>NW_024345599.1:650052-698146 GCF_902729225.1 Pteropus medius
GGTATTCGCTCATGCAGTTTTGGAGTCTGGCAAGTTCCAAGATCTACAGGGTGAATAGCAAACTAGCCTATTCTAGCCTTCTCCCTTTGCTTAACTGTTACTTTCCACTCCATCAATGAGAAACCTGGCTTCCACCATTCACAATCTATTTACTTGATTGTTCAATTCTAGTCTACTGTAGAGCAGTATCAGAATAGTTAAGTCATATACCCTTATGGGAAGCCACTTGATCAGCTATAGTGCTATGTACAGTTCCTTTAGTGTTACAGACTACATTTATTTCTAGTTACGTGGGTCAGCACACTTATACTACCTGCTTCAGTGAAGTCGTTTCATACATTTGTAATACATATACTGCAATAAGTTAATTTTATGTATCAACTTGACTGGACCACAGGATGCCCAGATATTTGATCAAACATTATTCTAGGTGTCTCCATGTGGGTGGTTTTGGATGAAGTCAACATTTAAATAGACTGGGTAAAGCAAATGACATACCCTAATATGTAGGCCACATCCAATCAGTTGAAGGCCTGAAGAAGACGAAAAGGCTGACTGACCCTCCACTGAGTAAAAGAGGATTCTTTGTGCTTGACTGCATTAGAAATGGGACATTGTTTTTTTTTTTTTTTTCCTGCCTTTCAGAGCTCAGACCGAAACAGTTGTTCTTTCTAGGTCTCAAACCTGCTACCCTCTGACTGGAACTATACCATCAGCTCTCCTGGGTTTCTAGTTTGTTGATTCACCCTGGAGATCTTGGAACTTAACCACACTCCAAAATTGCATGAGTAAATACCTTATAATAACTCTAAACACACACACACACACACCCTATTATTGGGATATGAACAACTACAGTAAGTCCTCACATAGCATTGATAGGTTCTTGGAACTATGGCAACATGACATATAATGAGAGCAATTTTATCATAGGCTAATTGATATAAACAAGACTGAATTCCTTAGGCATCTCATCAACATTATAATGAAATAGCATTGAACAAAAATGACGTTATTTGAGACTTCCAGTCAAGATGATGATGTAGGAAAACATTGTGCTCATATCAGCATCAACATTACAACTAAACTATAGAAATACCACCCTTAAAGAACCACTTAAAGAAGACTAGCTGAACAGACTCATACACACACACACACACACACACACACACACACACACACACACACACACACACATATATATATATATATATATATATATATATATATATATATATATATATATATATATATAAAAGAAGACACATTGAGACTGGTAGGAGTGGCAGAGACGTGAAACAGGCTGGTCCCGCACCCATATGTGGTGGTTAAGAATCAGGAGGAATATGTAGGCTGCGGAGGTCCCCCTTGAAGAGCAAGGGATCTCGGCCCTACACTTGGCTTCCTAGCCCAGAGGACCAGTGCCAGAAAGAGGAGTCCCCACAATATTTGGCTGTGACAATCAGTGGGGACTCTGTCTGGTTGAGAAAGAAAGCTGCTATAGAACTAGGTGTCCTCTTAAAGGGCCTGAGCACAGATTCACTCATTCACAAACAGTTGCCCTAAGCTCCAACAAAGGGACAGCAGCTTGAAAAGTACTAGGGACATACAGGAAGTACCTGAATTGTCTGGCTTCTGAGTGAGGGCTAGAAAGGCAGCTATCTCTGGGACAGAAGTGCTGGCAGGTGCCATTGTTCCTTTCGTGAGCACTCCCCCAACAAGCTGGCAGGCGCGAGTGGGAGAACTGGCAGATGTAGGCGAAAGTGCTAGCAAAAGCCATTGTTCCTTTGTTGAACCAAACAGACGACAAGTGCAGGCTGGCTCCAAATCTGATATGCCATTCTGGCTAACACCACTTGCCACACACTGATGATTCCCTGAGAACCCACAGCACACAACTCACAGGCCCGAACCTCTTTCAGCGGCTGATCCAGATAAGCAGCCAGCCTCAACCCACACTGCAGACCTTCCTAAAATCTTTTAAAGGTCCGCAAAACCCCCAAAGTGGTGGCTGGCTACAATGTGCCCTATAGCACTTATTTAACATCCCCAAGCCCAGCACAGGTGGCAGCTGGCCTCAGATTGCAGCAGAGCCTTTCCCAGGTGACTCCAAGCCAAGTACAGGCAGCTACCAACCACAGATTACTTTGTAGCTCCTACCAGGTAGCCCTGGGCAAGGCACAGATAGCAGCTAATTTTGATGTACACCAGAGCCCCTCCCAAGAGGTCCCAGAAACAACACACATGGTAGTCAGCTTCAGACCACACCAGACCACCACCCAATTAGCTCCACAAATGATATACCCAAAAGGTGGACCCAGCAGGCACCAGAATCCAGCCAAAGTGAATCCTGATCCATGGGGTGAGCCCTTGCACAACAGCTCATCCACTGTAGTCATGGCAACTCCTCACAGTCAGCCTGAGGGTCAGTCTCACCCACTGATGTGTCAACAGAAATCAAGGCTCAACTACAACAGGAGGACACACACAACACACACAAGGGACACCTTTGGAAAACCTGACTCAGGTGACCAGGGAGACTGTGTCACTAGGTCCCACAGGACACCTACTATATAAGACCACTCTGCCAAGACTGGAAGACATGACAGATCTAACTGATACATAGGAACAAACACAGGGAGGCAGACAAAATGAGGAGACAAACAAATATGTCTCAAATGAAAGAACAAGACAACACTACAGAAAAAATGAATAAATGAAATGGAGGCAAGCGACCTACCAGGTACGGAGCTCAAAACACTGGTTATAAGGATACTCATTAAAATTAGGTGAAGAATATATGAACTCAATAAGAACTTACACAAAGACATAGAAACTGTAAAAAAGAACCAGGCAGACATGAGGAATAAAATACTGATATGAATACTTTAGATGGAGTCAACAGCAGATTAGATGAAGCAAAGAACTGAATCAGCTATTTGGACAATGAAGTAGTAGAAGACACCCAATCAGAACAGCAAAAAAATGAAATAAAATGAGGACAGTTTAAGGGACCTCTGGGACAACATCAAATGTAACAACATTCACATCATACAGGTAACAAAGAAGGGAGAGTAAGGAATTGAAAACCTATTTGAAAAAATAATGCTGGAAAACTTCTCTAACCTGAAGGAAATAGAGATACAAGTTCAGGAAGCTCAGAGAGTCCCAAATAAGATAAACTCAAAAAGGCCCATACCAAGACACATCATAATTAAAATACCAAAGGTTAAAGACAAAGAGAGAATCTTAAAAATAGCAACAGAAAAGCAGTTAGTTACCTAAAAGGGAGTTCTTATAAGACAGTTAACTGATTTCTCAAGAGAAACTTTGCAGGCCAGAAAGGATTGGCATAGAATAGTGAAAGTGATTAATAGCAAGGATCTACAATCAAGACTACTGTACTCAGCAAGGCTATCATTTAGAATAGAAGGAGAGATAAAGAGCTTCCTAGACAAACCAGTTTTACAAGAAAAGTTAAAGGAACTTCTTAAATAGAAGAAAAAAAGCAAAAAAAATTGGATAAGAAATATCACAAAGGAAAAAAATTCTGCACCCACAAAAGCGAACACAGAAGCAGTGGACCAACTAACTATAAAGCTAGTAAAAAGGTTAAGAGGCAAAAGTAGGAAGATCACATGTAATTACAACAGTAAATTAGGTAATACACACATGTACACAAGAAGCAAAAACTAATGATGAAAACATAAGTGTGGAGGGGATGAGTAAAAATGGTAGTGATTTTAGATTATCTTTGAACTTAAGCGACCACCAATGTAAATAGACTGTTATAAAAATAGCTTGGTATATGTGAAGCATATAGTAACCAGAAGCCAAAAATCTACAAGAAATATATAAGAAATAAAGAGAAAGGAATCCTAGCACAACACTACCAAAAATCATCCCCATACATGGGAAGAGAGCAGGAGAATAAGAAAGAAACAGAGAGGAACTCTAACAACAATCAGAAAACAATTAAGAAAATGGCGATAATGACATACGTATCAATAATTACTTTAAATGGATTAAATGTTCCAATCAAAAGGCATAGGATACCCGAATTGATAAGAAAACAAGACCTATATATATCCTGCCTACAAAAGATCCACTTCAGATCAAAAGATGCATACATAACAACAAATAAACAATCCAATTAAAAAATGAGCAGAAGACCTGAACAGATATTTCTCCAAAGAGGAAATACAGATGGCCAAGAGACATATGAGAAGATGATCAAGGTCACTAATCATCAGAGAAATACAAATTAAAACCACGATGATATTACCAAAAGGCAGGAGAAACATGGCAGAGTAAGAGATGTTCTCACATCTCTCCTCTGAAACAACAATAAGCTAAACACCTAAAACTCAACAAAAAACACCCAACCTGTGCATAAGCACGTCTGAGAAAGGGATCTGTGAATAAGAGCTACCACAGCTCAGAACTACGGGAGTTGAGGGATAGACTGGGAGAAACAAAGAAGCTGACTCTTGCAGCCGGAGTTCCCTTCAGGAGGAAGAGGAGGGGAGAAGGTGCAGTGGGTTCCCAGAACAGCCCTGCCTGGGAAAGCTGTGAGCTCCACACAGCGGCAGTGCCCAGGGATCAGGACAGAAAGCAGAGAAGTGGAGACAGCAGATAAGTGGGGATGACAGAGAAGTAGGAATGGCAGAGAAGCAACAGTTGATTATTACCAGCTGCAGTTGCAACACGCAAGGCTTAACCACAGCCCCCCTCCCCACAACCAGATGGCACCTCCCTCCATGTCCTCCAAGTCCAAAACCACGGAGCCCCAGGTGAATCACAGCAAATGCTAGTGAAACTGTCACTAACACTGACAGGGACTGAGACTGAGGGTAGGTAACAAGTGTGGTTGAATATAAGAAAAAAAAAAGCCTTTATATAAAGCAGGGATCCATGAGGCTTAGACGCCACCTGCTAGACAACAAAAGAAAAATGCCTCCCTAACGACAGACTAAAGAGAGACTTTTATATAATAAGTCTTCTTTCTGGGTAAAAAGCAGAATACACTTCCATTAATGCCCAGGTGGAGAAATAGTCCATTAAACATCATGAACAACCAAGATGACAAGGCAGCTCATAAAGAGAAAAATCTCCAGAAAATAAGCTTAAAGACATAGAAGTATGTGACTTAATTGACAGAGGATTCAGGATGATACTTCTGAAGAAACTCAATGAGATCCAAAAAAATTATATCAACAATTCCAGGAATTGAAAAAGCAACTAGATCAGCAGAATGAGATTTTTAGCAAGGAGATTGAAACCCTTAAAAAGAACCAAATAGAACTTCTAGAGGTGAAGGACACACTAAAAGAGATGAAGAATAAAATAGCAAGCTTGAGAAATAGAGTCGACCAAATGGAAGAAAGAATCAGTGATATCAAAGACAGAAATCTAGAAATAAATCAGAAGGAAGAAAAGAGAAATGGAAGAATGAAAAATAATGAGAGAGAAATACAAGAACTAGCTGATACCATCAGGAAAGGAAACATAAGAATAATGGGCATTTTCAAAGGGGAAGAAAAAGAGCAGGGATTAGAAAGCATCTTCAGATAAATAGTTGATGAGAATTTCCCAAATCTAAGGAATGAACTGGAGCTTGGAACTCAAGAAGTCAACAGAACACCCAATTATCTCATCCCAAAAAGGCCTTCTCCAAGACATGTCATATTAAAATAACCAAAATCAACAACAAAGAAAGAATTCTCAGGGCGGCCCAGGAAAAGAAGATGGTACCTACAAAGGAAAACTCATTAGATTATCATCAAACTTCTCAGCACAAACCTTACAAGCCAGTATCATAGTAGAGAAATTAAATACCCCTCTGTTGGATATAGACAGATCATCCAAACAGAAAATCAATAAGGAAATAACATCTTTAAATGACACATTAGACCAACTGGACATAATCGACATTTACAGAGCCTTTCATCTGAAAACAGCTGCTTATACATTCTTCTCTAGTGCACATGGAACATTCTCAAGGATTGACCACATACTGGGACACAGAGATAGTCTGAACATATATAAGAGTGTTAAAATCATACCAACCATATTCTCTGATCATAATTCTTTGAAGTTGGAGATCACATGTAAAAAGAAAGTGGGAAGAATCACAAATACGTGGAGATTAAACAACATGCTACTGAAGAATGACTGGGTCAGAGAAGAATAAAAGAGATCAAGAGATACCTAGAAATGAATGATAATGATAGTATAACATATCAAAACTTTTGGGACGCAGCAAAAGCAGTCATAAGAGGAAAGTTCATATCATTACAGGCCTATCTCAGAAAACAAGAGTAAGCCCAAATGAACAACCTAATGCTTCATCTTAAAAAAAAAAAATAGAAAAGGAAGAACAAATGAAGCCTAAAGTCAGCAGAAGGAAAGAAATTATCAAAATTAGAGCAGAAATAAATGAAATTGAAAACAAAACAAAGGAAAAAAATAAATGCAACAAAGAGCTGGTTCTTTGAGAAGGTTAAAAAAAAATTGACAAACCCCTGGTTAGACTCATTAAAGAAAAAAGAGAAAGGACACACATAAACAATCAGTTTTAAAAGAGGAGAAACTATGACAGATACTGCAGAAATACAAAGGATCATACAAGAATACTATGAAAAAAGTATATAATTCCAAATTTAATAACCAAGAAGAAATAGACCAGTACTTAGAAAAATACAACCTTCCTAGACTGAATCAAGAAGAACTGGAAAATCTAAATAGACTGATCAGTAGTATGGAAATTGAAACAATCATCAAAAACCTACCAGAAAGTAAAAGTCCAGGACCAGATAGCTTCACCAGTGAATTCTACCAAATATTCAAAGAAGATTTAACACCTATTCTCCTCAAACTCTTCCAAAAAATCAAAGAGGAGGCAATACTTCCTATCTCATTTTATGAGGCCAGTACTGCCCTGATATCAAAACCTGGTAAAGATAACACAGGAAAAGAAAACTACGGACCAATATTTCTCATGAACATAGATGCAGATATCCTAAATATGATACTAGTGAACCGAATACAGCAATATATTAAAAAGATTATACCCCACAATCAAGTGGGCTTCATCCCAGAGACACAGCGATGGTTCAACATACGCAAATCAATTAATGTGATACACCACTTAAACAAATTAAAAAATAATTATATGATCATATCAATAGATGCAGAAAAAGCCTTTGACAAGATACAGCATCCATTTATAATCAAAAACAATTAACAAAATCGGTATAGAAAGAAAGTGCCTTAACATAACAAAGGCCCTCAGCCAGCATTGTGCTTAACGGTGAAAAACTAAGAACCTTTCCTCTAAGATCAGGAAGAAGACAAGACTGACTGTCTGCTATCACCACTGTCATTCAATATAACATTGGAAGACCTAGCAAGTGCAATCAGACAAGAGAAAGATGTAAAAGGCATCCAAATAGGAAACGAAGAAGTGAAACTATTTCTTTGCAGATGACAGGATTCTCTATGTAGAAAACCCTAAAGACTCCACAAGAACACTACTGGAAACAATAAGTAAATAGTAAAGTTTCTGGATATAAAATCAGTGTTCAAAAATCCATAGTGTTCCTATACTCTAATAATCAATTGTCATAAAAAGTGGAAAAAAATAATTCCTTTTGCGATTGCAACCAAAAGAATAAAATATCTAGGAGTAAATTTAATGAAACGTGTGAAGGACATATGAAATGAAAACTATAAGATATTATTAAAAGAAATAAAAAAGATACAAAGAAATGGAAAGGTATTCCATGTTCTTGGATTGGAAGAATGAACGTAGCTAAAATGACCTTATTATCTAAAGCATGATACAGATTTAATGAAATCCCCATCAAAATCCCATCAGCATTAAAAAACAAAACAAAACAAAAAAACCCATCAGATTTGTATGGAAGCACAAAAGACCCAGAATCCCCAAAGCCATCCAGAGAAAAAACAACAGGCTGAAGGCATCACTCTGCCCAACTTCAAATTATACTATAAAGCAACAATAATCAAAATGTCATGGTATTGGCAGAAAAAAGGACTCAGACCACTGGAACAGAATTGAGAATCCAGAAGTAAACCGATGTTTATATGGACAAATGATTTTTAAAAGCGGATCTAAAAGCATACAGTGGAGAAAGGAAAGCCTCTTCAATAAATGGTGCTGGGAAAACTGGAAAGCCACCTACAAAAGAATGAAACTAGACTGTTGTCTGTCACCACACACCAAAATTAACTCAAAATGGATTAAGAACCTGAATATAAGACCTGAAACAATAAATTGCATAGAAGAGAACACAGGAACTGAACTCATGGACCTTGGACTTAAACTGGATTTTATGAATTTGACTTAAAGCCAAGGAGAGTAAAGGCAAATGTAAATGAATTGGACTACATCCAACTGAAAAGGTTCTGCACAGCAAAAGAAATCGTCAACAAGCTAAAGAGACAACCATTCAAATGGGAAAATATATTTGCAAGCAACCCCTCCAATATGGGCCTAATATCCAAAATATACAAAGAACTTATACAACTCAATAACAACAACAACAAAAAAACAAATGATCCAATTAAAAAATGTGCAGTGGACCTGAACAGACACTTCTCCCAAGAAGACATACAAATGGCCAAAATACATATGAAAAGATACTCATCATTGCTAGGTATAAGGGAAATGCAAATCAAAACCACAATGAAGTACCATCTCACATCTGTTCGAATAGCCGTTATCATCAGGACAAGTAATATCAAGTGTTGGAGAGGATGCAGAGAAAAAGAACCCTCATACAATGCTAGTGGAATTGCAAATTGGTACAGCCGCTAGAGAAAACAGTATAGAGGACCCGCGTAAAATGAAGAATTGATCTACCATATGATCCAGCAATCCCTCTACTGGGTATTTACCCCAAAGACTTGAAAACCCATTTCCAAAAAGATATTTGTACACCGATGTTCATAGCAGCATTATTCACAGTGGCCAGGACATGGAAGCAACCAAAGTGTCTTACGATAGATGATTGGCTAAAGAAGCTGTGGTACATATATACAATGGACTATTACTCAGCCATAAGAAGAGAGAAAATACTGCCATTTGCAACAACATGGATGGACCTCGAGATAATCATGCTAAGTGAAATAAGCCAGACAGAAAAAGTTGAAAATCACGTGATATCACTTATATGTGGGATATAAACCTAAAAGCAAGAAACAAACAGAACAAACAAACAGACTCATGGACATGGATAAGAGACTAGTGGTTATCAGAGGGTTAGGGGAGTTGGGAAGGGTAAAGTCGATGGGATAAAAGGGGTCAAATATGTGGTTACAGAACGAAATCTAACTATGGGTGGTGAACACACAATGCAATATATATGTATGCCTTACTGTTGAATTATGCACCTAAACTTACTGGATTTCGTTAACCAATGTTACCATAATAAAAATAAAATAAAATAAAACCACAATGAGGTATCACCTCAAACCTATCAGAATGGCTATCATCAATAAATCAAAGAACAATAAGTGTTGGCAAGGATGTGGAGAAAAGGAAACTCATACACTGTTGGTGAGATTGCAAATTGGTACAGCACTATTGAAAACAGTCTGAAGGTTTCTCAGACAATTAAAAATCAATATACCTTTTGACCTAGCAATTGCACTTCTTTATATTTATCCAAAGAAAACCAAAACGATAATTCATAAAGATCTATGCACCCCTATGTTCATGGCAGCACAATTTACAATAGGCAAGATATGGAAGCAACCTAAATGCCCATCAACAGATGATTGGATAAAGAAGTTATGGTTCTTATACAATGGAATATTACTCAGCCATTAAAGTGAAATCCTACCATTCACAAGGACATGGATGAACTTAGAGGTTATTATGCTGAGTGAAATAAGGCAGACAGAAAGATAAACACCATATGATTTCACTTATATGTGGAATCTAAGAAACAAAAGGAACAAACTAATTGAAAACAGACACAAATGTAGAGGATAATCTGGTGACAACCAGAGGGGAGGGCTGTTTGGGGCGTGGAGAAAGAGATGAAGGGTTTAAGAAGTGCAAATTAGTAGTTGATAGATGATCACGGGGTTAGGGAGCATGGCATAGGGAATGCAGTCAGCATTAATGGCTAGGTGGACAGCAAGAGGAAAGAAAGCAATCAGGGATCATTTCATAGACTATATAAATGTCTAACCTATGTACTGTATACTTGAAACTAATAATAAAATAAAATTTAAAAAAGATTCATACAGATTGAAAGTAAAGTGATAGGAAAAGATATTTCATGCAAATATCAGACAAAATAGACTTTAAAACAAAGTCTATAACAAAGGACAAATAAGGGCATTACATTATGATAAAGGGATCAATCCGCCAAGATATAACCCTTGTAAACATTGATGTGCCCAATGTAGAAGCACCTAAATATATTAGAAAAATTGATGGACATGGAGATATTGACAGGAATGCAGCTATAGTAGGGGATTTTAACACCCACTGGCATCAATGAATAGATCATGTAGACAGAAAATCATCAGGGAGACGGCAGTTTTAAATGACACATTAGGCCACATGAATTTAATTGATACTTTTATTAACATTTCACCCAAAGGTAGCAGAATATACATTCTTTTCAAGCACACATGGAACATTTCCAGGAGAGACCACACGTTAGGCCACATAAGTCTCCAAAAATTAAGAAGATTGAAGTCATATCAAGCATCTTCTCTGATCATAATGGGATGAAACTAGAAATCAATTACAGAAAGAAAACTAAAAAACATATAAACACCTGGAGTCTAAAAAGCATGCTGCTAAACAATGAATGGGTTAACAATGAAATCAAGGAAGACACCAAAAGGGACCTTGAGACAAATGAAAATGAAAACACAACAAAGGACCCCAAATCTGTGGAACACAGAGCGGTCCTAAGATGGAAATTCATAGCAATACATGCCTACCCGAAGAAACAAAAATCTCAAGTAAACAATCCACTTTTATTCAACATAGTATTGGAAGCCCTAGCACAGAAGTAAGACAAGAAAAATAAATAAAAGACATCGAAATTGGAAAGGAAGAAGTACAACTGTCATTATTTGCAGATGACATGATACTATATGTAGAGAATCCTAAAGATTCCGCCAAAAAACTGTTAGAACTGATAAATTCAGTAAAGTAGCTGGATACAAAATTATTGGAAATCAGTTGCATTTTTTGTATACCAATACTAAACTAAAAAAGAAATTAAGAAAGCACTCTCATTTAAAATTGCATTAAAAATGCCTAGGAATAAATTTAATCAAGGAGGTAAAAGACCTGTATTCAGAAAATTATAAGACATTGAAGAAACAATTTGAAGAAGATATAAATAAATGAAAGCATATATCATGCTTATGGGTAGAATGAATTAACATTGTTAAAATGTCCATACTGCCCAAAGCAATCTATAAATTCAGTGCAATCCCTATCAAAATACCAATGGGATTTTTCACAGAACTTGAACAAATAATCCAAAAATGTATATGAAACCACAAAAGACCCCAAATAGCCATAAAAATTTTGAAAAAGAACAAAGTTGGGAGTATCATGCTACCTGATGTCAAACTGTACAACAAGGCTATAATAATGAAAACAGCATGATACTGGCACAAAAAGAGACACATAGGTCAATGGAATAAATATAACAACCCAGAAATAAACCCACGCCTATATGGTCAATTAAGCTAGGACAAAAGAGGCAAGAATATACAGTGGAATAAAGGGAGTCTCCAGTAAATTGTTTTGGGAAAGCTAGAAAGTTACATGCAAAAAAATCAAACTAGACCACCTCATACCATATACAGGAATAAACTCAAAATGGATCAAAGACTTAAAGACTCGAATCATAAAACTCCTAGAAGAAAATATAGGCATTAAACTCTCCAATATTGCTCTTAGTAATATTTTTTTCTGATATGTCGCCTCAGACAAGGGAAACAAAAGAAAAAAATAAACAAATGGGGCTACATCAAACTATAAAGTTTTTGCACAGCAAAGGAAACCAACCAAATGAAAAGGCAACCTGCTGAATGGGAGATGTTCACCAATGACGCATCGATAAGGGGTTAATGTCCATATAAGAACTTATACAACTTAACACCAAAAAAACCCCACAAAAAACCACACAATCTGATTTAAAAATGAGCAGAGAACCTGAATGCCATTTTTCGGAAGAGGACATGCAGATGGTCCATAGACATATGAAAAGATGCCAAACATCACTAATTACCAGAGAAACACAAATTAAAACCACAGTGAGATCACACATCACACCTGCTAGAATGGCTATCATCAATAAATCAACAAGCACCAAGTGTGGGTGAGGATGTAGGAAAAAGGGAACCCTTGTGTACTGTTGGTGGAATTGCAAATTGGTGTAGTTACTATGGAAAACAGTATGGAAGTTCTTCAAAAAATTAAAAATAGAACTACCTTATGACCCAACAATTTCACTTCTGGGTATTTATCTGAAGAAATCCAAAACATTGATTCAAAAAGGGACTTCCCAGTCTACGGCCATCCTACCCTGAACAAGCACGAGCCTGTCTGATCTCGGAAGCTAAGCAGGGTCGGGCATGGTTAGTACTTGGATGGAGGACCACCTAGGAAGACCAGGTGCTGTAGGTGTGAAAAATAAAATAAAAATAAAAATAAAAAAAACTTGAATCTACACATCCAATAATCTCAACATGCTCCCATTATGATAAACTCAAAGATATCCACAATGAGACATAATGTGTCCCATAATGCAGCAAACTGTTGAAGGCCAAAGGGAAAGAGAGAATCTTGAATAACATTTATTTTATTTTAATTTTTTAATCACAGCTGATGTTCAATAATATATTAGTTTTAGGTGTACAGAATATTAGTTAAACATTTATATAATTTAGTTATCCTCTACAGTAAGTCTAATACATATCTGACAACATACATAGTTACTACAATATTATTGACTATATTCCCTATGCTGTACTTTACGTCCCCATGACTATCTTGTAACTACCAATTTATATTCCTTAATCCCTTTGCCTTTTTCACCCAGCCCCAAAACCTGTCCCTTCTGGCAACCATCCGATTGTTCTCTGTATCTAAGAGTTTGTTTCTGTTTTAGATGTTCACTTATTTTCTTTGTTAGATTCCACATATAAGTACAATCATATGATATTTGTCTTTGTCTGATTTTTCTCAGGATAATACCTTCTAGGTCCACTCATGTTGTAGCAAATGATAAAATTTTATTCTTTTTTATGGCTGAGTAATACTCCATTCTATATATGTACAACTTTTTAAAAAATCTATTTGTCTATCAACAGACACCTCGGTTGTGTCCATTATCTTCGCTACTGTAAATAATTCTGCAATGAACACAGGGAAGTCCCCTTTTAAAAATTTTATTTGTTATTTATTTTTATTTTATAGGTGAGGCAACCCTTGGTTGACCTCACAGATTGCAAGGACCCTGTCAGCTTTACAATTTTTTTTTTTATTGAAAACTAACATTTAAATATAATGTGGTAATTCTGGAAATCAAATTCCCCCCTTTGCCCAGGATTTTCTTTTTTTGATTGTTGAGGGCTGTGGTTATCTGTTTATTTAGAGGTATTTCCAAACTATTTTTGGAAAAACTATATTCCATGTTATGTGTTGTCACTGAAGTTTCTGTTTTTCAGCTTGTTCTCAGCTAGTGTTTTGAAGAGATTTCTTGGAACACCAGGAACTAAAACAAACAATCAAAAACTTTCCTCTTCTAGTCTTTCCAGATTGGCTCTGTGCTGGAGGACTCCTTCAGTCCTTATCCAGTCTGTTTACAACTCAGCCTTAGCCTTCACTTCCTGCCGAAGATCAGCCAGAGGTGAAAGCTTAAGGTCTTCTCAGGAATTTTCTGAGCATGCATTTTTCCCTGGATATGCATGTGGCTTTCTAAATTCCCCAGTATACACAGGCACTTTTGAATGCTCTAATTTTTCAATGGAGTTTTCTCCCTCTATTTTCGTCCCGGTCTTTAAGGTGGTATATTGTATTGCTCAACCATTATCTTAACCCCAGGCAGCCACAGGTTTTTGTTTGCCTTACAACATTTTTGAGCAATGCTCATCACTTTTCTGCCCTGAATGAGTTCTGAGTCATGTGAAACAGAGACTAGAACCCTGCACCAGTCCTTCAGGTGGCCCCCAGACAAGTTAGAACAGACGTAGACAATAATTTGCAAATAAGGTCTACTCTGCACTTTTTAGAACCAATGTCCAGGGTCCCGCACTGGAAATGCAGACTGCCATCTTAAGACCACCACTGATTTGGGGAGGGGGTGGAACAAAGGCAAGTAAAAACACCACAAATGTTTCTTGCCATTTAAGAGTTCCCTTTATTTTGATTCAGTGTTCACTTGGTTGCTGTAAACCTTTGATTGTTTTCCAGAGTTCTGACAAAATTGATTCTGACAGTTTCTGTTTTTCAATGTTTCTGTGGAGCTGCCTACTCTGCCATTGTGCTGATGTCATTTATACACTGTAGTATTACCGATTTTAAAAAATGTGATTTAAAAAAAAAATTTTAATTAAGTTTATTGGGGTAACATTGGTTAATACAATTATATAATTTTCAGGTGTACATTATCATTTCACAACTGTATATTCTATTGTGTGTTTAATACCCAAAGTCCAGTTTCCTTCAGCTACCATATATATCTAATCCCCTTTGCCCACTTCACCCTATCCCTACCCCTCTATATTTGACCCCCTTTACTCCATCTACCGCCACCCTCCTCCCCCACTCCACTAGTAACCACTAGTCTATAGTTCTCTGATAACCACTAGCCTATAGTCCATGTCCATGAGTATCTGTTTGTTTGTCCTGTTCATTTGTTGCTTTTAGGTTTATATCCCACATATAAGTGATATCATGTGATTTTCAACTTTTTCTGTCTGGCGTATTTCGCCTAGCATGATTATCTCCATGTCCATCCATTTCATCGCAAATAGCAGTATTTCACCTCTTCTTATGGCTGAGTAATATTCCATTGTATATATGTACCACAGGTTCTTTATCCAGTCATCTATTGCAGGACACTTTGGTTGCTTCCATGTCCTGGCCACTGTGAATAATGCTGCTATGAATATCGCTGTGCAAATATCTTTGTGGAAATGGGTTTTCAAGTCTTTCAGGTAAATACTCAGTAGAGGGACTGCTGGATCATATGATAGATCAATTCTTCATTTTTTGAGGAACCTCCATACTGTTTTCCATAGTGGCTGAATTAATTTGCAGTCCCACTAGCAGTGTATGAGGATTCCTTTTCCTCCACATCCCCTCCAACACTTGTTATTACTTGTCCTGTTGATAACGGCTATTCGAACAGGTGTGAGATGGTACCCCATTTTGGTTTTGATTTGCATTTCCCTAATAGCTAGTGATGTTGCGCATCTTTTCAAATATTTGCTGGCCATTTGTATATCATCTAGGGAGAAGTGTTTGTTCAAGTCCTCTGCCCATTTTTTAATTGGATCATTTGTTTTTGGTTGTTATTGAGTTGTATGAGTTCTTTGTATATTTTGGATATAAGGCCCTTATTGGAGGCATTGCTTGCAAATATATTTTCCCACTCGGATGGTTGACTCTACCTTGTTGACGATTTCTTTTGCTGAGCAGAAGCTTTTTAGTTTGATGTAGTGCCATTCATTTATTTTAGCTTTTACTTCCCTTGCTTTTGAGGTCAAATTCATAAAGTCCTCTTTAAGTCCAAGGTCCTTGAGTTTAATTCCTATGTTTTCTTTTATGCATTTTATGTTTTCAGGTCTTATATTCAGATCCTTAATCCATTTGGTGTTAATTTTGGTGTGTGGTGATAGACAACAGTCTGTTTTCATTCTTTTGCAGGTGGTTTTCCGGTTTCTCAGCACCATTTATTGAAGAAGCGTTCCTTTCTCCACTGTATGTTTTTGTCTTCTTTGTCAAAAATTATTTGCCCATATAAATATGGGTTTACTTCTGGACTCTCAATTCTGTTCCACTGGTCCTTGTGTTTGTTTTGCTGCCAGTACCATGTTGTTTTGATTACTGTCCTTTCTAGTATAATTAGAAGTCTGGCAGAGTGATGCCTCCAGCCTCGTTCTTTTTTCTCAGGATGGCTTTGGCATTTCGGGGTCTTTTGTGCTTCCATATAAATCTGATGATTTTTTATTTTATTTCTTTAAAAAAAATTCCGATGAGATTTTGCTGGGGATTGCATTGAATCTGTATAATGCTTTAGGTAATATGGTCATTTTAACTATGTTGATTCTTCCAATCCAAGAAAACGGAATATCTTTCCATTTCTTTGTATCTTCTTTGATTTCTTTTAATAGGGTCTTAGTTTTCATTATATAGGTCCTTCACTTGTTTTGTTAAATTTATTCCTGGGTATTTTATTTTTTTTTGTTGCAGTCTCAAAAGGAATTCTTTTTTCCACTTCTCTTTTCCAATGCTTCATTATTAGAGTATAGGAATGCTGTGGATTTTTGAACGTTGATTTTATATCCAGAGACTTGACTGTATTTGCTTATTGTTTCTAGTAGTGTTCTTGTGGAGTCTTTAGGGTTTTCTATATAGAGAATCATGTTACCCACAAATAGTGACAGTTTGACTTCTTTGTTTCCTATTTGGATGCCTTTTATATCTTTCTCTTGTCCAATTGCACTCGCTAGGATCACCAATGTTATACTGAATAACAGTGGTGGTAGTGGACAGCCTTGTCTTGTTCCTGATCTTAGAGGGAAGGTTTTTAGGTTTTCACCATTAAGTATAATGTTGGCTGAGGTTTTGTCATAGATGGCCTTTATTATGTTAAGGTATTTTCCTTCCATACCGATTTTGTTAAGTGTTTTGATCATAAAGGGTCGCTGTATCTTGTCAAAGGCTTTTTCAGTATCTACTGATATGATCATATGATTCTTATTTTTTAATTTGTTTATGTGGTGTATCACATGAATCAATTTGCATATGTTGATCCATCCCTGTGCCTCTGGGATGAAGCCCACTTGATCATGGTGTATAATCTTTTTATGATGTTGCTGTATTTGGTTCACTAGTATCTTATTTAAGATTTTTGCATTTGTGTTCATGAGAGAGATTGGTCTGTAGTTTTCTTTTTTGTGTGTGTTATCCTTACCAGTTTTTGGTATCAGAGTAATATTGGCTTCATAAAATGAATTGGGAAGCATTGCCTCCTCTTTGATTTTTTGGAAGAGTGGGAGGAGAATGGGTATTAAATCTTCTTTGAAGGTTTAATAGAATTCACTGGTGAAGCCATCTGGTCCTGGACTTTGACTTTTTGGTAGGTTTTTGATGATTGTTTCAATTTCCGTACTGCTGATCGGTCTATTTAGATGTTCCAGTTCTTCTTAATTCAGTCTAGGAAGGTTATATTTTTCTAAGTACTGGACCATTTCTTCTATGTTTTTAAATTTGGTGTTATATACTTTTTCATAGTATTCTTGTATGATCCTTTGTATTTCTGCAGTGTCTGTCATAATTTCCCCTCTTTCATCCCTGATTTTGTTTATTTTTGTCCTTTCTCTTTTTTCTTTAGTGAATCTAGCCAGGGGTTTGTCATTTTATTAACCTTCTCAAAGAACCAGCTCTTTATTGCATTTATTTTTTCTATCTTATTTTGTTTGTTTTCTTTTCAATTTCATTTATTTCTGCTCTAATTTTGATTATTTCTTTCCGTCTGCTGACTTAAGGCCTCATTTGTTCTTTTTTTTTTTCTAGTTTCTTAATATGAAGTGTTAGGTTGTTTATTTGGGCTCATTCTTGTTTTTGGAGCTAGGCCTGTAATGATAGCAACTTTCTTCTTATGGCCACCTTTGCCGTGGCCCATAAGTTTTTATAAGTTGTACTATCATTATCATTTGTTTCTATGTATCTCTTGATCTCTCTTCCTATTTCTTCTCTGACCCAGTTCTTCCTCATTAGCATGTTGTTTAATCTCTATAGATTTGTGGTTCTTCCTGCTTTCTTTTGCAGTTGATCTCTAGTTTCAAAGCATTATGATCAGAGAATATAGTTGGTATGATTTCAACCCTCTTATATTTGTTGAGGCTATCTCTGTGTCCCAGGATGTGGTCGATTCTTGAGAATGTTCCATGTGTATTGGAGAAGAATTTATAAGCAGCTGTTTAGGGATGAAGGGCTATATAAATGTCAATTATGTCCAGTTGGTCTCAGGTGTCATTTAAGGATGTTATTTCCTTATTGATTTTCTATTTGGATGAACTGACCATACTGACAGTGGGGTATTTAGGTCCCCTACTCCGATCGTTTTGTGGTCTGTTTCTCCCTTTAGTTCTGTTAGTAATTGCTTTTTTCGGGGCTCCCAGTCAGGGAGCATAGATATTAATAATTAGTAATATTAGGAAATATTAGTAATTGCATATTTCGGGGCTCCCTGACTGGGAGCATAGATATTAATAAGTGTTATGTCTTCTTGGTCCATGATTCCCTTTATCATTATGAAGTGTCCCTTAGTATCTTTCTTTACCTTGTGTATTTCGAAGTCTATTTCATCTGATATTAGTACCGCTACTCCTGCTTTTCTCTGAATTCCATGTGTTTGAAATATCATTTTCCACCTTTTCACTCTGAGTGTATATTTGTCTTTGGAACCGAGATGTGTCTCCTGGAGGCAGCACATGGTTGGGTTTTGTTTTTTGATCCATTCTGCAGCTCTGTGCCTTTTTATTGGTGAGTTCAGTCCATTTACATTTAGGGTGATATTGAAATATGAGGTCTTCTTATAGCCATTTTATCTTTTGCTTTCTGGTATCTTGGTGTTTCCATTGTTTCCTTGTCCTTGTGCTTCTGTTTTCTTTATTTTAGTTGGCTTTTGTGGGTTTTCCCTCTGATCCTTCTTGTTTAATGTTATATACTTCAGTTCTGAATCTTTGGTGTGTGGTTACCATTACGAATATGTTAAGGATAGTTACATATATACAATATATTATATATAATATATTATATATTACATATTATATACATATGTAATATATAATATTTAATATATATGTTATTTATTATATATTATATATCACATATATTATGTATTTTATATATTACATGTTACATATGTTATATATTATGTATATTACATATTATATATGTTATATATATATATATACAGTCGTCCATTTTCTTCTGCACGTGCCTTATTTTTATTCCCCTTTATGAATTTAGATCTTTGAATCCCCCCCTTTTCAGTCAGTTATCTCAAATTGTTCCTCCATATGCTGAACGTTCATTACTATCTTGTTATAACAATTATCTTTTTATTTAAACTTATAATGTCCTGTTCTTAGTAAGAGTTGCACTCCTCTGCTTCTCTTTGTCTGATAGTCACTTTACTCCTAATTATGTATTTTTTTTTTGTAATTTTGTTTTAGTTGAGCTGACCCTTTTCAGTGTGTCCTGTAGTGCAGGCTTCACAGTGGAGAATTCCCTCAATTTTTGTATGTCTGGAAAAGTCTTAATTTCTCCTTCATATCTAACTGAGAGCTTAGCTGGATACATTATTCTAGGCTGGTAGTTCCTTTCACTTGATAGTTTATATATTTCATTCCATTCTTTTCTGGCTTGTAAAATTTGCGCTGAGAAATCCGAGGATAATCTAATGGGTTTACCTTTATAAGTTACCATTTTTTTCTACCCAGCTGCCTTGAGAATTCTGTCTTTGTCATTGATTTTTGATCATTTTAATACAATGTGTCTTGGTGAAGGCCTTTTTGGGTTGAGAGTATTGGGTGTTCTGTTGACTTCTTGAATTCCAAGCTCCAGCTTATTAATCCTTAGATTTTGGAAATTCTCGTCAACTATTTGTCTGAAAATGCTTTCTAATCCCTGCCCCTTTTCCTCGCCTTCAGTAATGCCCATAATTCTTACGTTTCCTCTCTTGTTGCTAATAGCTAGTTCTTGTATTTCTCTTTTACTATTTTTCATTCTTTGGTTTCTCTCTTCTTCCTTCTGATCTTTTTCCAGATTTCTGTCTTCAATATCACTGATCTTTTCTTCCATTTGGTCGACTCTTTCTCAAGCTTGCTATTTCTTTTTTCAACTCTTGCAGTGTGTTCTTCATCTCCAGAAGTTCTATTTGATTTTTTTTGAGGGTATCAGTCTGCTTACTCTGCTCATCTACTTGTGTTTTCAAATCCTCAACTTGTTGGTTTGAGTTGTTTTGGATCTCATTGAGTTTTTTCAGAAGTCCCATCCTGAATTCTCTGTCATTTGTGTTGCATATTTCTATGTCTGTAAGCTTATTTTCTGGAGATTTTTCTCTTTCTTTCTGAGATGCCTTGTCACCTTGGCTTTTCATGGTGTTCAATTGACTGTTTCTTCGCCTGGGCATTAATGGTGGTGTATTCTGCTGTTTTACCATAAAGAAGATTTATTATATAAAGGTCTCTCTTTAGCCTGTTGCAGAGAAGGTGCTTTTCTTTTGGTTTCCAGTAGGTGGCATCTAAGCCTCTTGGATCCCTGCTTTATATAAAGTCTTAGTACTGCTTTTTAAATTTTCTCGTAGATATTTAATCATGCTCACTACCTTCAGTTTCAGTTCATGTCAGTGTCAGCGACAGTCTGGGTAATGTTTGCTCAGATTCCCTTGGGGCTCCGCGGTGATCAGTCTCCGAGGGTATGTGGGGAAGGTCCCTCTGGGTTGGAGGTTGGGGGCTGCAGCTCAGCCTTGGCAAAAATCAGCTGTTGTTCTGCAGTCCCGTCCTGCTTCTCTTGTTTCTTCCCTGATGACTAGGCCCTGCAGCCAGCCAGCCATGGGGATCTCACAGCTATCCCAGTCAGGAATGTTCAGGGAACTCTCCACACAAACTCACCACTCTTTCTCCCCTCCATCTCCTCCTGCAGGGAGCTCTGCCGGCTGCAAGAGGAAGCTTCTTTATTTGTCCCAGTCCACTACCTGACACTCGGGGTTCTGACCTGTGGTAGCTCTTATGCGCAGATCCCACGCTCAGACGTGCTGGTGTGCAGTTTGGGTGTTTTTTTTGTTGAGTTTTAATTATCCAGCTTATTGTTTCAAGGAGAGAGATCTGAGAACGTCACTCATTACGCCATGTTTCCAAAGATACCAAAAATGTGATGTTTTAACATTTTGTTTAATCCACAGATTTACCCTCCATTTCTTTTTAAAAAATCTCTCCTTTTAAAAATGATCATACATTAAAATAGACTCTTAAAAAGCACATCTATAACAGTTTTAACACACATAGGTTCATGTATCTACCACCATAATCTATTTACAGTTCTATCACCCCCCCAAAACTGCATCTTGCAATCCCTTTATAGTTACACCTCTCCCCTTACCCTTTCCACACTCTCCTACCTTCTGGCCACTAATAATATATTCTCTGTTATTACAGTTTGTCATTTCAAGAATATTATACAAATGGAATTATACAGTATATAACCTTTTACAACTGGCTTTTTTTTACCTCAGCTTAATGCCTTTGAAATTTGTACAAGTTGTGTATATAAACAGTTGTTTTCTTTTTATTGCTGAATTGTATTCTATTGTATGGATGTACCACAATGTATTTCTTCTATCTTTTGAAGGAAATTTGGATTATTTCCAATTTTGGCAATAATGAATAGAGCTAGAGTAAGTATTCATATGCAGGAGGATTCTTTTGTTTGTTTTGTTTTTGTGTTTTTTACTTTTTGTTTTGAAATAATTATAGAGTCATAGAAAGTTGTAAAAATAGTACAAGGAGGTCGTATGTACTTTTAACCTGGTTTTTGCTATTATTACTGGTAAAAGCTTACATAACTATAGTATAATATTAGAACCATGAAACTGACATTGATAAAATACACAAACCTTACTCAGATTTCACCAGTTTTACATGCACTCTTTGGTGTGTGTACAGTTCTATGCATTAAAAAAAATAATAGCTTTATTGAGACATAATATTATTCTCTCATTTAAAATGTACAGTTCAATGGTTTTTAGTGTGTTCAGAGTTGTGCATCCATCACTGCAATCAATTTTAGAACATTTTGCTGCATTCCCTAAATTTTAGTCTGTTGTATTTCCATTTTCATTTGTCTTAAGGTATTTTTTTAGTTTGCTTTTAATATCTTCTTTGCCCCATTTGTTGTTCAGTAGCATGTTGTTTAATCTCCATGTATTTGTGAATTTTCCAGTTTTTGTCTTGTAATTGATTTCTAGTTTAATTCCATTGTGGTTAGAAAAGATGCTTTATATAATTTCAGTCTTCTTAAATTTATTAAGACTTGTTTTGTGGAGAATGATCTTTCCTGAAGAATGTTCTATGTGAGCTTAAGAAGACTGTGTATTCTGGATGGAATGTTCTATATGTGTCTGTTATATGCATTTGATCTAAACTGCCTTTTAAGGCTAATCTTTCCTTTTTGATTTTCTGTCTGGATCATCTAACCATTGGTGAAACTGGAGTATTAAAGACCCCTACTATTATTGCTACCCCAACTTACTTTTGGTTTTCATTTTCATGGAATATCTTTTCCAATCCCTTCAATTTCACTCTGTGTGTGTCCTTACATTTGAAGTGAGTCTCTTGTAGGCAGCATATAGATGTGGGTCTTGTTTTATTTTTATTTTTATTTTTTTTTTTTAGTGCATTCAGCCACCTTATCTATGTCTTTTGATTGGAGAATTTAGTTCATTTATATTTAAATTATTTCTTGATAGTTATGCACTTATTACCATTTCGTTCATTGTTTTCTGGCTGATTTGTAGTTCCCCTGCTTCTTCTCTTGCTTTCTTCTTTTGTGATTTGATGATTTTCTGTAGTGGTAGATTTCTTTCTCTTTATTGTTTGTGTATGTACTATAAGTTTTTGCTTTGTAGTTATCATGAGGCTTACATAAAACAACTTAAAATAGTCTATTTTAAGTTGATAACAAGTTTGAACACCATCAGTGTTTGAGGGTTCCAATTTTGCCACATCCTTACCAACACTTTTTATTATCTGTCCTCCTTATTATACCCATCCTAGTGAGTGTAAAGGGGTATTTCATTGTGGTTTTAGTTTGTATTTCCCTGATGTCTAAGGATGTTGGGCATCTTTCCATATGCTTATTGGCCATTTGTATATCATTGGAAAGAAAACTATTCAAATCTTTGTCCATTGAAAAAATTTGGTTATTTGTCTTTTTATTATTGGGTTGTAAGAGTTATTGGCATTCTGGATTGAAGTCTTGTTTAAGATATATAATTTGTAAAACTTTTCTTCCATCATATGAGTTTTATTTTCACTCTCTTGATGGTGTCTTTTCCAGCACACATTTTTAAATTTAATAAAGTATAATTTATCTGTTTTTCTTTTTGTTGCTTGTGCTTTTGGTGTCATATCTAAGAAACCAATCCCTAATCCAAGTTCATGAAGATTTATGCCTGTTTTCTTCAATGAGTTTTATAATTTTATCCCTTACACTTCTGTCTTTAAGCCATTTTAAATTAATTTTATATATGGTATGAAGTAGGTGTCCAACTTCATTCTTTTGCAGGTGGATTTCCAGTTTTCTGAAAATTCTGTGCAGTTTTAACACATGCATAGATTTGTGTAACCACCATTATAATAAAGATATAGAACTGTTCTGGAACCACAAAGATTCTTCTTGGTACCCCTTTATAGTCACAATCATCTCTCCTTTCATGTCTCTAAATTTTAGCAACCACTGTTTCCCATTTCTATAATTTTATATATTGAGAATGTTATATAAATGGAATCATACAGTATGTAACCTTTTGAGATTGGCTTTTTTACTTAACATAAACCCTTTAGATTTATCTAATTTGTTATGTGTAGTATCAGTAGTTTTTTTCTGTGTCTGTGTATACGTGTGTATACCTTGAGAGTTTCTACATATACAATCATGTCATCTGTAAATAGGGATAGTTTTATTTCTACCTTTCTAATATTTCTTCCTTTTATTTATTTTTATTGCCTTATTGAGCTGGTTAGAATGTTCAATACTATGTTGAATAGCAGTGATGAGAGCAGACATCTTTGCCTTGTTTATGAAAGCATAGTCTTTTGACCTTAGAATGATATATGATGTTAAGCTCTAGTTTTGTGTGTGTGTGTGTGTGTGTGTGTGTGGTGAAAGTATTGGTAACGTGTGTGTGTGTGTGTATGGATGTTCTTTATGAGGTTAATGAAGTTATCTTAATTCCTAATTTGATGAGAACTTTTATCATGAATGGATGATGAATTTAGTCTGATGTTTTTTCTACATTTTTTGATATGATCACATGATATTTCTTTACTTAGCCCATTGATAGTTGAATTACATGGATTTTCAAATGTTGAACCAGCCTTGTATCCCTGGAATAAACCCCACTTAGTTGTGGTATATAATTATTTTCATATGTTGTTGGATACTATTTGTTAATATTTTGTTGAGGATTTTTATATCTGTGTCTATGAGGGATATTAGACTATAGTTTTCTTTTATTCTGCTGGCCTTCTCTGATTTTGGTCTCAAGATGATATTGGTCTCATAAAATAAATTGGAATCCCTCCTCTTTTCTTAAAGAGATTGTGTAGAATTGGTATTAATTCTTTAAATGGTGTGGTAGAATTCTCTAGTGAAACCATCTGGGCCTGGAGATTTGTCTTTCAGTAGCTTTTGAATGATTAGTTTAACATCCTTAATAGTTACAAATTATTCAAATTATTTATTTCATATTGGATGAGTTGTGGCAATTTGTGCTTTTCAAGGAATTGGTCCATTTCTTCTACGTTGTCAAAACTCTCTGTGCAGAGCTGTTCATGATATTCCCTTATCTTTTTGATGTATGCACGTTCTGTGGTGCTATCTACTCTTTCAGTCCCAGTATTGGTAAATTGTGTCTTTTCTCTTTTTTCTTTGTCTTTCTAGAAGTTTATCAGTTTTACTGATTCCCAAAACAGTTTTTTTGTTTCATTCATTTTCTGTATGGTTTTTCTGTTTTCAATTTTATTGATTTCTGCTCTTATTATTATTTCCTTCCTTCTCTTTGCTTTTAGTATATGCTACTGTTTTTGCAGTTGTTTTTCTAGTTTCTTAAGGTAGGATGGGAGCATAGATTATTTGTTTGAGAGTTTTCCAGTCTTTTCTATTGTAAGTATTTAGTGCCATAAATTTCTTTCAGCACTGCTTTTAGTTGCATCCTGCAATTTTTGATATATTGTATTTTCATTTTCATTCAGTTCAATGTATTTTTTTCTTGAGATTTATTTGACCCATAGTATATTTATACATGAGTTACTTAATTTCCAAATGTTTGGAGATTTTCCTGCTGATTTTCTGTTATTGATTTCTAGTTTGATTTCATTGTGGTCAGAGAATATACTTTGTATGATTTTGGTTCTTTTAAAAATTTTCAGGTTTATTTTATGATCCAGGAGATGATCTATCTTAGCAAATGTTCCATGGCTTCTTTTAAAGAGTGCTCTGCTCTTGGTGGGTGGAATGTTTTACAAATGTTGGTTGATGATATTGTTCAGTTCTTCTGTATTCTTGACTGATTTTGTAATTGTTGATCAAATAATAATCAAGCATAGGAAGACTAAAGAGTGGAAATGGAAAAGTGGACTACCTAGGGATGTCGTAAGAGGGAGGACTAGTGATAAATCAGCCATTAATTTTGAACAAATATTTATTAATCTTTGGGTATATTTTGTTGTTTTTTTATCTGTATTCTTAAGCTGACTGTTTAGTTCATTTATTGTCAATCAAAATAGTACGTGTATTATCAGTTGAAATAAATTTAAATATATTGAAATAAATAAACAAAATTAATGCTACAACTTTCTTATGGGTACCACTGCATATCATGGGTTTTGATGGGTGTTGATTTCCTTGCTGATCATTTCTAAACAGTTTGTAATTTCTGTTTGATTCTCTATTTAACTCAAGGATTGTTTAGAAGAGTGTTTTTAAAATACCAGATGGATAGATGGGAGCCATCGCTGTCCCTTCCTGTCTACATTTTTCTACATGAGGCCAGGCAGGTCCTCAGAGAGTTAAGCCTTTTCTGAGAAGCCGTTACAGAAAAATGAGATCAGAAATTTGGTCCCTTGCTCTTCTTTCCCTATCCTTTATTCTTCAAGTGTTTATTGTGTAGTCATATTCACTAATTCTCAAGATGCTTGGTGTTGACAAGGAGAAAAAAAGAAAGTTAAGATATAGTTCCTACCTTCAAGAAGTATAGTATCTAGTTGGGGTGCTGATGTGTATACCCAAATCAGCTAAATAGCAATACCTGACAGTAGTAACTAAATTACTGGCAATAAGTGTTCAAAGAAAAAGGAAATCAGTGTAGGCTAAAAGTAGTTGGGGAAAGACCGTTTGGATAAGTATTTAAGTTAGACCTTAAAGGATACGTAATATTTAAGTACGTAGAGAGGAAATGAAAGGGTGTTTTAGGCTGAGAGATTGACACAACAAAGGCTACCATTGATAGAAATGGGAAAGCTGAGTTGTAGTGGTAGAGGAAAATGAATTGTTTTAGCTGGATTTTGGATGATTATAGGACATCCAAAAGAGAGATACCCTGGAATTTATTGATCTTCATTTAGTGATAAACTAGTTGAGTTTCGCTTTGTCCAAAAAAGTAGTCTTTTCTTTCTTGGCTTCGTCAGAGGAATACAGTGTTCTTGTTTGGATAGTATTTTGGTTGAGTATATGTGTCATAGATGGTATACCAGATGTTTTCTGCTTAACCCTCCAGATCCACTGTACCCTTTTATAACCTGATCTGCGCCTTGGTAAGCTAACCTATATAGATCACATCAGTGAGTTCCCTTCCCTTCTTGGCTTCTGATAGGGTTTGGGCAGTAGAGATCCCTGGCCAGACATCACCTCAGGCTGGCTGCTGTCCCTTAACTAAAGGTCACAGCTCCTGTCAGGGGGTCACTTCCTATACCATATTTTCCTTTTTCTGGTACCTGTTCCCTCCTCCTCATTCTTTTGGGTATTGTGGTGGTAACAGACCCCAAATTATTGTACTCTGTATCTTTCTTAGTTTTCATACACCCCGTCCATACCTTTGTAAATGCTTTTGTTAAACTTTCCACTAATTGTGCTAATTCAAATATGCCATCTGTTTCCTGCTGAGACCCTGACTAATACAAATGATGTCTCAATTCTCAAAGACTCTGAGTGTAATAAAATAAGCCTAACATAAAATATGACTAAGTATTATCCAATCTGTCTCTCTGATTAATCTAGGCTCTTGCAGTGCTTCCAGATAATCCTCTGAACCTCGGTCTTCAGAGTATCATAGATGTGCCAATTCATGGAATATTAATAGTAGCTAGCATTTATTACTTACTTTTTCCATGCACTGTGCTAAACATGTTTTACATGTATTATTTCACTTAACCTCCATAACAATCCTATGAAGTAGTTATTTTTTTTCTTTTTATAGATGAGGAGACTGAGGCTCAGGGAGGTTAAATAGCTTCTCAGAGATTTCACAGCTGAGAAAGCAGAGCTGGGCTATAAATTCAGGTCTGTCTGACTCCATAGCTCATGTTCTAAACTCAAAGTATGGTCCTCAGATCAGCAGCATCCGGGAGCTTGTTAGAAAATGCAGAATCTCAGTGTTTACCTCACACTTCCTGAATCAGAATATGCATTTTAATAAGATCTCCAAAGGTTTCACATGCACAAGAAAGTTTGAGAAGCAGTACTCTAAACCATGTTGCTGAAGCCTGACTACTGTAGAAAGTTCTGTTTGATTGGTGCTGGGTAAAAAGAACATTTACCAAAAAAAGTGACTATGCGAGGTGATAGATATGTTAGTTTGATTGTAGTAATTATTTCACAATGTATATGTATATCAAAATATCACGTTGTATTCCTTAAATATATACAATTGTATTTTGTCAATCATACTTGCTCTTTAACATTGTCATCATATGGCTTTCTAGCTGGAATCTGCAAAGCCAATGCTATTATTTTTGAGACAAGCATTATAAGCCAGTCAGGAACTTAACCTGATGAGAGAGAGATGCCAGGAAGCAGCTAGAGCTGCCGTTAATGTGGAAAAGAAAGCTTGGACACAGGTTGCTGCCAGGAGTTTTTTTTTTTAATTTAAAAATTTTTCCATTTTTCAATTACAGTTGACATTCAATATTATTTTATATTAGCTTCAGGTGTACAGTGTAGTGGTTAGACTTTTATATAATTTACAGAGCGATCCCCCAGAAAGTCTAGTACCCACCTCTGCGAGGTTTTTTTTCAGGATTGGACTTCGAACATGTTTTATATATACTTTTACATGCACCTTTGCAGCACCTGTAGATGCTGCACAGGAGATATTCCTGAATCTGTGGATATTTAGCGAGTTCTCAGAAAAACTGGTCTGCTCAGAAAGTTTGATTTAATGCCCTTAGGCTCTCCTTTCTATAATGTTTGCTTCCTACTCCTAGTCTTTAGTCATGTTAACCTAAAAATAAAAGAACAAAATGAGAAGCAATAAGCATTTATTTGAGATTTAAAAAAAAAGAAAAAAGAATAGCTGTTTGAGAAGTACTGATTCAGGCAGAAGCCCAAAAGGTGCTCCAATTTGGAGACCAAGGCAATGGGTATTTATGGGAAAGGGAAAGAAGGTATTTCTATTGGTGCAGATAAGCTAACATAGTGATGCTAATTCTAAACAATTAAAAAAATTTTTCAGTCTGGTAATCATCAGTCCCATCTTTTCTTGTTATCTTTGAAAAACAGTTCTTTGGGACACAATGTTGTTTTAGGCCCAGTCCAAAGGTTATTTTGCCCTGTTTTAACATTCCAAAGGTTTGAGGCATAAAGACATACAAAGCAGTTCCTCTAGAATGACAGCTCCATTCTATTTTAAAGTGGCTTTGTTTATACTATTTTTTATAGTTACTATGCCCCCACCCCGACCCCGTGTTCTTCCTCTTCTTTTTTTGTGCCTGGCAATATCTGCTTTAAGAAAATATATTAGATGATAAACCTGTGAAATGTGCTCCATCTCAATAGTCATCAGGGAAATTCAAACTAAAACTATAATGAGATACCACTACACACCCATTAGAGTGGTTAAAATGAAAAAAGACAAAGATGGACGATACTATGTATTGATAAAGACATGGATCAGTTGGAACTTTTATCAATTCTTGGTGGTAGTGTGAATTGGTACAAGTACTTTGGAAAACTGGCAGTATCTACTAAAGCTGAACTTTATGCATATCCTATGACCAAGTAATTCCACTTTTGGATTTTTAATCAAGAGAACCTGTTCCACGTGTGCATAAGAATACACATGCATGTACAGATATCCATTAAAGAATTTTGTTTGTAACAGTAAAAAATGGAAAACAACCTAAATGACCCTAAATGACCATCAATAGAATAAATATATAAATTATGGTGTATTCATCTGATGGAATTCCATAAAGCAGTAAAAATGAATTATAATTTCATGTAACAGCATAGAAATAGAGCAAAAATGTATCAAAACCATATTGTTGAGGTAAAAAGTTGTATAAAATTTTGTATAATTACATTTATGTAAAATATAAGAGTACAAAACAGTGTCCTATAATGTTTATGGTACATGCATAAATAATAAAAGTTAAAAATTTCTCACTAAATGTTGTGTACACACACACACACACACACACACACACACACACACACACACACACACCGGCCGAGTTCATTGCAGAACTTAGGATCAGAAGCCAGTATTCTTCTCTTCCTCCTCCTCTTCCTCGCCTCCTCTTTCTCTCCTCTTTTTCTCCTCCTCCCCTCCCCCTCCTCCTCTCCTTTCATCTTTCTTCTTCAAGACTATCTTTTAGAGTAGTTTAAAGTTCACAGCAAAATTGAGAGGAAGGTACAGAGATTCCATATTCTTTAACCTGTTAAGCAATAGAGGCTTCAAACTCCAAATTGGAGTCAGCATGATTATTAACTTAGCTTCCCGTTGCCAGTAACTAGGCTTTGTGTAGCTTCAAACACATTATGGGAGCCCGGTGAGTTTGGATGATCAACAGAGTTAACCACCTCTTTTACATGAAGGCAGGGGGCAAGGTTGCTATAAGCTTTTTTCCCCTACATCCTCACCTTCCGTCAACTGGCCAGGAATGTTGAGTTTGACCTGCTTAAGGGTATCAGTAAGCAGGATAAATAACATGAAACACTAGTAAGCAGGTAACTGTTCCAACCTAAAGCTGAACTCCTTCCTCTAGCGCTTCTCTGTCATGTTTGACTAGTTTTGGCTGCAGCTTCAGGATACAAAGCCAGCCCAGAGAACATAAAAGCTATAAATGGTCAGTGTAATTAAAATGGACCATTGTCAGAGTGCTTAAATCAAAATTCTGAGTTCTGACCAACACAGGTATTAATGTTAAGGACCTACAGGATATTTAGGAGAAAACAATAGAGTTCTTGAAAATGAAAGGCAGTACATGTTTCCTGCTCTCCCTGACCTACTGTGGTTACTTTTTTCTCAATTACTTGTTAATTGGATTTAAATTCCCCAGGCTATTAAGACCTTGAAAATCTACCAGATGGATATGTAAAATAGGGAGAATAAGAGAAGGTTTTAGTAGGGCAGGGGAAAAAGGAAGAGGAGACTCTCCTGAACAGGTTTTTGTTGTTGTTCTTTGATGCTAGAATAGAAGGTCTGCCTTGCCTATGTTAGGCATTTGATCTAGTAATGACTCCAAAGGCTAGACTTAAAGAGGTCTGGGTTCTAGTTTCAGCACTTCCACTTACTAGCTCTATGGCCTTGAACAAATTAATCTCTTTGAACTTCAGGTACCTCATCTATAAAATAGCGATAATAATAGTATTTACCTAATTTTGTTGTTGAGGTATGTAAATCATTTGGCACAGTGTCTGGCACATGGTAAGAGCTTTACAAATTAGTGATGATCATTCTTATTGTTACAGCATCATGGAAGTAGAGGAGAGCATTTAGGAGAGAGAAATCTCTATATAATGCCGAATGTAGTAGAGAGGTCAAGGAGGGTAAGAACTGAGAAAAGGCAAGTTTTGAGCCTTGATTAGAAATGCTGAGTGATATTTATATTTCAGACTTATCTTCTGAGCTCCTTATTTTTACTGGAGATGGGAATCAGAGTTTAAAAATAAAATCCATAACTTTTTGTTGTCAGGACACATATATACTTTACTTTCGGAGCAAGCAATGCTTACATGGAGAGTGTGTAAGAAAGTAGCTAGAGCTGTGACAAGATACAGCAGACTCTTAATACTCTGTCCATTAGAAGTTTCTGTAATGTGAAAATGTTCTCTGTCTGCACTGACCAATACATATGGCTCTTGAGCACTTGAAATGTGTTAGTGCAACTGAAGAACTGAAATTTTAATTATATTTAATCATAATTAGTTTAAATTTAAATAGCCATGTGTGGGTAGTGGCAATCTTCAGTCTAATTGGGGAAGCAAGGCATATACTCCTGAAATCAGTTAAATACCAACAGGGTTGGGGAAAGTAGAGACTTAATTGTTCAGAAAAAGTGCAATATCCTTCTGGGCTAGAGAACTTAAGGAGTGTCTTGTAGAGCAAGTGAAACTTGAGTTTGACTTTATAGGATGTATAGTGTTTGGTTAGGAGGAAAGAAGGCAGGAAGGTCCTTTCAGATGGGTTGGAGCCGATGAGCAAAGGTTTAGAGTTAGAAATGCCTCCTATATGAGAAGTTTGAGGAAAATAGCAGTTCTAGAATAGAGCATTTATATTAGGGTTAGGTCGGTTTGGGTCAGGTCATGGGCAGCCTAGAATGCTAGAACAAAGCATTGGGATTTGTGTCCATAGGCCAATGTTTTGCAAAGCTTGCTTAAAACACAGATTCCCAAGCCCCACCCTGAACTACTAAATCAAGTTTTCTGGGTTGTAGCTTAGAAAATCAATATTTTAAACAAGCTCCCCAGGTGTATATAATGCACACTCATATTTGAGATATACAAATAGAAGGAAGCACTTATGTATCCTTCCAGAGATATTCTATACATATTTGTATATGTACACCATTCATTTTTGTACAAATTGTAGCATACCATAAATGCTATTCAGCATCTTGTTGTTGTTGTTGTTTTTCACTTAATATCTAGAATATTGTTTCATAGCAGTATATAAAAAGCTTCTTTATGGCTACATGGCTGCACAGTATTCCGTCATTATTGGAGATGTACTAAAATTTATTTAAGCAATCCTTTGTTGGTGGATGTTTAGGTCGTGTCCATCTTCGGCTATTACAAGACATGAATATATATATATATATATATATATATATATATATATATATATATATATATATATATATATATATATATATATTTCACATGTGAGAGTTGTATATATTTCACATATACAACTCTAGGAGAAATTAGAGCACTTGTCCATTGGCTTGTTCAGCTTGATGACTATGAAACCACAGTACTACATGTGAAATCAAAGATTCTAAGAGGCCTAGCCATGCCTAACTACACAGATCTCACAGTATGTTAAGCTAGAAGGGATCTTAGCAATCCTAGAGAGGGCCAAGATCACACAGATTTAGAAGTGGATCTAGAATTAAAACCCAAAGCTTTTTACTGTAGTCCATAATGTAGCTCTTTTTAGTACGCCACACTGCTGTCTGCCAGGGAGATTTGGCAAAGCCTGATTTCTTTCTTGACTGGACAGTGTATTAACTGACCCCCTGTGGTCTCACTACCCTGTACCTAATTTCTCTTTCCAGGTCGGCCTAACTTTGCCAACCTAATTTACCCTACTTTCCATGCTGTTCTGACTTCTCCCACTAATAATAACTCCATTTAAAAAAAAAAATAGAGCTGAAGTCCTTTATGGTTTGGGGACCCTTTAAAAGAAAAGCCAAGTAGGAGAGGTAGGCATGCTGGGGAGGTGATCTGGTAATGGTACAAGATTTATGATTTTATGTGTTGCTTTTTACTCTTAGTTCATGCACTGAGTCACCATGCAGCCTAGGGGGAGTCTCTCTCCTCTTGGCCCTGCTGGAATATCTCCTTCTCTTGGCCATAAGATTGAGCACATCAAGGTCCAACAAATACATAATGTGCCCAATAAGAAAGAATATGAAAGTTGTGCTGATAGTTTTAGTCTTACCAAATTGTACTAGGGAGCAAACTACAGGTGACATTCTTTGTATGCCCGAGGAAATTGAGAGCTTTGGTGTCATGGATAGACCCTTGTCTATGGAATGACTCAAGTCTATCTTAACTCTGGCCCAGGCTACAGACGAGTCAACTGCTGCCAATATTTATTAAACACATACTATCATAATGGATAAAATCATTCTAGCGACAGATTGTAGAGCTATCCCTAGGACAATTTTTCTTAATGTATGATTCTGAGAACACCTGCATTGCTTGAAGAATGGGGCCCTGGAGTCTACAAATAGTCCTCCTCTCCAAGTGATTTTTCTGTGCATATAACTAAGAGCTGCCTAATGAATGGTAAGTTGGGAAAATGGATGAGCATTTGAATTTTGGGTGGCCTATAAAGTTAGTAACAAGAGCTGACTAGCAATTCCAGGTAGTATAGAGTTATTTCATTTGAAATTTCATAAAGACTGTGTTAGGTGCCCCCTACATGCTCCCACAGATTCTGTGTCATGCAGTGTCATAATTGAATGTTTTTGTCCTTTTCCTGTATAATCTAGAGGGTTCTTACTTGTGAGCAACAGAAACTGACTGGCTAATTTAAGCATAAAATGTTTGTCTTGAAAGCATATTAATTAGCTCACAGAATCACAGCTTGTACTGGAGAACCAGACTCAGGGCTACATAGCCAACATCACAGTTGCCACAGTTACTACCACCACCACCTCTAGCACCATTAGTGTGTTAGCTTAGGTCGTCAGAGGAGCAGATATCAAGCTGGGATTAGACATAGAAGAGATTTATTGAGGAGAATGTCTGTGAGAGGGAGCCTGGAAAACTTTCAGACTGCAATGTAAATCTGACCTTATGGATGAAAGAGGGAAAGAAGATTGGGTAGGAAGAGTCATAGACTGAAGTCCAGTGCTAATATAGTTTGGTTAGGCCTATGGGGAGTCCTGTTACCAAAGATACAGGTCACACATACTCCTGCATCTCCCAGAAATTGGTCTGACTTTGAATCTCAGCTATGCTCAGTCACTGGCTGAGAGCAGTGTGGCCTCAGAGCAAAGCAGCAAATATTGGGGTGATTTGAGAGCTCAGCAGCTGGGCAAAGATCAGCTACACTCTCTACATTGGAAGAACCAAGAGACATTTTTATGACTGTTTCAACTGGGGACGTTTGTCCACTTCTTTGAGTTGCCAGCTCCCAATTTAAAGCCTGTGCACCGACTATAAAGGGGATCTGCTTCTTGCCAAGATTCCTATGTCCTCTCCCTCAAATAAAGAGGTTCAAATACTAGACAGCAATACCCTCACCCCCAAAGACAAATATCTACTATATTCCTTGAGAGCAAAGATTTTTGTTTTGCTCATTTCTATTACAAATATTTACAAACAAATGTTTATTGAAATAATTGAATGAACGTGACCAGCTGGTTTTTGAATGACCTGATCTTGTGGCCTTCTTAACATGCATACCTACACCACACACACACACACACACACACACACACTAAATTTATCCATAAGGGAAATGCAAATCAAAAACCACTAGGATGGCTATAATGAAAAAGACAGATGACAAGTGTCAAGGATGTAGAGAAACACTGCCGATGGAAACGTAAAATGGTGCAGCCACTTTGGAAAAGTCTGGCAGTCCCTCCGAAATATACATCATGTAGTTACCATATGATCCAGCATTTTACTTGTAGGTGTATATCCAAATGAATTGAAAATATATGTTTGTGCAAAAATGTGTACACTTAATATTCCTAGCTGCATTATTCATAATAGCCAAAAAGTGGAAACAACCTTGTGATGGTTAATTTTATGTTAACTTGGCTAGGATGTGGTACCCAGTTGTTTTGTCAAACACCAGTCTAGATGTATTGTGAAGATATTTTTTAGATGCGATTAACATTTAAATTATCAGATGTTGAGTAAAACAGATTACCCTCCATAATGTGGATGGGCTTCATCCAATCAGTCGAAGGCCTTAGAAGCAAAGACTGAGGTCCGCTGAAGAAGGAATTCTGCCTCCAGACTGCAATACAGAAATTCTACTTGAGTTTACAGCCTTTGTACTCAAGACTGCAACATCAACTCTTTCCTGAATTAAGAGACCTGCAAACCAGCCCCCATAATTATGTGAGCTGATTCTTTAAAATATCTTCCCCTCCTCCCCACTCTTTCTCTGAAGAACCCTGATTAATAGAAACCCTTATGTCCGTCAACAAGTGAATGGATAAACAAAATGTGGTTTATCTATATAATTGAATATTATTTGCCGTAAAAGGAAGTGAGAGAGGAGGGGGAAATGGCATAGATGATAGAGGCTCTGTTCATCCCTCTGGCAACCAAATCAAAGCTGTGATGGAAACAAGGAGCAAGCAGCAAGGAAAAATCGCTTGGGATCTAGATGAATAAGCCATATAACTAGGGAGAAATACAAGAAATCACCTTTCAATGGCAGAATGTAGGATAGGGCAAGGACATGGGGCTGCCGGTCTCGAGCAGCTGAGTGAGATGGAGGCTGCAGCAGCGGCAGACGCCTCTTAAAGGGGGCCACATCTACGAGCGGATTTTCGTGGTGACAGACCTGCTCGCTCTGAGCACCAGTGCCAATTTGGCTGCGCGCAGGGGACACCAGGGAGACATTGTCATGTTAGATGAGACTCGTCATTTACAGAAGTGCTGGTGGTATCCATCGTTCCCTGTTGAGCCCTCCCCCATCCTAGTGCGCCTGACACAGCGCCGCCATAGCCTAGACATCATCAAACTGGATAACAGAGGTCGCTCCGCCCAGAAGATTCCCTGAAACTCCGCCTCCCCCAACTCGCAACCCCACCAAAGCCACATCCAGGCATGTCCTCGGAGAGTCAGGTGCTCCTTGCTGAGCAGCTCCTAGACTCACACTGGAGCCAGCTGGCCTCAGGTTCTGGTGTGGCCTTTTGAGGCAACTATAAGCACAGCATCTGTGGATTGCTTGCTGAATCTTAACAGGTGGCCCCGGAGGAGTGGAGGTTTGGGCTAAATTTGGCCTACAGCTGAACTCCTCTCAGGACTGTGCCACTGGACACTTACTTCACAAATCCACACTAATAAGACCAGAATACTTAGGAGCTTTGCTTAGTACATAGAAACAGACATGGAAAAGCAGCCAAAATGGTAAGACAAAGAAGCAGAAACCGTATGACAGAACAGAACAGAGATCCAGATATAATGGAGTCAAGTAATCTAACAGATGCAGAGTTCAAAACACTGGTTATGAACTTTTGGAAAGTATAGATAAATTCAGTGAGAACTTCAACGAAGAGATAAAAAAACATTAAAGTGGAAATAGAAATTATGAAAGGAAACCAGTCTGAAATGAAGAACACATTATCTGAGATGAGAAGTATATTAAATGGAATAAACAAAGGAATATACAAAGTGAATAAAGAAAAGGATCAAATGCCCTATCTAGAGGTCAGGAAAGCCAAGGACACTCAATCAGAATGGCAAGAGATAAGATGCCAAGACTATAAAAATAATTTAAGGAGCATATGGGACACTATTAAGGGTCCAAATATCCATCTGATCCAGTGTAAACTGAAGAAGATCAAGATGTTGAACAGTTGTTTGAAGAAATAATGATGGAAAACTTTCCTAACCCGGTGAAGGAAATGGACATAAAACCCCAGGAAGCTCAGAGAATCCAAAAAAACAGGGATCCAAGGAGGCCCACACCAAGACACATCATCATTAAAATGCCAAAGTTTAAATACAAAGAAAGGATATTAAAAGCAGCAAGAGAAAAACAGATAGTTGCTTATAGGGGAAAACTCATAAGACTGGCAGCTGATTTCTCAAAAGAAACTATGCAGGACAGAAGGGCTTGGCAAAATTATTTGACAGGACGAAGACCCAGAACCTACAACCAAGAATAATTTACCCATCAAAGCTATCATTTAGAGTTGAAGGACAGATAAAAAGTTACCCAGACAAAAATAAGCTAAAGGAATTTATCACCACCAAACTAGTATTACAAGAAATGTTGGAGAGACTTGTTAAGAAGAAAAAACATGTATCAAAAACAGGAATAAAGAAGGGTAATAACTACATTCCTATCAACAAGTACCTTAAATGGAAAAGAATTAAGTGCTCCAACTGAAAGATAGAGTGGCTGAAAGGATAAGAAAACAAGACCCCTACATATGAAAAGGAAGAGTATGGAAAATATATTGCTTTGATGGACCTAGAAAGTACTTAAGTCAGACAGAGAAAGATAAACACTGTATGATTTCACTTAGATGCAAAGAAAGAAAGAAAGAAAGAAAGAAAGAAAGAAAGAAAGAAAGAAGGAAAAGAAAGAAAGAAAGAAGAGAAAGAACACTATCTGAGAAAGAAAGAAAGGAAAGGAGAGGAGAGGAGAAAGGAAAGGAAAAGAGGGAAGAGAAAGGAAGGATGGAGAAAGGAGAAAGGAGAAAGGAAGAGAGAAAGAAATGTTGATACACGCTACAGCATGGATGGATTTTGATAACATTAGGCTAAGTGAAAGAAGCCAGACACACAAAGGCCATATATTGTATGATTCCATTTATATGAAATGTCCAGAATAGATAAATCTGTAGAGGTGGAAAGTAGATTAATTATTTTGTAGGGCTGGGGGAATAGGGAGTGAAAGCTTAATAGGTATGGGGTTTCTTTATGGGGTGATGAAAATATTCTGGAACTAGGTAGTGATAATGGCTGTTTAACTTTGTACTAAAACCACTGAATTCTATACTTTAAATGGGTGAATTGTGTGATATGTGAATTATATTTCAATACAGCCATTATTTAAAGAATAAATCATATCCATTATAACCGTCCTTTCCCATCCCTTCCCTCCACCAGTCAAGGTAAGTAGAGCTTGACAACTGCCTGGCAACACCCACCACTCCCAAATTCCATGCTTCGTTTTGTGATAGTACTTTTTCCCCTTCAATACTAATTGAGACGATCATTTTAACCAGATTTTTTAAAAGAAAAATGCTAGGGGTAAGGGCTGCAGAGAACTCACTTGTGTTTTGACTCCAGGCCCAGATTCCACCTATGGAGGATACTGATGAGGCTTAGAACAGAATAGACAAAAAGTCTTTGTCCTCAGGGAGCTTACAGTGAAAAGAGAAGGCCCAGAGGGTATGTGACTGATTTTGCATAAGGTATCTTTTAAGGATTGTAGCAATCCATTCTAACATTCTATAGAAGGAAACCATTCTTCCATCCTAGCTACTCATTCTCCAGACCTTGACCATCACCCCTACCAACTAGTGTTCTGTGACTGGACTATCAACCACTTGCTGCCCATCTCTCTCCTTCCTCTCCTCTTATGGATGCTAGCTACTTCTTACAAGTCAACTTTGGCTGTGGTGGCTTTGGAAGCTCAAACTTATACCCTAGCCTTATATGGTTCAGAGGGGTTCTGAATGCTGATAAAGATGACAAGAGCTTTTAGACCCATTTGTTGTTCCTGCTGAGTTGGAGGTAGGGGTGGGTGAGGAGTCAATCTTGGGCCACCCTTTCCTACAGAACTTTGGTTCTGCAAGAAGAGGAAACTGACCCCGAACACCACCTAGCATTCAGAGGACAACCTGGAAGTATCACCTTAAATGATCAGTCCTTGGGAGATCAGTGCTCTTAATGGAAAAAGGGTTCCCAGGGCCTTGGAAACCTCCTGACTGTCAACATTTCCAGTGTCTCTAGTAAAGGGCTGGAGTCTGGAGATTGCCTGAAAAGGGAAAGAGTGTTGGACAGAAGCAGGGCAAATTATCAGTTTCTCCCAGCAGGGCAAAAGGAACAAGGAAATAAGAGACCAGAGGATTTAGTGACCTAAAGCGCCAGAGAGTCCTGGGACTGAAAATAGAGAAGCTGGTGGGTGAGGAGGATCAGATGTCAAGAGATTTACGGGTACATACCAGCCATGGTGGGGGGCAGGATCCAGAAAAAGGGTAACAGCAGGGACTCTGCCTTCAAGGATCATATGGTAATTTAGTTGTGGAGTAAAAATTAATACACTTGAAATAATTTGTTATTTGGTGCTGAACTGTGCTACTGACAAAAATACACTGTAGGAACTCTGAGAAGGGACAAATCATGTGCACTGGCATCATGTGTGAGCTGAATGTTTAACTGAGGCAGTGGGTATCTGAAGGGACTTTATGCCCCAGCTACAGTGGCTACAGCTTTTAGAGATGAGTGTGCCTGAGTCTTGCATGGTTTCCTAGAAGAAGTATAGAGGAAGAAGCTTCGCTACCATCACCATTTGTCAATCACTATTGTCATCAACAAGAACTACAATAAACATTAATTGAGCATCACTCTCTGGGCCTACGCTTCTGTTGGGGAGGCAGGGCTAAAAATTGTTGAAAGACTAGTACAAGAGAGCATATGCCAGTAGCACAAAGACAGGGAAAAGTGAGGGCTGGGGAGGTAAGAGAAGGCTTCCTGGTAGAGGTAGTACAGACGTACCTTGGGGATATTGTGGGTTTAGTTCCAGACCACCACAATAAAAGGAATTGTAATCTTTTTGCTAGTGGAGGGTCTTGCCTTCAATTTGTAAAAAACAACATCTGTGAAGCACAATAAAGTGAGGTGCAAAAAAATGAGGTATGTCTATACTTGAGCTGACCCTTGAAAGAAGGTTAAGTTTTGAACTTTAGAGAAAAGAGAGAAGGGGGCTGTAAATGGCTTCAACAAGGCACAGAGGTAGGAGTGAGCAAAGCATGTATGATTAAGTGAGAAACCTGCTGGACTGGAGCAAAAGGTGTGTGTAGGGTAATGTGGGCAATAAAGTTGGAGAGGGAAGCACTATTGTGTTGATTATAGAGAATCTTGAATGGCAGACAGAGGAGTTGTTTTGGAATAAAGTAGGAAAGCCTTGTAGATTTGTGTATTTGAGGAGTGACAAGGGTACAGGGATGGAGGAGGAAAGGCTAAAATAAAAACATTGGAATTCTACATTCTTCCTGGCTTCAGTCTCCAGTGTTAGTTTAGGATTACCAACTCATTCCATCTCAGCAAACTGAGCTTGTCACCTTACTTGAGCTCCATGTTGAGTATAGGTTCCTAAGAAGTCCCAAGAAGTTCTGCAACATATAATCTGGTGGAGAACCTTATGCCAGTAGGAAAGCCCCAACCAATCAACGGTATGTGTGAGGTGTTCTCAGATAGTGTTGACCTGCCTTGTGAAACAGAAAGGAAGAATAAGTCTTCTAGCCCAGCTGGTAGCACAGGTGCAGACCAAGATGGGGCAACTGCTTTAAAGGCAACAAACTTTAGAAGTTGTTAAGTCCTTGAGTCAGGCCTGAGGCAAGGAGGCAGCAATTGCAGAGATCTTAAAAGCCAGTTCAACAAGACTAAGTATTTCTCAAGGCCACCATTTTGGTGGCTGCTACTTGGACACTCCTCACATAGATTTACTGCGATAACCTCCTGCAGCAAAAGGATATTGGCACAGGCTCTGCTACATTTATATTACTACCAGGAGGCAGATGTTTTCTCTTTTTCTCTGGGGTTTAGAGTTATGCAAATGAGGGTGTGAAAAAAGCTTCGTGAGGTAGGGGAGTATTTCTCTTAAGAATCTAGGCAATTTTCAGAGCTCTTTAAGACATCCTTCTCAGTTTTTACTAATAGCTCTCTTGGCTCTTCTCGAGTCTATTTAGAATTTGGTACCTCTTCGCCATCTCCCAGCCAAAGACCTGAAAGTTCATTGCAAAGTTCCTATCCTGGTCTAATTTTGCAAGTGGAGAAGTCAAGGCATAATATGAGTTTTCAGTGTCTGCCGGCTGACTTTGAGTTTTGACCACTCCTCCACCCCCATCCTTTTCTATTTTCTCTCTGATGCATATTGTCTGACCTGGAATGGAAACTGTGGCCCAGTCGCCTCCCAGGTCTTCCCCCGACCCCATCGTGATATTATCTGGAGGGCAATAGGACCTAGGGAGGTTCAACCCTGAGGCCCAGAGAGACATACCTGCCTAACCGCGTGGGTTGAGCGACTGTAAGAGCTAGTCAGTTATGGAAGGCGGGGTAGAAGCGGGCGTCTGCTGCTTTTGGAGAAAAGGAAAGCTGTGTGGCTCAACCAGAGTCCGGGAGTCGTGCTGAGAAGTACTTCTGAAGATTGGCCCAAGCCCCTCACTGAGCATCCCACCCTGGAACTCGAAGTCTGGTTTTGTTTGGTCCCAGCTGTCCCCTCACTCCCCGCCTCCCCCCCACCATTGGTGAAATGCGGGCCAGGCTGGACGCCGGCAGCAGATGGCACCCAAGTTTGCCGACATCTGCTCAGCTAGGTTGGCGGCCCCCATGTCGTGCTTCTCGCTAGAAAAGTTTCTCCGTGGTAAAGAAGCCCCTCTAGTTTCCTCTTAATCCTGTAGCGCGCGCGCGCGCGCGCTTTGCTTCTCTCCCCTGAGACTGCGCTGGGAGACAGGATTTCGGCTTTGCTCCTGCCTCCCGCCGCGGCAGCCTTGGGGGCGGAGCTTGGGGATTCCTTGGAGCCATCCTGTGAACACTCGATTCAGTGCAGGTCCTGACAGAGCGCCGGGGGAGTCGGCGAGCAGAAGAGCAGGCAAGCTAATAGCCAGAGCCTAACAATAGCTACAGGACTTAGCTACTGAACTGAATTCCCGAAGGGACACTCAGGCTGCGCCCCCTCTTCTGGCCTGGCGCAGTTCTGGGCTGATTTGAGAGGGCATACTGGTCAGGACTCTTCAAGAGGAGCTGCTGAGTGTCGGTGTCCCAACAGAGTGGCTACCCTCCACCCACCTCGGCCTAGGGGGCTGCGAAAAGAGGAGCCGCCACGAAAACAACTTCCCATGGCCCTTCAGGTGCCTGGAATTGGACACCGGGCTGGGAACAAAAATCCTTGCTTTTGCCTTGTCCAATTTTCACACCACGTATATTGACAATTGGAATCCTGGGCCAATCAAGGGTCGCATTCAAAGTGGTACTTCTGGGATCTCCATCCCAGACTCCAACAAGTCTAATTTGAGAGTAGAAGAGAGGAGCCTCCAGCTCTAACTACTAGATCTCCCATCTGGAATTGGACTTGACAGCTCTCCTCACCAGTACTTGGACTGCAGTGGCTACAGGGTTCTCTTGGGATGTGGGGGTGGGAGGTGCTCTGAAGACCAAACCAAGACAATCAACAATGGACCGAGTTTATGAAATTCCGGAGGAACCAAACGCGGATCCGATTTCATCCCTGGAGGAAGATGTCATCCGTGGGGCCAACCCCCGATTTACCTTTCCGTTTGGCATCCTTTTCTCCACCTTTTTGTACTGTGGGGAGGCTGCATCTGCCTTGTACATGGTTAGAGTCTATCGAAAGAATAGTGAAACCTACTGGATGACATACACCTTTTCCTTCTTTATGTTTTCATCCATTATGGTCCAGTTGACACTCATTTTTGTCCACAGAGATCTAGCCAAAGATAAGCCACTGTCATTGTTTATGCATCTAATCCTCTTGGGACCTGTTATCAGGTGAGCAACTTTTTAATCTCTTCCCTTCTCTACCCTCCTACCCCTGCCACACTTGTGCAGAGAAAGATGAAGCCAATATTTACAAGACTGATACTGTGCCTCTAACTGATTCTCCCATTCCCTCCCACTCTTGGCTTTCCTGCCTACCATCCAAAAAATTTAAAATTTTAAAAGCCACCATGATGAACACCTGGCACGTACCTATGTTTCAAAACTATGTTTGGTACCATTGATATGACTTCATTAGACAATGTTTGCTATCTGGATTTGGGTTGTGAAAATTGGTATGGGACCAATTGACGTGGTCACCTTGTGCACACAGACCATAGCTTAAGAGTGTTATTTTGACAGCCTTTTAGATGCTCTGTAAATTCGCTGAAATTTTCTTCTACCCATCTCCTATTCAGTTTCTTTACCCTGAGCTGCTTGGGGTGGTGCCACTGCCATTTTTAAGTTCCAGAGTAATTTAACATCTGGAAAATATTTTAAGTCATCTGTGATTATCTGGGACCCCAACCCATTGCAGTTCATTTTTCTGTCAGTTCAACAATCTCCTGTTTACCTCTTTTTATCTTTCTGCAGTAAAAGTACATGGTTAGAAGGGGGCAAAGGAATATACTCCATTTGTTCATCTGGATGCTATAGCACGATGTAATATTATCAAGCCTTTCCATTCAGGTTGCCTTGAAGTGACAAGAATGTGCCTTATCCCAGGGAGATAGGCATCTGTGTCAGCAGTCTCATCTAGACACTGTGGGATTTTCCAGGTAGGGAGATATTGCAAAACTTGTGAGATCATGAGAAAGGAATGGACCAAGTTTGTCTTGATTGCAAGAGCGACAGAAACCTGCAGTTAGCTGAGGAATATAGGTCAGAGTGTTGATGTCGTAATTGCAATGGGAGGATATTTCATCCTTATAGAAATAAACACAGTCTGAAACTGATTAAGATGGGACTCTCCCTTTAATTTTTTAAAAATCAATATATGTTTAAATGGGGAGGAACTGATTAGACTCCATCAGAGAAAAATATAGGATATCAATAGAAACGGTGGCCTGGAATTCGGGAGGCCTGGAATCTAGTCCTGCTCCTGCCATTGACTAGTTGTATGGCCTTAGTGAAATCTCTGAAGGTGCCTTGGGCTGCAGTTCTTTCACGTGTAAATTAAATGGGTTGGCTGTGTTAGATCATGGATCTCAAATGCTTACAGAGGCTAAGCAGGTATCATAAATGAGCTAAGTGGGCCGAGTATGAGGAAAAACAGGAGCTTCATGTATGATGAGAAATGAAAATAAAGTTTCAATGTTAGAGAAATGATGATGAGTAGTGAAGACTCTGGCAATCTGGAGTCCACATGATCTGCCTAAAGGAGGCAGCCACTCTATAGCTCCCGCCCATTATTTCTCTGCTGTAATTCAGACTCAGTATTGCCAGATCACCCAACTTTCCAGGAGAATCTCTCAAGACAGGATTTTATATGAACTGTCACGATTTAAAAATTTGGCAACTGACTACTTAAATAAAAACATGGTAAGGGCCAAACAAACCACAGCTGTTGATCAGTTGTGACTCAGCTGGCCTATGTGCAACCTTTGGTCTAGGTAATCTTAAAAGGTCCTTTCCAGTTCTCAATCTTTGAAGCTGTAAAAGGAAGACCTCATCTTGAACTTGGAATTAAGAAATTTAGAGATGGCACTTAGAGGAGCATGGAAACCATTCTTTCCCTTTTCAAATGCAATAATATATTGAATGAATAGATCATGTACTTTCAAGATGCAAATTTCAGCAAGTACCTCCCCAGCACCCAGTTTTGACTTCCCTGTTTGCTTTGTGGCTTCTCAAGCCATTTTTGATTTGGGCGCTCCGTATGGAGTGTTGAGTACTGTATTTCATTTTTGTCATTTAGTTTCCCCTAGAAATGATCGGAAAGCACATATAACTTCAATCAGCTAGCCCCACAGCAGGGAAAAATAATTAATAGCTCATGAATTATATCCTCGATATGCTTATTTTCAAGGCAAATTACATTTTAGCTAGGTAGGAACTTGATTAGCGCTATTAGGCACATGAAAGTGTTTAGAGGGCCTGGCTTCCTTATACGAAATGCAAAGATACTTCTGGGAATTACAATATACTCTAATTTACTGAAGCTTTTAAAAAAGGCAAACACCCTTACTTAAACCAGTAAATAGCCTTAAGAATAGAAGCATAAACAATGCTTCATGCCACCATTTCCACCAATATTTTATTCAGCAGTAACCTTAATGAGCTTGGGTTATTATGCATTTTCCCTGAATAGGAAGAGAATGTTGTTTTTCTCTTTTATGTTCTCTCCTTTCATCTTTTTCTCTCCTGGGTTTTCAAGTTTGTCCCTAGAAAGTGGATGTTTCAAACTATACGCTTCAGACTGGCACACATACACCAGTCTCAAAGACATCCTGTGGAGAATGGCAGCCAGCATGTGTTCCTCTCAGGCGCCAAAGGCCTAAAGAGCATGTAAATCTCTGAGCTTGTCTTATGTCTATTTTTCTGTTAAATTACACTGCCATTTTTATTACCATCTCCTCCCATCATTTCTCACCCTGTATGCTTCCTTCTCATTCTTTCATTTACTCAGCAAATATTGATCAAATACCCACTATATGATAACGACTGTAGGCAAGATAAATATAACCCATGCCCTCAGTCTTGGGTTATATTTATATACTTTTCCCTCAGTCAGGAAAGATGGCTTAATTTTCACCACAACTGTTCTTACTTATCATAAGAAATAGTCTACAGTTTCTATTCATTTCAGGGTGAATGGAGGAAGTGGTAACTCAGGTGTTCCAAAACAAGATGTTCTAGTTTCTACTATTTATCATATCAGAACTGCTAAACACTTCTGATTTATATGAGGGAGATGGGAGGGGTACAGCAGGAAATGTGGTCTTATCATGATTTCATGAGTGGTAGATTCTCATAAGGATGTTTTCCTGTTTGTAAATAATGAACAGAGTTTAAAAGGCTCTTGTCTCCAAACAGATCAAGAGACCGTGAAAGCAACCTTTAGAGAGATCTTTTGAGGTCCTCTAGGTATATAGTATATTTGGTTCTGAGCTGTCAAATCTTTTAAACACCTTTGTTGCTAAGTGGCTTTTCCTCGTATATGAGGGGTTTTTTTCCCCAAAACTTTTTGGCTGAGGCAGTCATAGTTGCAGGCTTTGTCTTGAAAAATCAGAACTCAAAAACCCTGATTATGGAGCTAAGTGCTTTCACTAAGGAATGCTTTACTTCAGGATCTGAAGTGTTATGAAAACCAGGGCCTTTTGGATCCTCATTATTTTCTCTCGACATATTATTTACTCCATACCTTTGTGTTCAAGGCACTTTTCTACCACAGGCCTATTCTTAAAGGGACAAAACAATTCTTTAAGTCTTCAAATAAACACTTCTGAAATGGTGTTCTTAGGTTGGTCGATGACTGACAGAAAAAAAAAAAAAAGATTTACATTCAAGTAACTTGTAGAAGGCATGAGCATCTCTTTGACTCATGAGAAATGAGTAGAACAGGAGAGAAGGAATGGCAAAAAGCACCACCTCCCCAAGTTATTTTCCCCCCTCACTACAACCTCCCTTCCTAGGACAGCTTTAGTTAAGTTCCCATGATGCTTTACTTCTGCAGATGTTTGGAGGCCATGATTAAGTACCTAACATTGTGGAAGAAAGAAGGGCAGGAGGAGCCCTATGTCAGCCTCACCCGAAAGAAGATGCTAATAAATGGCGAGGAGGTGCTGATAGAATGGGAGGTGGGCCATTCCATCCGGACCCTGGCTATGCACCGCAATGCCTACAAACGTATGTCACAGATCCAGGCCTTCTTGGGCTCAGTGCCCCAGCTGACCTATCAGCTCTATGTGACCCTGATCTCTGCAGAGGTCCCCCTGGGTAGAGGTGAGTGGGATCAGAATTGGGGAGGGCTCCACTTAAGGGTTTTAGAAATCTAGATTTGAGCTGTCCAATACACTGGCCACCAGCTTCATGTGGCTATTTACATTAAAAAGAAAAATGAAATTAAAAATTTATTTCCTCAATCATACTAGCTACATTTCAAGTGTTCAATAGCTACTTTGGCTAGTGGTCACATATTGAACAGCACAGATATAACAGAACATTTTCATTACTGCAGAAAGTTCTGGACAGCACTGGTACATAGTCAAAGAACTTGGGGATCCAGATCTCAGACCTGACAGATTTCTTAAACTTGGGTAAGCTATTTAGACTAAAAATGCCACATATAAACTCTGTCTGGTCCCAGAAAAAGCTAGTAATACCAGCAGTTAGTAGGACATTTTTTCCTAGCCCAGAGTATTTAAATTATTCTGAAGGTTTGTTTGGTTGGTTGGTAGGGATGACCATCTTCAAATAAGAGGTTCCCAAATATTACCAATCATGAGAAAACATATAACCGGATGAAAGCTCCTTTTTAAAATTACATTTCCTACTCAGACCTGAATCAATCTGAATGTGGGGATGCCAAGAATCTGTATTTTTTTAATGTACCGAGTCAATTCTGGTCAGCCACATTTGGTAACCAGTGATTTAACCACTTCTCCCAACTCCAGTGGGAAGACAGAATAGGGGTGTGGAATGAATACTGATTAAAATCAGGCCTGGTCCTAGTTCTGACCATCTCTCTGATCTTTGGAAGAAGTTACCAAAGAGGTCACTGTCTTAATTTCCCGCTTATAAAAGAGATATCATAAAATGACTAAGACCTCGAGAAGAGGATGAAATGTGAGTCAGTGTTTTCAAAGTCGAAATAAAGTACTATTAATGAGTTTTAACAGCCTGAAGTTAGCTTCATCTGCTTGGGCTGGAGCTTGTACAGCTGTGGGTACAGTTTTGGACCGTTTCCTCTTTATCGGGTGCTTACCCTGCTTGGGAAACCCCCTTGTCACAAATAAATGTGAAGAAATTTGCCCGCTTTTCTATTTTTCTCCACAAAGAATTGTTCATGAAGTTGTCTTGAAGCTTTTCACATACCTAGAGTGGAAAATAGCGTGAAGAGAAAAATCTCTGGAAATGATGATGCTTTTCCTCCTGAGAAATTTGAGGGTCATCAAACCATTTAATTAAAATGTGTATATATTACAAATATAATACATAAACAAACCAATTGACTTACACATAATTGTATATGTACAGAAAATTTCTGGAAATGTATGCAAGAAACAGTGTACCACTGAGGAGTGAAAATGAATCATCCGACTGTTACTTTTTACTTTATACTCTTCTGTGTGGTTTGAAATTCTTATCATGATCACGTTTTATTATATTTGGCTCTAATTTTTTAATTATAAAAATCAGATACAGTTATGATAAAAATTCAAAACCATATAGAAAAGAGAGAGAGAGAGAGAGAGA
>NW_024345599.1:701823-830707 GCF_902729225.1 Pteropus medius
CTTCTTACAGTTGTGCTAATGGTCTTTTCCCTGATATCTGTCACGTATGGGGCTACCCTCTGCAATATGTTGGCTATCCAGATCAAGTACGATGAATACAAGATTCGCCTTGGGCCACTAGAAGTCCTCTGCATCACCATCTGGCGGACGTTGGAGATTACTTCCCGCCTCCTCATTCTGGTGCTTTTCTCAGCCACCTTGAAACTGAAGGCTGTGCCTTTTTTATTGCTCAACTTTCTGATCATCCTCTTTGAGCCCTGGGTTAAATTCTGGAGGAGTGGTGCCCAGATGCCCAATAATATTGAGAAAAATTTCAGCCGAGTTGGCACCCTGGTGGTGCTGATTTCTGTTACCGTCCTTTATGCTGGCATCAATTTCTCTTGCTGGTCAGCTTTGCAGTTGAAGTTGGCAGACAGGGACCTTGTTGAAAAAGGTCAGAACTGGGGACATATGGGCCTGCACTATAGTGTGAGATTGGTAGAGAATGTGATCATGGTCTTGGTTTTTAAGTTCTTTGGAGTGAAAGTGTTACTGAATTACTGTCATTCCTTGATTGCCCTGCAGCTCATTATTGCTTACCTAGTTTCCATTGGGTTCATGCTCCTTTTTTTCCAGTACTTGCATCCATTGCGCTCACTCTTCACCCACAATGTAGTGGACTACCTCCACTGTGTCTGCTGTCACTGGCACCCTCGGGGCAGGGTTGAGAACTTGGAGCCATCCTTTGATGTTGAAGCAAGGCAAAGCATTGTCTAATTCTGTCTTCTGGGTATTTGGAGATGGGTTGGGGGTGGCCAAGAGCAGCTGTGAAATTGAAAGAGAGAATGAGGCTTTTGGGTGAGTACTCACCTGGACATTTTCTTGAGTTTTCTAGTAAGCCTATCAGAAGAAAGAGAAGCCCCCAAATGGGTTTTATTTTATTAAGATTGATTGCTATGTTTGGACACCATGGTAGCCACCATATACCCAGAAGGGTCAGAGATAACATTTACATTCCTCCCACCTACGTCATCTGTCTGCCTGCCCCACAGGATAACACACTTTAGGCTCTCTGTGATCCTCTAGCTCTGCTCATTTGCTTGAGGCATTACTGAGCTTTTCTCATGCTGAGCTGAAGCCAGAATCTCACCAGAAAGTATCCTAATTGATCAGAGAATGTGACGACTTACTAGCTATGGATACTCCCCAGAATATAGTCTAACTAATGTGGAACCTATAACTGTAAGCATGGCTGGGGTCTTTTAATTCCAAAAAGAAGAAAACCTCCACTAATAAAAGAGCTTCTCCCCAGATGAGTTACCTCCCCATTAGGATTTTACTAGTGATTATTCATCAAGGACCTGTCTTTTCAGTGGCCCTTACTAGGCACACTCTGAGGAGGGAGTGCAGAGTAAGATTCCTTCAGGGCATATGCCACAATGAGCTTTTCTCAGGGACCTGCATGGGCCTCCATTTTGTCCAGTGGAGTGGTTGAGTAAAACCTCTCACTTTGTGCCTCATTATATGGGATTCTCTCCAACCCAGCTTTTCTGTGTTTTTGGAGTTTTGCTACTTGATATGGGCCTCAGAGAAGCCGAACTGTAATTAAAAAATGTTTCTAATATGTGGAAGAAATGAAGATTTCATTGTGTCTTCTACTGATCTGAAAAATTATGTTTTTTTAAGGGAGAGAGAAGGCAATAGTAGCTGGGGCATCACCTTCATGCTTAGGGTTAGGATGGTGGCTAACATTTTAAGGTAGAGTGAAGGCAGAGGAGGGAAACCAGATCACATTAAATCATCAGTACTGGTTTCTGACGCAGAATTTTATTTTCGAATTAGGACCATATGTTTATCATTCCCACACCCACAATGGATGAATGTAGGTCTCCCTTTCTCATGTATCTCAATGTTTACATCTCAGTTGAGTATTTCATTGAGAATGTCAGCTAAGGTAACTAAGGAATTAAGGTTACTATGGCCACTGCCTATTGGGACTGAGAATCACAGCATTTACCTAACTAATGTTTGCCCCTCACAGACCAGGTTGGTGAGAAGAACTCATTGGTATTGTGTAACAGTACCATAATTTCTGTGAGGAATTGTGAACAGTGACCCAAGGCTTCTCATCCCCATCCAATTTTGCTCTTGGAATTGTGCTGAGGATTTATCTTTAGCCATTTCCAGTCCTCTTATCCAGTATCAGGACATATTGCAGGAACTCCTCTTTCTAAGTAGCAAGGCTATTAGCCAGAATTGTCTTATTACCTGGCATATCTAATATGGTTTTCTAATCTTCAACCACTATATTTGGGCCTAAAGGATTGGATGCCACATAATTTGAGGGAGACTGGAGGGACTTGCTTTGGAGCATTGGAGATTTCTTTTTTCAACCCAACTCCCTTGTTACATCTTTCATGATGAAGAAGAGACTTAGGTTTTTATAAAAAGCTCACACTGCTATCTTTTGACTATATTATTCAAGGTGAATTTGAAAGAAAGAATCTGTGAGACATCTAGAAGAAGACACTGCCTCTTTGGAATTCAAGCAAGAATTTCTCTCCATTAAAAGCAAAAGCAGTGTGGAACTATAATTTGCTCTATAAAAGCCACGTGAATCAGCTACTTAAGGGGCGGATGCTATGGAAACATAGAAAGAGACACACAGTAAGCAAGGCAGGCTAATTAGAGCTAAAATGGAGATACACAGAGCAGAAAAACATGTCTTGGTACTGGACCAGGCATATTTTCCCCACGTATCCTCTCCAGCCTTAGTGACTCAATATCCCGGGAATGCAGGAAGTTTAGAGCAAGGGGTGTGGAGCAGCTTCTGACCTGAAAAACCTGCTGCCCTTACCCAAGGAGAAGAGACTCTAGTGATACATTATGCAAATGAACCTTCAGAACTTCCTATAGGCTGTGGCCTTTCTGTTCCACAGCAATCTTCTAGATATGTAGAATTAAAAGGAATTGTGGACTATGGTGGCTAGGTAGGGGAAGTGCCTCCTTCCGTATGCCAACACTTTTAATTGACTATTCTTTTTACCCTTTGAAATTTTAAAGCAATACAAGGTACTTGTGAAGAAGGGAGTCTGACTGAGTGGGAGAAGAGGCAGAGATGGGGCCAGCAAATTGGTCTCAGAAGAGGAAGGCAGAACCATGAAGTTGAAGGAAAGGAGACAGGCCACCATAACAACAGTTTTTCTCATATTATTGGAAATTCAGTAGGCTAAGTATGGGCAAATGAACATGATAGAAAATGTATTAAATAAACTAATTGTCAATTTTGTTTTCTCCACAAATGCTTTAAAGACTATGAGAAAATAACCATGAGGCACTGTAGGAGAATTAAATAATAGCTAGTGTTAATGAACACTTACTATATGTCTGGCATGGTATTTTATATGGATTATTTCATTCAATTTTCAAAACAACCCTTATCCCCTATTTTGCAGATAAAGATTCTAAGGCATAGAAAAGTAAAGTGACCTGCACAAGGTCGCAGCTAGTGTGAGAGCCAGGATTTAGTCTTAGGTGCTCAGGTTCCAGAGCTTACATTCTTAATCATGATACAAGCCTCTAAGTCCTCTTAGGTCCTTTGTGAAATCATTTTAATATGTTAGTGATTTCAGGAATATTTTCTGAGCTATTGCTTGGTTCATATCAAATACTTAAAGGGATACATATCACAAATGAGATATGAGAACTATTGGGGTTCATATCACAAATACTTAATAAAGGGATACCACTCAACTTACTCTAGAGAGAGAAGAGTTAAATCCTAAAAGGCCTGGGGTGAAAAGCCCATTGTGTGTTCACATGTACTTGTAGGTTATTCCTGGGAGTGGGAGTGGGGGTGGGGTGCGGGAGAATGCTAGAGGGAACCATTCCCCTTTTAGTTTCAGGATTTTGCCTCCTGTACTTAAACATACATCTTCCAGACTCTGGTCATGGGAATAAAACTGAAAGGAGAAAGTTCCACTCAGGTTTGTATGAATTCTTTCCCCAGGAACAACCAATCAGAGCAGGGCAATGCTGAAGCATATTCTCTTATACTTTTGCCAACACTGCCCTCATTCTCACTGAGAAGCTTATTCCTAGTTCTTAGAACAGTTCATAGAATGTGGATGGCGAAGAATATTACCCCTTCTCCAAGCTGTCACAGTCCTGAGAACCTAGGTCAACTTTCAGTGCTCTTTCAGTTAACCACCTCAAGCGTGTACCTCACAAGGTCATGGTCTTTAGCATTACAGAGTAGATTTTGCTATTTCCCAGTGTGGGGGTGGGTGGGCAGCTGTAGAGTAGGGTACTCACTAGGATATCTCATCTAAACCCATGGAGCTCTGTCTCTGAGAAGTCCTTTAGTATAAAATCAGTTGACTCTGGATCCTCCAAAATATTTACCTACCCAGAGCTGGGAATCCTCATTCCCTGAAGTGTTTGCTATTGGGCTTTCTTGCTATCTTCAGGGGACACATATACCCATAATTTTATGCCTTTCCTCCTGAAGGACTGGTGCCATCAATCACACACTTTAGACATTAGAGCCTCTGGGGTTCTTAGTGGAAGTTATGAGCCTTGACAACAAAACATAGCATGTGACACTGGGAGGTAGCAAGGCCAAATTATGTGAGATATGAGAACTGTGTGTGAAAAGAACATACCTCTGTGTATGGAAATAACTGAATAGTACTGCGTAATATTTAAGGCACACTTACATACATTAACTCTGTTACTACTGTATCATTGTTAGGAGAAGTCCTCCGAGTTGTATATGTGGATTTACATTGTTCTAACCTTCAATTTATTGAACAATTATTAGATTCTTATTTTGTGCCAGGAAAACCTATGTGAATATCTCAAAGTGATTTATAGATGCTGAAAGAATCAAAAGTAAATCCCAAATAGCTAGTATAAGTGACGTTGGAGATAAACAGGCACTCATGTATTACTGGTATGAGAGAAAAATATTAGCACAAAATTTTGGAAGGCAATTTGTCAGTCTTCATCAAAATTAATTGTCTCAGATTTTTAACCTCTAGGGAATTTTCCTCTGGAAGCATAGCTACAGTTGTGCAAAGAAGTATGTATAGAATGTTTATTGCAGCATTTTGTAATTGAGAACTTGCTAACACTTAAATTATCATCTATATGGAATTGATTAAATTCTGGCAATTCCATAGTTGGAATACTATTAAGCCATTAAGAAAAATGGGGTAGATGTGTACAGCCAGTGTGGAGTGAAAAGACAGGTAGAAAAATCAGGTTAGAGAAAAAAATGCATAGGATGAGGTTGTAAAGAATTACTCAAAATTTGGGGGGGGGGAAGGGTGTATTAGGAAGAATAATGTCCCCCTCCAAAAGGTCTCCCACATCCTAATCTCAAAATCTGAGTATATTATGTTACATGGCAAGGGAAAATTAAGCGGGGAGGGGGAATTGAGGTTGCTAACCAGTTGACCTTGAAATGGGGAGTTACACTGGATTATCCAGGTATGCTAGATATAATCATTAACGTCCTTACAAGAGAGAAGGTGATGTAAGAATGGAGGCGGAGATGATTTGGGATGTTACACTGTTGGCTTTAAACATGGAGGAAGGGACCACAAACAGAAATACAGCTCTAGAAGCTATAAAAAGCAAGGAAATATATTCTCCCGTAGAGCCTCCAGAAAAAGCAAGGCCTGTGAACACCATGATTTTGGCTCAGTGAAACTAGTTTTGGATTTCTGATCTCCAAAACTATAAGAAATATGTTTTTTTAACCACCTAGTTTGTGGTAATTTATTATAGCAGCACTAGGAAACTAATACAGAGGGGAAAGATGATTACTTAATGCTTTAATGTCTTAAGAGCATTTTCTAACAGGCATGTCTGAGTGTCATCTGACTCTCTAGGTCTAGAGAATTGTAATTTAGCACAATTGATTAGGGTCCAGTTTTACAATTCTGTAAAACTGCTAAGATGCAATGAATTTTTTTTCCACCTAAAGAAGACACCATGACTTTGGTTCTTATTGCCCTATATGATTTTAATCAACTATGCCTTTAACTTAGCAATATTATCTTAGCATTTCTTTGTTTTGTTTTGTTTTAACTGACTATAAAATACCAATTTTCATAGCCTCTTGAGTTAATTTTGCCACCCTGCTTGTTTCCTCCTTCATGGATTAAAATTAAACTTTGACACATGCTCACTCTGTATGAAACTTTTATAAAAAAAATTGAAAATAATACTTTAACAATGATCCCAGTTTTGTAAAAACAAAACAAAACAATATGATGGTGGTGGGGGGCCTGAAGAAAAGTGTTCCAAACTATAGCAGTACTCTGGTTGGGGAGGTTGGAGAGATTATTGGTTTTTTTTCTGTGTTAAGTAGTTTTCGATATTTAAATTTTGTATAACTACATGATATTCGTTATCAGAAAAATATATTACTTCAAAAAGTAAATGTATGTAGGAAAAAACACTGTATAAAAAATAAGACTAGCAATGACTTATTTGCTAGATGAATTGAACTAGTAGATCACAGTAACAGAGGCTAATCCATACAAGCAGCCAGCCTGGGCCCATGCTTCAGACTTCCCTAAAATTTCTCAAAAGTCCACAAACCCCAAACAAGCAATAACTAGCTCACAGAACCACAAAAAGCAGCATCTGGTCTCTGTGTGACAGTACCTCTTGCCAAGCGGCCCCAAGTCCAGCGCTAGTGGTAGCCAGCCTCGGTTCACATCATAACCCCTCCCAGGCACCTCCAGTCAAGCATAGGCAGCTACCAGCTGCAGATCACTTTTGTAGCTCCTACCAGGTGGCCCCTGGCTGGACACAGGCAGCAGCCCACCTTGGCCTGTACTGGAGCCCCTCCTCAAAGGCCCCAGAACAAATATACCTGGTGACCAGCTTCAGATCACACCACAGCACCACTCAATTAGTGCCCAAAGGGTTGACATTACAGGCACCAGAACCCCACTAAAGTGAATCTTGCTCTGTGAGGTCAGCCCCCACACAGCACCTTGTTCACTGTAATCACAACCAATCCTCACAGTGAGTCAGCCTTAGGGTCAGTCCTACCCATGATGTGCCAACAGCAGTCAAGGCCCAACTACAACAGGAGGGCACCCTGAGGAACCCAGTTTAGATGACCAGGGAGACTGTGCCACTGGGCCCCACAGGATACCTATTACAAAAGGACACTGCCAAGACTGGAAGATGTAGAAGATCTACCTAATACATAGAAACAAACACAGGGAGGCAGACAAAATGAGACATACATATCCCAAATGAAAAAAAAAATATGACAAAACTATAGAAAAAGAATTAAACAAAGTGAAGACAAGCAATCAACCAGATGCAGAGTTCAAAACACTGGTTATAAAGGTGCTCAGTGAACTTAGGGAAGAGTAGATGATCTCTGTGAAAACTTCAACAAAGAGCTAGTAAGCATAAAGAAGGGCACAGAAACCATAAAAAATAACCAGTCAGAAATGAAAACTACAATAACTGAAATGAAGAATACATTAGATGGAATCAATAGCAGATCAGATGAAGCAATTTGGAAGACAGTGTAGTGGAAAACACTCAATTAGAATAGCAAAAAGAAAAAAAAGAATTTCAAAAATGAGAAATAGTTTAAGGGACCTCTGGTACAACATTCAGATCATAGAGATACCAGAATGAGAAGAGAGAGCAAGGGATTGAAAACTTATTTGTAGAAATAATGATGGAAAACTTCCCTAACTTGGTGAAGGAAACGGACATACAAGTCCAGGAAGTGCAGAGAGTCCCAAACAAGTCAAACCAAAGCAGGCCCACACCAAGACACATTATAATTAAAATGACAAATGTTAAAGACAAAGAGAAAATCCTAAAAGTAGCAAGAAAAAGGAGATAGTTACAAGGGAGCTCCCATAAGACTGACAGTTGCTTTCTCAATAAAAACTCTGCAGTCCAGAAGGGATTGGCAAAAAATATTCAAAGTGATGAACTGCAAAGACTTTCAACCAAGATTATGCAGCAAGGCTATCATTTAGAATGAAAGAAGAAGAGATAAAGAGCTTCCCAGACAAGAAAAAGTTGAAGGACTTCATCACCACCAAACCGGTATTACAAGAAATGTTAAAGGGACTTCTTGAAGAACAGAAAACTTCAAAAATATGTGTAAGAAAGTATCACAAAGAAAAAAATGTTCAGACAAAGGCAAACATAATAAAAGCAGTGGGTCAACCAACTATAAAGCTAATACAAAGGTTAAAGGGCAAAAGTAGTAAGGTTATGTGTAATTAAACAATAAATTAAGGAATACACACAAACACACAAAAGAAAAAATAATGACTAAAACAAATATGGAAAGTGTGAGTAAAAATTGTGATTTTAGGGTGCATTTGAACTTAAGTGACTATGAACTTAAAATAGACTGCTATAGACATAGCTTGGTATATATGAAGCACATGGTAACTACAAAGCAAAAATCTACAAGAGATATACAAGAAATAAAGAGAAGAGAATCTAAATGCAACACTACAGAAAGTCATTAACATACAAGAGGAGAGCAAGAGAATAAGAAAGGAACAGAAAAGTATAAAAATAATAAGAAAATTAATAAAATGGTAATAACTACATACCTATCAGTAATTACTTTAACTGTAAATGGATTAAGTGCTCCAATCAAAAGATGAATGGATAAAGAAGTTGTGGTTTATGTATGTAATGGCATATTACTCGGCCATAAAAGAAGGAATTCTTACCATTTGTGATGACCTAGAGGGTGTTATGCTAAGTGAATTAAGTCAGAAAGAGAAAGACAAGTACCATATGTTTTCTCTCATATGTGGAATCTAAAGAACAAATAAATGAACAAACAGAACAGAAACAAATTCATAGGTATAGAGAATAAACTGGTGATTGCTCTGCTTCTCTTGTTTACCACCCTCTGCCTGCCTTATTAACTCTCCAATTCGGTATTCCCTATTGGATTGGCTTGCTTGCCAATGAAACATTCCTCCTGCCAACCTCAGCTCCAGGTACCCACACCTGCTAATGAAGCTCCCTTGTCTTCCAGCCAGGAGAGTGAGATTGAATAGGCATAGCCAGACCAGAAAACTAGAATGTCCCTGAGAATGGCATGGAAGAATCATGCCATTGATTCTTCTAGGGGGCCAAGTCAGGAATTCAGTGCCAACGCAGAAAAGCCAGAAGTTATTTAATTGATAATGAAGTCGAAGCTGGGGTTTGAAAGATGGAGAGGCAAATAACGGCAAATCTAAAGTCTACAGGTATAAGCTGTCCTGGAAACCAGGAGGGTGTTGGGTACTAAGACAAGAACAGAAGGAATGTGAATGCTTGTCACTAAGTGAATATTTCTGAGTGGGGCTTGGGATTTTATTGCATAACATTGGAGCCTGCTTCTGCTTGGGCTTTCCCTGTAATACTTGGCAGTATCAGGCAATGACATAAGCAAAGTGCTATGGGAGCACTGAGGAAAGAGATTGAATTCTGACTGAGGAACTGAGGTCTGCAGAGGATGTGATATTTGAACTCAGGCTTGAAGGATAAGTAAGGTTGCTATTGGTGGTGGCTGGGAGTGCATTTTAGCAGAGGGAACATTACAAGTAAAGACAGAGGTGTCAGGGTCCATGACATATATGTTCACTGAACAGCAAGTAGTTACAGTGTTTTTGGAATATAGTGTGCATTAGGGATGAGGCTCAGTGATAAATGAGGTTATAAAGATAGACTTGGAGGTGAGGGTACCGTGGACGGCTTTGCAAATGTTAGCGAAGAGTCCTGAATTTGAACCTGTAGGCAATGGGGAACCATCAAAGGCTTTTTAAAAAAATATAGAAAAATTGACATTCTGGAGTAATGTATAGTTCCATGGTTTTTAACACATTTATAGATTTGTGTAACCACCACTACAATCCCAATATGAATTTTTTTGTACTACCTCTTTATAGTCACACCTTCCCCACACCCCAAACCCCTGGTAACCACATATCTCTTTTTTTGTCCCTATAGTTTTGTTTTTTGAGACTGTCATACAAATGACTCATACAGTATTATAACCTCTTACACTGAAGATTTCTGAGCAGACGAATGACATAGGTCTATTTCAGGAAAATCGCTTTGGTGTTTGTGTGAAGAAAGGATTAGATGAGAGTAAAACTAGAAGCCAAGACACCAGCTGCAAGTGTTCAAACCAGAGATGACCATTTCTTTGGCACATATGGTAGACATTCATTAAAAGGCTGATTGTAGTTAATGAAACAGCTGTGGGAAGATGAAATTCAACTAAGTAATGTTTATATAATGTTTTGATATACTTTAGCATGATTACTCAAAGGATATAATAATACACACAGGCAAAAGAAAGACTAACCGAAAGCCAGGCCAGAAACGAACATACTACAGAATAGTCCAAATTTCATTTTTTAAAAAAGACATTGTATATATAGTCATAGAAAAATGTCTGTAAGGTGTATAAATACACATCAAGATCTCAATTTGTTAATGCTTCGTGGTGGGCCTAGAGGTGACAATTTTCTTCTTTATGATATTCTACATTTCCCAAAGCCCTGTTTTCTTTCGCCCTTCTCCCCCTCTCCTGCCCTGATGCCTTGAAAATAGGTAGAATATTTCCTATATACGGACTACAGTTTTTGTTTCTTTGCATGCTTCATTTTTTTGTTATTGTTGAAAACTGGATATTTTTAATATTATAAATTGAAATTCTAGAACCCAGATTCCCCCTTCTCCACAGGATTTGTTGTTACTGCTTGTGAATTGTTGTTTGTTTAGTGACTTTTCCAAACTATTTGTTTAAAGTCTGTATTCTCTCATGTGTGGCTACTGATGTCTGTGTTTCATTATCTTAGTGATTAGCTAGTGTTTTAACAGAGCTTTCCTTTAAATGCCTGGAGGCCCCCCTCCAAAAACAGTAAAGAAAAAAAAAAGAGAAAAAAGTAATATTCTCCCAGACTTTGTAGATTGGCTCTTTTGGGGGGTGGTCCTTCAGTGCTTAGCCAGGCCATTTACAATTGTATTTCAACGTCTGCTTCCTGCTTGCCTGGAGTCTGAAGATCAGCTAGTGGTGAAAGGTCAGGATCCTCTCAGGCCTTTCAGATCATGTGTTCAGCTGCATATGTATGCCTTGATTTCTTGGTATACGCAGGAACCTTTTAAAGCCCTATTTCTTCATGTATCTCATTTCCTAAACTCTTTTCCAATGTTTTTCAGTCTACTTATTGCTTGTCCCAAATGATATTTTTTGCTGCAGGCTGCAATGACCAATACCTTTGACTTGAAATGCTTTCAGCAAACACCATCCAATAAACTCCCTCAGCCCTTGGAACACTTGAAGTTGGGCAAAACAAGCAAGCTCTTGTGACCTCTCTTTAGGGAACCACCAGACAGGTCAAAGTACACATGCCTGATTCTTTGAGAATAAGGTCTATGTTTTTTTCCTCTGACACAACCAACCTGCACCAGGAATGTGGGCAGCCATCTTCACAGGTGCCGCCAATCTGGAGAATGGAAAGCAGGCAATTTAAAATTCCAAAAATCCTCTCACAGCAATTAAGCTTTCTCTTGATTCATATAAGTTTTTAACCAGGATCCAGAGTTCCTGGAAAGTTAATTCTGACAGTTTGACAGCTTATTAGTTGCTTTTTTGTGGAGGGACAGAGCCCTGGAATTACCTACTTCACCATTTTTGGTGACTTTGATTTTTTAATTTTTTTTTGTAAGGATAGCAATGCCACTTCTGAGCTCTTAATATGCCTGAACTAAAGCCAGATGTCCATTCATTATTGTTGTTGTTTATTTTTAATTAGATATATTAGGGTGAAATTGGTTAATAAAATTATGTAGGTTTCAAGTGTACAATTCAATAATATTGCACTGTGTTCACTACCCAAAGTCAAATCTTTCATCACCATATAGCTGACTCCCTTTTCTCTTATCTATCTCCCCCACCCCTTTTATGCACAAATTGCCTCATCATTGGCCAGTGGAATCCCCTTCAAAATGGTTCTTTGCCCTTTTGACAGAATTTTAGTAATCTATGATGGCTTCCTTGCTTTCTGCTACAGGAGATCTCCAGCTCATCTTGTATATTTACTGACTCAGACCTGGATAGCCATTTATACAAAGGACTGTTTCCTTTAGGTGGGAAATGCTATTTAAAGACCAAAGCCTGGGTGCTAAGGTTATTTGTTGCTGTTGAGTTGTCATTGCTCCTGGGTTGTTCAGTAGATAGAGCTAGGAAAAACATTTTTAAAAAGGAAAAAATAGCAGGGCGAAAAAAATATGACGTAGATAATAGAGGCTCTGTTCATCATCCGTTCAACCAAATCAAAGTTGTGACAGAAACAAGGATCAAACAGCAAGGAAAAATCACCTGGGATCTAGATGACCAAGTCCTACAACTAGGGAGAAATCTAAGAAATCACCCTGCAAAGGCAGAAGGTAGGACGGGGCGAGGACGCGAGGCTGCCCTGTCCCAAGTGGCTGAGTGAGACGGAAGCTGCAGCAGTGGCAGATGCCTCTGAAAGGGGCCATGTCTGTGAGTGGACTTTAGCGGTGACGGACCTGCCCACTCTGAGCACCAGTGGCAGTTCGGCTGTGCAGGGGACCCCAGGGACTTACTGGGTGATACTGAGTTGTTGCAGTGAGGGCAGAGGCAAGACTTGTTCTGTATAGAAGTGCCAGCAGTATTCATTGTTCCCTGTTGAGCCCTACCCATTACCAGTGTGCTGGACACAGCACTGCCATAGCCGTGACATCATCAAACTGGATAACAGAGGTCACTCCGCCCCGAGGATTCCCTGAAACTCTGCTTCCCCCAACTCTCGGCCTCACCCAAGCCACATTCAGGTGTGTCCTCGGTGAGTCAGGTGCTCCTTGCCGAGCAGCTCCTAGACTCACACTGGAGCCAGCTGGCCTCGTTTTCTGGTGTGACCCTTTGAGGCAACTATAAGCACAGCATCTGTGGATTGCTTGCTGAATCTTAACAGGTGGCCCCGGAGGAGTGGAGGTTTGGGCTAAATTTGGCCTGCAGCTGAACCCCTCTCAGGACTGTGCCACTGGACACTTACTTCACAAATCCACACTAATAAGACCAGGAGACTTAGGAGCTTTGCTTAGTACATAGAAACAGGCATGGAAAGGCAGCCAAAATGGTAAGACAAAGAAGCAGAAACCATATGACAGAACAGAACAGAGATCCAGATATAATGGAGTCAAGTAATCTAACAGATGCAGAGTTCAAAACACTGGTTATAAAGATGTTCAATGAACTTATGGGAAGTGTAGGTGAATTCAGTGAAAAGTTTAACAAAGAGATAAAGAACATAAAAATGGAAATGAAAATTATAAAAGGAAACCAATCAGAAGTGCAGAACACATTATCTGAGATGAGAAGTATATTAAATGGAATAAGTAAAGTGAATAAAGAAGAGGATCAAATGACCTATATAGAGGATGGGAAAGGCAAGGACACTCAATCATAATGGCAAGAAAAAAGCCAAGACTATAACAATAATTTAAGGAGCCTATGGGACATTATTAAAGGTAAAAATATCCGTGTCATAGGGGTACCTGAAGGAAAACAAGATGTTGGAGAGCTATTTGAAGAAATATTGATGGAAAACTTCCCTAACCTGGTGAAGGAAATAGACATAAAACCCCAGGAAGTTCAGAGAGGCCCCAAAACCAGGAACTCAAAGAGGCCCACACCAAGACACATCATCATTAAAATGCCAAAGGTTAAATACAAAGAGGGAATTGTAAAAGCAACAGGAGAAAAGCAGTTAGTTACCTACAAGCAAGCACCTGTAAGACTGGCAGCTGATTTCTCAAAAGAAACTATGTGGGACAGAAGGGCTTGGCACAAAATATTTGGCAGTATGAAGACCCAGGATCTACAACCAAGAATACTTTATCCAGCAAAGCTATCATTTAGAGTCGAAGGACAGATAAAGAGCTTTCCAGACAAAAATAAGCTAAAGGAATTTATCACCACCAAACTAGTATCACAAGAAATGTTGGAGGGACTTTTTAAGAAGGAAAAACATGTATCAAAAACAGGAATAAAGAATGGTAACAACTACATTCCTCTCAACAAGTACCTCAGGTGAAAAAGACTTAAGTGCTCCAACCAAAAGATAGAATGACTAAATAGATCAGAAAATAAGACCCCTACATATGCTGCCTATCAGAGACTCACTTCAGATTAAAAGACAAACACGGCATAAAAGAAAGGAGATGGAAAAAGGTATTGCCTTGATGGACCTAGAGGATATTGTGCTGAATGAAATGAATCGGATAGAGAAAGACAAATATCGCATGATTTCACGTGTATGTGGAATCTAAAGAACAAAATCAGCAACTACAACAACAAAAGCAATAAACTCATAGAATATTTAGAGGGATGCTAGATGGGAGAGGATTTGGGAGGGGGGACAAAAAAAGGCAAAGGGATTAAGAGGTACAAATGGATAATTGCAGAATAGACATGGACATATAGAGTATAACATGGGGGAGACGGTTAATAATGTAATAAATATGTAAAGGGGAAGAGGGGTTCTAGATGTGGTGGGATGATTGCTTTGCGAGTTATGTGGATCTCTGATCACTATGCTATACCACTGAAACTGGTATATTATTGAATGCCAATGATAATTGAAAAAAAAACTCATTGAACTGTACAATGTAAATACAAGCAACTAATTGTCTATTATATTTCAATAAAGATGACAAAAAGAAAAATAAAAATGAAAATATTAATTTGTGATGATATTTCCAATTCAAATTTAATAGTACAGGGTTTTACCTAATTTCTTTATTTTGTACTTACATCTTTTTTTTCTCTTACTCTGACAATCTTGGTTTCTAACTGTATTAACTTCATACTTGCTTCATTCTAAATAAACCAATAACCACTTCAAAATAACAATGCTAACATTGCTATTAACAATAAGACTACTGAAGGCAGTTTAAGATTTTTTTGTGTATGTGGTTTATTTTGTCCTTAGACCATATATCACTAGGGCTATACAGCCAAAATATTGTTTTAAAGTCACTTCAAATTATTCTCTTTTTTGTATAACTATGCCACTAACATGATATACAGTGAGGTTCATTTGTTTCTTTTTATTTTCATAATTTTATTTTAAATTATGCTTCCAAAGTCAAAAGTAGATAGCAAGGTACATTTACAGAAGTATAGCTTCTATTCCTATCACTGCACTCTGTTCTCTCCTTTCTCCAGGTTTTTTGTTTTGTTTCGTTTTGTTTAGATTTCGGTTTATATTTTTGATGTTTCTTTTTGGAAAATACAAGCAAATGTGTGTGTATGTGTGCATTTCTCCCCTTTTTGTACACAAAAGGTAACATACTATAAAAACTATTTCTACCTTGCTTTTTATCAATTATATCCTGTGGGTCATTATTTCAGTATATGATTATCTTCATCCCGTTTTATAATTGTATACTATTCCATTATGTGGATGTACTGGGTTTCTTTCATTCTTTTGATATTACAAATAATGTCACAGTGAATAGCATTAGGCATATGTCATTTTGCATGTTTTCCAGTATGTCTTTGGAATACATTCTGGAAAGCGAGATTGCTTTATGTATGCATATGTAATTTTACTAGATAGCAGCAAATTCCCCTCCATAGGGGCTATCCTATTTTGCATTCCCACCAGCAATGTATGAGAATTCAGGCCTCTTTACATTTCTCCATAGAACTAGTGCAGATCAAATTGCTGACTCTGGCCTTCATGGCATGGGAGAGACTTTGCCTCCCTCACCACGGATCCCCCAGATATATACCAGAACTTTCATCCTATTATTTTTCCTTTTACATACCCTGTGCTAAAAACAAATGGATTGCCTGGCAGTAATGAAGAATGATGTATTATGGCAAGCCTTAGCTTGTCATGTGCCACTTCTCAAGCTGCTTGGGGCTGAGGAAGGTTTCTGAAACACGTTAAACAGCCCTGACAGCCTTATTACAAATGAGTCCACATTGTCTGCTACCTATACCAACCATGCAATCTTGCCTATGTCTCTGTGACCAGAAGGCATGGCCCAGTACACACAAGGCAGAAAGGGATATTAGATATGCATATTAATACTTCCCTGATGTAATTGTTTTCTGTTCATTATGATCAGCTTTGAAATAAACCCATTGGAGGCTCCCCAAAGACAAACACATAATTATTGTTGTTGTTTTTCCCCCAGTTTTATTGAGAAATAATTGACATAACATCACTGTACAAGTTTAAGGTATACAGCATAATGGTTTGATTTACATATATTGTAAAATGATTACCACAATAGGTCCAGTTAGTTGTTTTCATTGATACTTCTTTCATCTGTGGCATTTGTCTTCACTCCATTCACTGCTTCTCCAAGCATCTCCTTGCAGCTCCTCACATCTTGTGGTACGTCATCAGTATGGCTTGGCAATTGAAATGTTGGCTTCATAAGTGTGAATAAAATGTTTCCTAAAATATCAGAGGCTTAGGCTCCCCCCATCACCTTTGGCAACACTATGAAAGAAGAAATGTCCATTACCAATGATCTCAGATTTTCTTTCCTAGATCTCCCTCATTCTTGTGCTCCTGGACCTTCTTCAAAGTGCCCTCTCTCTGACCTCAAATACTCAGAGCCCTGGTGGTCTCTGTACCCATCAACAGCTTCTTGGGATGATAAGTCACCATGTTCCTCTACCAGAGAGTTTGTCCTCTGGTTGTGAAAAGAAAGGCTCTGTCTTTGGGTAAAAAAGATTTCAAATACCAGGGAGGGTCGCAATGGCAGGATGAAGGAAGGGTACAAACTTAAGAATGAGACCTTTCCCTGAAATCATGCCATACAAGCATCATCTATTCAGCTTCTTCTGGGCCTGTGACTTAGCAAGCTGAGAGAGGAACTGAAAACACTTTCTGATATAATGGCAAACTTTCACAATATCATAAGTTATTTCAATCCATTGTACATGCAGGGTGCCTGCAGTTCATTAAAGCTTTTCCCCAGAGCTGACTTGATGATTTCAGTGGTGACCTACAATGTGCAATCCAAAGGGTTCTAGGAAGGCTCCAAAGCCCAAAAGATGTTTTCCCCTAGACTTTTACTATTCTGGAAAGTTTCACTCATATATGAAATTTGTAGTTTAAACTATAAAAGCAATTCATGGTTCTATATAAGGATGGCAGATTGTACACAAATTTGTTTTTGCTCCTTCACTAAGCCCCATTTTAATGACAGTAAAAGAAAACATAGATTTGAAAAATAATAACAAAACTAAAAGGATTAGTATCCAAAATGTGTGTATAATATGTAAAAAATGATAGTGGTGGGATTTTTAAAAAAAGGCATAACTTACAAAGAAAGAAGATAGAATTGATAGTATTTTGAAAGCTAGAAAGCAAATGGTGAAGTGATTAATTCCCTCAGCAGATCTGAAGAAGCTGAACCTTATAACAATAGTGAGAAAATTAAAGGAATGAACATTTTAATATATTCAAGAAATTTTCCCAAAAATGAAAGTCGTGAGTCTCCAGGTTGAAAGAACCTGTGACTAATGAGAATGGACCCACACTAAGACACATCTTCATAAAATTTCTCAGTGTTAGGTTAAGAAGATCGCACAAGCTTCTAGAGATAAAAACAGGTCACATATAATAGATCAGGAATCAGAATGGCTTTGAATTCCTCAATATCAACATTGGAAATGAAGAGATGATGGAGAAATGCCTTCAAAATTCTGAAGGATAATAATTTTCGACCTAGTGTTCTGTACCCAGTCATGCTGTCAATCAAGTGTGAGAGCAGACTAAAGATATTTTCAGACAAACAAGGTCTCAAAAATTTACCCTTCATGCACCTCCTGGTTAAAACAAGAGTTTTAAACCAAGAAGAAGGAAAGACTTAGGTTAGTGGGGAAAGAATCCAGCATAAGAAAGAGGTAAAAGGGAATCTCAAGGATAATAAAGGAAGGTCCCAGGATGACAGTTGCACATCAGGAAAAAATAGAAGACAACCAACTCATACAGGCCAGAAGGCTTTAAGAGAGAAAACATCAAAATACCTGATATACCTGAACACATGGAGAGGAGGTGGATAGTTTAAAGTTGATAGTTTAAAGTTGAATTTCTGCTAAGCTTTGAGAAGAAAACTAAAGAAAAAATAATAATAATTAGCTAAAGGAAAAACAAAAAGTTGTGTCAATAAGGAAAAGTATTCATATTTCATGGATCAATTGCAAATAATGTCTACTTAGCCACCACACTGTAAACACCGAACAGTGATCTAACCAAAATCACAATATGCCTATATTGGAATAATGTAGGGAGAGGAAGGGTCCTTGAGCGAGGTGTGGGGCAAAGTGTGTGTAGGTATGTCAATAGACAATGCCCAAAACTAAAAAAGTTAAAAAACAACAATTAGATAATGTTAGAGAACCAAGATAAGTACTAAAAGAATCAGCTAAAAGAGACAAAAGCTCTTCTCTCTGGGGAATGGGAAATTATAGGGAAGGGGAAAAGCACTATTTTTCACAACAAAACTTGTAGAACTATTTAACTCTGTAGACTATGATAATGTATAACTTTGATAAAAATAAAAATAAATAAAAATATAAAAGAAATACATGCCCAATTAAAAACTTAGAACATTTAGAAAAGCAAAATATTTTTAAATCACACAAACTCACTACTTATCAATAGCCACATTTAATATTTTGCTGTATTCCCTTTCAGGCTTTTTACATGCCAAATGTTACATAGTTGTGATTATCCCGATATCTTGGCTTTCCCCTTTATCAATGTCAAAGCATATGCATTTTCCTGTTATAGTCTTTTTAAGTGGCTGTGTGGTGTTCTACTGTTTAGATATACTATAATTGACTTGACTATTCTCTTGAGCATTTGTATTGTTTCCTTTTTTTGCCACTATTGCTAATGCTGCAATAAATCTTTATTCATAATTTTCTTGTTCTTCAAATTATTTCCCTAGTATATATTCTGCAGAGTGGTGCTGAATTGTGTGCCCCCAAATTTCATATGTTAAAGTGGTAATTAGCCAATGTGGCTAAATTTGAGATAGGGCATATAAGTAGTTAATAAAGGTTAAGTAAGGTCATAAGGACATGGTCTTATTTCGATAGGGCCTGTGTCCTTGTAAGAGAAGGATGAGACACAAGATATTTTCCTCCCTGTTCCCCTTTCTCCCTCTCTCCCTCTCTCCTTCTATCTCTCCCTCTCTCTCTCTCTATCTCTCCATCTCTCCCTCTCTCTCCCTCTGTGTGCGCCCAGAGGAAAGACCAGTGAGGACAGAGGAAGAAGGCAGCTTATCTGCAAGCCAAGAAGAAAACTCTCACCATAAACCAACCCTAATGGCACCTCGATCTCAGATTCCTAGCCTCCAGAGCTCTGAGAAAATAAATATCTTTTGTTTAAGCCACCCAGTCTGTGGTATTTTGTTATGGCAGCATGAACAGACTAAGACACTTTATATTTGAAAGCATCCAGGGATGGAAATTAGACTTTCGATCTATAGTGTATACAGATATCAAATTATAATGTTGTATGCCTGAAACCAGTGTTACCACAACAAAAATAAATAAATGAAGCACCCATGTAAAAATGTCAGTGCTCCTGGAAAAGACACAAAGGGCTATTGTCAGTCATTCATGCCCTAGTGTGACTTAATTTAATATGCTGCTTTCTCTTTTACAATAAAGTGAAATACTAGCACTTGGAGGTGGGACTCACTACAGCTAATAAGGGATTGGTAGAGCTTTAGGAAGTCACAGAGACCTAGTAGTACTGAGTTAAGAAATGCCAAAACAAGAGTTAATAATTCTGGGAGGTATTTAAGTTTGGAGCAATGTTTTCTTTCTGCTTGATGAGTCGTATAAATTGTTTATCAATATGAATAAACATTGCTGGTCCTTCTCCTCTTCAAAATATATCCTAAATCCACCCTTTCCTTCTATATCTACTGCTCTGACTCTAGACCAAGTCACTCTGGTCACATCCCTCTCTCATAATCTGTTCTTTGCACCACTAACAGAATATACTTATAAAACTGGAAACTAGATTTCATCTCTTCTCTGCTCAATACTGCTTTCTATTACATTTAAAATAAAATCCTTACCATGTTACTGTATGTGTACAATGTTTTATATTGTCTATAATTCACTTCAAAACACTTCAGTAGCACTGGGTGATTTATCTTATTTAATCTACTCTGAATGTGTGTTTTTTCACTTTTGATCACCCCTGAAATTGGAATGAATTTTACCATTAATGGTATGTCATAGTTTAATTGAGAACAATTTTTTATTTCTGGGTGCATAAAAAAAATGGCAGGTTTTACAAACTTTAACATCTTGGATTCATAGAAGTAATGACTTAATGAAATAGTGTATCTGTCTGCAAAATGACCTTTTGAAATGCTGGTCTAGGGTGAGGGCAATGGAGGTAGGAAGACGGGGTAGATTTAGTATATATTTGGAAGTGGAGAAGAACCAGACAATGTTTATTCATTATATTATTCATTATAAATTGATAAACAATTTATACAACTCATTGTAAATTAGTATTAATCCATTCTCTGAGAGTGGTTAGTTAATATCTGAATTATCCTAATCAGGAATACGTACTCAGGAGTGGTTAGTTAGGATTTGAAAGACCCTACTCAGGTTCAACACATGTGGAATGGCTACAAATATTGTCCAGGTGCCTCTACCCTTGCGTAAATAAAATATAAAAGTTTGACAAACCAGCCCCAGAGCTCAACAATCTTTGGAGTGGCATTCAAAACCTCAGACTCTATGTGGTCCTATGTCCCACTATGTGGTAGCCGGCCTGCTAGATGGTCCCCAGTGATGCCTTTCTTGTGTAGTTCCTTCCCACATCGAATAGGGATAACCTGTGTAATCAGTAGGATATTATGGAAATGACAGAGTGTGACTCCCAAGACTATGTCAGAAAAGACATTGCAGCTTCTCTCTTGCTCTTTCTTGGATCATTGCTGTAATCTTGTTATGAGAACATGCAAGCAGCCCTATGAAGAAGTCCAAGTAGGGAGCTGAAATCTCTTGCCAAGAACTAACACACACTTACTAAATATATGAATGAACCACCTTGGAAGCAGATCCCTGGCCCCTTCAAGCCTTTGGATGGCTACAGCCCTAGCCAACATCTTGACTGCAACCTCATGGGAGATTCTCAGCCAGAACAACACAACTAAGCTGCTCCCGGATTTTTCACACACAGAAACTATGTGAGATAATAAATGTTTATTGTTTTGAGGCACTAGATTTTGGGGTCATTTGTAGAACAGCAATAAATATACCACCTAATAGAAGATTTTCCTGCTCCACCGAGAAGATAGACTGATTCCATTGCCATTTTATTAGGCCTTCTGTTTCAGGTAAATCTTTCATTCAAAGAAGGAACTTGCTGGAGTTCCTAAAGGTCAAAGAACATGTACTTCATCCAGTTCACAAGAAGAGGCTATATGACTGCTTTAGTCCCTGATCGTTAATAATTGTATAAGTCATTGAATTCAGACTGACAATTACCTTCACTGTGATGTTCTATCTTGTAAGGAGGCTGCGGGAGAGGTGACCTATAGCCCTCGCCTACTTCTAATCTTCAGAGTCTCCCTAAATCTACCAAAAACAATAGGTTTAACTCTATTTGTAACACATTTCAAAGGCCCGCGAGGCCTTAAATAATCTGACTTTTATCTACTTCTCTGAACTCATTTCTTAGCGCCTACTCTCACTTCCCTCCAGCAAGACTGGCTGTATTTGTTTGCTAGGGCTGCCAGAATAAAGTATCACACACTGAGTGGCTTAAACAACAGAAATTTGTTTCTCACATTCCCGGAGGCTAGAAGTCAAGATGTTGGCAGGAGTTTTTCCTACTGAGAGCTGTGAAGAAGAATCTGTTCCATGCCTGTACCCTAGCATCTGGTGGTTTGCTGGCAAAGTTGGGCGATCCTTGGGTTATAGAAGCATCACCCTGATCCCTGTCTTCATCTTCACATGGTTATTCTCCCTGTGCGCATGTCTGTGTTCAAATATCCCCCTTTTATAAGGACACAGGTCATATTGGAATAGAAGTTCACGCTACTGCAGTCTGACTTCATCTTAACCAATTACATCCAAATAAGGTCACACTCTGGGGTACTGCAGGTTATACCTTCAACATATGAATTTTTGAGGAGACACAATTTAACTCATAACGCCGGCCTTCTTGCTGTTCCTCTAGCACACCAAGCTCATTTCCACTTCATGTTCTTTATACATACTAGTCCTTCCATCTAGAACCCCAAAGAAGCAGGACTGTTCCCTTCTCAGCATTAAAGTGTCAATTTCTCAAAGAGGTCTTCCCTGATTACCCTATCTAAAATAATCCCTCCATCACACACACATTATTCTCTACTTCCTTACCTGTTTCAGTTTTCTTCATAGTACCCATCACTCCCTGAAATATTTTTCTTTTTACTTGTTTTTATCAGCCCTTCTCACCAGAATGTAAGTTTCATGAAGACAAGGAATTTGTCATCTTATTACTGTATCATCAGCTCCTGACACAGTGCCTGTTAGAGGGCAAATACTTAATAAATGTTTGTAGAATGAACATTGAATTAGCAAATGCTCACTTTGTTGATTCTCTGATTTAGTCTTTGGAAATTCCAGTAGGAATAAGTTTTCCCCGATAAAATGGAACTTTAAGCAAACTCCTCAAAATATTCATTTCTCCCCCTTTGAAATGAACAAATCCTCTCTGAGACCAATTACAAAGCAACGAAATAATGTTATTCTCTCCCCCAAAGTTACCTGTTTTCCCTTTGCTTGTACAACCAGGAAACCACTCAAGGGCAGCAAAAAATTCACAGTGAAGAGAGGTCAGTTCCAAGGCAGAGACACATTTTCAGTCTTTCCTCAAAGATTGTCCACCACCTGCTCCCACTCCAGACTGGCTAGTTTTTTCAGGTTCAGTAGACACACATTAATGATCCTGGCTGAACTACCCATTAGAGAAAAAAAGGGTGTCCCTTTCATTGGATCAACTTTCTCAGAAAAGGCCAAGGAACTGAGTCAACTTCCAACTGAGATTTCTAAATATAAGAGCAAAGACTATATTTTGTTCCTCACCTTCAGATTTACCTGTCTTGGGTCTCTCTATGGACCCTTCCCTCTGTAAAAATATACTGAATAATATGTAAGTGAAAGAAGCCAATCACAAAAGTCACATATTGTTTGATTCCATTTATACAAAATGTCCAGAATAGGCAAATACATCGAGATGGATGGAAAGAAGATACCACAGAGCAGAAAGCAATTGCTAGGGACTGGAGAAGACAAGATTGGGGAGTGACTGCTTAATTGGTATGAGGTTTCCTTTCATAGTGATAAACATTTTCTGCGACTAAATACTGATAATGATTGTACAACATTGTGAATGTACTAAGTGCCACTGAGTTGTGCACTTTAAAATGACTAAAATGGTGAATTTCATCTTATGTGTATTCTTGCCCATGTGCAGACTGGAGAACCAATGGGCAAAGCCCTGGGTGTAGGTATTGCCTTTATTGTGGCTCTTTTCTCAGTGCACTTGACTAGCTATAGGTGTGGGGGCAGCAGTCTAAGATTGGGACCTAGAACACCTGGGCCACCTTCTCTAACCCTTCCAGCACAATACCCTCTAAGTCCATTCATGTTGTTGCAGATGGCTGAGTGATATTGCATTGTATGTATGTGTGTGTGTGTATATATACATATGTATATATACACCACCTCATCCATTCATTAATGGACACCCAGGTGGCCTCCATATGTTAGTTATTATAAATAATGTTGCAATGAACATATGGATTCACATGTCTCTTCAAAGTAGTGTTTTGGGTTTCTTCAAATAAATATATCTTTTTTCATTCCTTTACTTTCGGTCCGTGTGTGTCTTTTCATCTGAAGTGAGTCTCTTGTAGGCAGTATATGTAAGGGCCTTATGCATTCAGCCACCCTATCTTTTGATTGGAGCACTTAACCCATTTGCACTGAAAGTAATTGTTGCTAGATATACAGTTAGTGTCATTTTATTATTGATATTTTAAAATCTTTTTATTTCTTTTTCTTCTTTTTAAAGAAGTCTCTCTAACATTTCCTATAATACTGGCTTGGTGGTGAGGAACCCCTTTAGCTTTTTCTTGTCTGGGAAGCAATATATCTGTCCTTTGACTCTGAATGATAGCTTTGCTGGGTAGAGTAATCTTGGTTGTAGATCTTTACTTTTGATCACTTTGAATATTTCGTGACAATCCCTTCAGGCTTGCAAAGTTCCTGTTCAGAAATCAGCTGACAGGCATATGACCTCCCTTGCAGGTAACTGCTTTTCTCTTGCTGCTTTTAAGATTCTCTCTTTGTCTTTAACCTTTGGCATTTTAACTGTTATATGTCTTGGTTTGGGCCTTTCTGGGTTCATTTTGTTTGAGACTCTCTGCACTTCCTGGGCTTGTATGTCTATTTTCTTCACCAGGTTAGAGAAGTTTTCAGTCATTATTTATTGAAATAGATTTTCAGTTTCTTTCTCTCTCTTTTCTCCTTCTGGTATCCCTATGATGCAAATGTTGGTATACTTGATGCTGTCCCAAAGGCCCCTTAAACTATCCTCATTTTTTTTTTTTGGATTTTTTTAATTGCTGTTCTGATCTTCTAAATCACCGATTTGATCCTCTGCTTCAGATTGACTTTTGATTCCTCCTAAGATATTCTTTATTTCTGTTATTGTATTCTTCATTTCTGACTTTCTTTTTTATGTTTCCTATCTCTTCGTTAAAGTTCCCACTGAGTTCCTCTATTTTTCCCTTAAGTTTTTGAGCATCCTTATAACAACTGTTTTGAAGCTGCATCTGGTAGGTTGCTTGTCTCCATTTTGTCTAGTTCTTTTTCTTGGTTGTAGATCTTTACAACCAAGAGCTTTATTCTGTTCTTGTAGAGCTTTATTCTGTTCTTTCATTTGGGATATGTTTCTTTGTCTTTCCATTTTTGCTGCCTATTTATGTTTGTTTCTACATATTAGGTAGGGCTGCTATGTCTCCTGGTCTTAGTAGAGTGGCCTTTTGTAGTAGGTGCGCTGTGGGTCCCAGTGGCACAGTCTTCCGTGGTCACCTGAGCCAGGTGCTCCAGCTATGTCCCTTGTATGGGTTACATGTGCCCTCCTGTTGTAATTGAGCCTTGGTTGCTGTTTACTCGTCAATGGGAGGGATTGTCCTCAGGCTGATTGGTTGTGATGACTGGCAATGACCACAGGAGGAGCTAATGTGCTGACCCTACAGAGCAGGATTTGCTTTAGCAGGGCTCTAGTGCATGCCATGTCTGCACTTTGGGTGTGTCGTTCTCAGATGTGCCTCCAGGTGGTGTTCCTGCTTAGATCGAAGCTGGCCACCGGGAATGAAGGCCAAGGCTTCCTGGGAGGGGCTCTGCCTCAAGCCAAGTTCAGCTGCAGCCTGTGCCCTGGCTGGGGCCGCCTGGCATGAGCCATGAAGCAATCCGCAGATGGCCACCACCCATAATGGGCTTGGAAATGCCTTGAGAGGCCAAGCCGCAAACTGAGGCCAGCTGCTGCTAGTGCTGGGCTTGAGACTGCTCAGCAAGAGGTGTGGGGCATGCCGAGGCCCAATGCTGCTTGTTTAGGTTTTTTGAACCTTGGAAAGATTTTAGGAAAGTCCACAGCATGAGCCAAGACAGGCTGTTTGTATGGAAAATCTACTGGTAGCAGCTTGGACAGGCCACCAGTTGGGAGGGGCGAGGTCTCATGGACTCACCAGAGTGGGATGACCTGTGTTAGCTCTGTTGCCAGAGACTCAGATATGGTGACTGCCTGGGTCTGCAAGCCGGGTGGAGGAAGGCTCTAAAAAGGAACAATGCCCTCTACCAACATTTCTGTCCGAGGGGAAGCTTCCCCTCCAGCCTCTTCCTTGAAGCCAGGCAATTCAGTTCCTCCCTGTATGTCCCTGGTGCCTTTCGAGCTGCTACCCCAGTGCTGGAGTTCAAAGTGAGTGAGTCTGTCACCAAGTAAGTTCATGCAGGGCCCTTTAAGAGGAATGCCTGGACACCCCTAGCCCTTCCTCTCACTCAGCCACAATCTCCACTGGTTTTCACAGCCAGAAGTTGTGGAGACATCTCTTCTCAGCACTGCAACCCTGGACTGGGGAGCCCAGTTTGGAGCCGGGAGCCCAGTTTGGAGCTGGGACCCCTCACTCCTCTGGGGAATCTCTGCAGCCAAGATATTTCTCCGGATTCTCACTGCCATATGCGGGAGTGGGACTAGCCAGTTTTGCATCTCCAACCCTCCTACCAGTATCAAAGTGGCCTCTTCTGTGTGTCCCTAGTTGTAGGACTTTTGTTCAGCTAGACTTCAGGTGACTCCCTCTGCTCCCTTTTTCAATGGTAAAAGAAAGTCTTTTGGGTTCAGGCCCTCGGCTTATATTTTCTTTGGGATCATTATCATCATAGCAAGCAACTATGAAGTGCATTGTTCTAATTGCTTTACATATTTTAACTCATTTAATTTTTATAAAATAAAATTTCATAGATAAGCAAAATGAGGCAGACTTCAAACTCAGGTAGACTAGCCCTGGAATCTGTGTTTCTAACCACTATACCATACTGCCTCACTGCCTCTTCCCTAACACCGCACACTTTCTGCCTCTCAGTATAGGCTACTACTTGGATATTCTCCCTATGAGAAACAAGTACACTAAGTTACAGATGAAAAAACTGAGGCCAAGAAAAGTTAGACTTTTCCAAGGCAGCATTGGTAGTGCGTGGGGAGCTGGGAGTTAAATCCAGTTCCCTCACACCATATTATTGTTAAGAGAGGCTACTTTGTGAGGTCTGATTCTGATTCAACATAGTGAAAAGAACTGATTTCAAAAAATTCCACATGCATCAATTCCTCTTATCATTATGGGAAGTTTCATTTTTGGACACTGTGATCAAAGACAGATTAATACCTTTAGAGGTCCTAATCTCTAAAAAGAGAAGGATATCTTCCAAGCACCATCCTCTGTGGATTCAAATTAAAAACAATTATAAACGGTAAAATAAATACAACAAAGTACTAATTTTTCCATTCATGACTACTTAAAATTTTCTTTTTGAAGTCCTAACAATCAAATACTTAAAAGAATTCGTAGAAGCATTTTTTTTTTCAGTTTCCTAAGCACATGTTTAAACTGTTAAGTAATTCAGCACTTACTGTTACATATTAATTCCTGGAAAAGGTGTACAAGAGTTATAAATGTAAAGGTAAGTTGGGGACAAATGATGACGAAGACAAGTGATCAGGAAGAAGACAAAGCAAGCAAGTTAAGGTGGGGCTCTGCATTTGCAATTTACAGAAATCCACCTACCATGGGTGTAATCAACAGTCTACAGGAAATCTTTCCAAAAGCCTATGGCCTATAGTATAACTGCAGATAAATTACAGGTGACATTTAAGTACTCCTGAGAGGTCTCCAGGAAGCAGCCAACTTCAAACTTAATGTCATTCGACCTGGGAAATGCAAACATTAAGACAGTCTGGTAAAACAAAGAGGGAGGGGAGGTATTATGATGTCTAGAGCCAAAAGAAGGAAATTAATTGTTGAGAATCCCAAAAAAAAAAAAAAAAAAAAAAAAGGAGATGGGGTAGGCAAAGACACAGATTTTTGTGTGGTCCAACACCATTTTTCAGTCTCCAAGGAAGAGGGACCTCAGATTTGGGGCATGCATATTTTAGTTGGATTAGCTGGTATAATCTTATCTTGAAAGGGCCCAACTGATCCTGCTGCTGCAGCTTAATAATAATATTCTATTAAGGCTACCTGACTATCTTTGCTCAGGTTCTATGCTCATCAACTTATCAATTGACTTCCTACTACTCTGATACTGGGAATGGGGGCCCCTCCCCACCGGCTTCAATTGTCATCTAGATTGCAAATCATTCTCTTATGAATCACAGGATCTTAAAGTTGGAGGATACTTCAAAGACATTTAATTAACTGTCCATCTGGTACTGAAAGTCCCCTTATAAAATAACTGGCAAGGAGCTGTTTATTTTTCCTTAATGTCAAGTCACAGGAAACTCATTACTTCTTCATTTTTTTGAACACTGTGCTAGAAAATTCTGCTTTATGTTAAACAAAAATGTGTTACTTTAGAGCCTCCAGTCCTAGGTTGACTCCTTGGGTCCACATACAAAACAAACTAAACCTTCTCAAAAAAGAAAACACCCACCAAACAAACAAACAAACAAAAAAAACGAAAAAACGAAAACAAAACATAAATAAGCTCATGTCCCTAATCCCTAATTTTTCCAGGCCTAATTCCCTAAATTCTCCATGGACAGGCATTAATTTCTCTTTTAAGGTGTGATCTTGGGCATGGTCAAGTATTTTGTTTTGAATTTGCAAAAGTAACATATTTTCACTACAAATGGTTAAGATAACCATCTCTTTCCATTTCTTCTTCCCCTATGTCATACTTCCCCTCACATCAAGTGATGATGGAGTGACCATGGACATTTCTAGAATAGAACCAAGGGGAAGTTGTAGTGGTGGTATGTTTAGTTTGGGTTTAGGAGAATATGTATTATGTGGTTCACTGACACTTCCATGTACAGTTAACTGATTGCTATCTGCCTTAGTATAGAAATGGCTTTCAGGAAAACTCCAACCACCCACTGTGCTAATTTCACCTAGTGTTATGACACTAAATTGCCGGTGTATTAGGCAGCTAAAGAAAGTATTATGCTATTTTTATGAGTTTTGTGATACTGAAAATATTTCTCAGCTTTTTAAAATATAAAATGTGCTATGCATTGAGATGGACCCTTACAATAGAGAAATTTATGGTATGTAAATGATACCTCAATAAAACTGTTAAAATGTGCTATGATTTCTTATTTTAAATAAATATTCACTTTTGTGCCTAAAGTAAATTAAAATAAGGACACATAGCCAGGTATTTACAAAAAGCTACACCAAACATCGCACTTAATAGTGAAATTTTGAAAGAATCCTTTTTGAGACTGGGAATTAGATAAGGGGATCGCTATGACTACCTTTGTTCAATGTTATATTAGAAGTTCTAGTGAGTGCACTAAGCCAAGAAAAAGAAATAAAATATATAAGAATCAGGAAGGAAGAAATAAAGTCATCATTATACCAAAAAATATGACTGTGTTTGTAGAAAATCTAAAAAGCTAAATACAGAAATATTATTAGAATTAATGAGTTTAACAGCATTGCTAGTACAAAAACTAATATATAAAAACCAGTTGCATTTTAAATAATAGCCACAATTAAAAATTAAAGTAAAAGGACATAATTTATAACTATATAAAAATGTAAACTACTTAGCAGTAAATGTAACAAAGGAGGTTCAAGAGGAAGTTTAATCTAAAATTTACATGAAAGTGCAAAAGGTCAAGAAGAGCCAAAGCACTCTCGAAGAACAAGATGGGGTAACTTGCCTTATCAGATGTCAAGACTTATCATAAAACCATAGGAATTAAGGCTATGACAAGGGGAGAACTAAATAGAGTTCAAGAACAAACCTGCCTGTATATGGACATTTGATGTACAATAGAACTGACATTTTGGATCAGTGAAAAAAGTACTTTTAAAAAATGGTACTGGCACAATTAGTTTTCCATATGGAGAAATAGTAAATTGGACTCTCACGCTATACACACAAAAAATGAACTCCAGATGGATTTGAAACATAAATATGAAAGGCAAAATTATAAAAATTTTAGAAGAAAAAATTAGGGAATATCTTAATGATCTCTGGGTGAAGAATTTCTAAAAGAAGGCAGGAAGTGGTATAAATCATAAAGGAAAAGACTGGTAAATCACAGTACATATAAATTAAGAACTTTAATTTACCAGAAAACACTATTAAGATAGTGAAAAGACAAGCCATCAACATAACCAATCAAAGATTAATACTGGATTATAAAGAGAACTCCAAGAATCTGTAAGCCACAGAAAAATAAACCAATAGAAATATAGGCCAGAAACTAGAATAAGCACTTCTCAAAAGAGAAACCTCAACCAGGCAATAGTTGAAATAAAAGATGCTCAACCTCATTAGTAATCAGGGAAATAAAAGTTTAAATCACAATAATTTTATCATAAAAATAAGAAGTCTGGAAAATACCAAGTGTTGGTAAACATATGGAAGAAGTAGAACACTCATCCATGGCTTGTTGGAGTATACATTTATGTGAGCACTTTGGGAAAGGATTCGGTATTACATAGCAGAATTGAACATGTGTAAATCTCAGGACCCAGAAATTCTACTTCGGGAGGTATATACCTTAGAGAAACTGTAGCACATGTATATCATTCCATCAACATTGTTCCGTCATCATATCTAACCACGGTAGAATGGATAAAGAAACCATGGTATATTCAAGCAATGGAATATTATATAGCAGTATAAGTAAACTGAAACTACATGTACCAACATATACGAATCTCAAAAACATACTGCTGAGTGAAAAAAAAAGCAAATCATAGAAGCATACATACAAACAGCTAGGTTCCATTTATTCAAAAGTTCTAAAACAAGAAAAGCTGAACAGTATATTGTTTAAGGATGTATTTAGTTAGTAAAACTATAAAGAAAAACAAGGCAGTGATTATCCCCAATTTTGAGATAGTAGTTACATCTGATGGGGGAGAGAAGAGGGTTCACTGAGGGTTCACAGCAGGGAGATGTGGTTAGAGAGGGCCTCACAGAGGGCTTTAATATATTGGAAATAAATGTTCGTTTTTTTAACTTAGGTAGTGAGTACATAGATATTCATTCCTTAAAGTTATTCTTTAACTTATCTATGTGTTTTATATACCCTTTTGTGTGTGCCGTTTTAGAGAAGGAAAATATTCACTGCCTGCAAGTAAACATACAACTCTAGCTAATCAATCATACTAGGAGACAATCGGCTCCCTTGTTTTGAGCACTCTGACTCTGTTTTATGAACTGAGGTGTACACTTATACCATTAAATTTTCTTTTATTCTATTTGGCCATTCTTTTCATTTGTCCTATGTAGCCAAGTTCTCCCCAGAGCCAGATCAACCTCTTTGACTGATCATCCACCAGATACAGAAATTTCTGAGCTAGCCAGGCTTGAGATCCAAATTGCAGCTGGCAGATGTGGCAGCTCTTCTGAAAGCCCATCTTAAAGCAGCTTCCTTAACATGCTCACTTCCTACTCTGCTTCTGAGATTATGTTTTATAGTCCAGTCTAACCTCTTTCATGTGAGGAACCTTAGCAGATGCCATATCAAGGAAGGCAATGTCTCACATTAGGTCCTGTTGATAAAATGAGAAATCATATTCTCACTCAAGAAGATTGCTATTTCCTGAAGGAATAAATCCCCACCAGGGAAAACCCCTGTGGTTCTCAAGTTTGGGCTAGTCTCCTGAAGCTGATAACATAGTTCCGTCCAGAGGAGGAGGGCCGAATGCACTTTTTTATTCCTGAAAGCTTTGTGGGTAGATGTATATCTTTCACAACTCAAGACTCACAGACCCTGAGCTGAACAAAGGTCCCAACCTGGAAGAACCTCTCCAGAATCCAGGTTGCTGAATCTTTCCTGCTACCTAGAGAGATTTCAAATCACCTCTTGACAATGGGAAACTGGGTGGTTAACCCCTGGCTCTCAGTTTTGGTTCTGGTAAGTGATGCTTTACTGCCTATTAATTACTTATAACAGATTAAGGAGACGTCATATTAATATTTTTAAAGTTATTTGAAAGGGAAAGATTCCATGCCAATATTGAGTTCATCAAGGCCGGTTATCAGTTAAAAAGTCCGACTCTAGGACTTTTAAAATATATTTTATATACTCTTCTGTGTATAATATGTTTCACCATTTTAGAAAAGGAAAAAAAATCCAACTCTAGAAATTGATTGGTAAAGAGACAAATAATATCCAATTGTCCATGTTGTCGAGCCACAAGTATTTGAAATTTCAATGTGAAAATATTTCTGTCTTCTCTTTTTCTCTTCCATCTCACTTCTAACTACTACCATGTAGCATTCATTTCTCTCCATCCTTCCTCTACTGTTCTTATCAAGATTTCATAAAATCACTGAACATTTGAGTTAGAAGTGATCTTAGAGGTCATCTGGCATCTGGCCCGGCGCTGTCCACTAGAAATATAATGTGAGCCATATATGTGATTTAAAAATTTTCTAATACTTACATTGAAAAAGGTAAAAAAAATAGGTGAAATTAATGTCTAGTAATATATTTGTTTAACCCGATATATCAAAAATGTAATCCTTTTAACATATAATCAATATTGAAAATATTAATGAAATAATTTATATTATTTTATTTTTACTGTCTTTGAAATCTGATGTGCATTTTACACTTACAGCACAGCTCAGTCAGGACGAGCCACATTTCAATTGCTCAGTAGTTGCATGTGGGTAGTGGTTATGGCATTGAATAGTGTGGATATAAAGTAACTCCTTGATTTTCCAGGAGAAAATAAGACACAGATGTCACACAGCGAATTGATTGCAGAGCCATCACTCAATCCCAGCTCCCCAGTGTTCAGGCCAGAACTCCTTTACCACATTACATATGCCTGTCTTCCTCCCTATGGCATTACTGCGATGGTGTTACCTCTACGAACCTGCAGACACACACACACACACACACACACACACACACACACACACACACACTCCTTTCTCCACTCCCTTTATTCCATTTCTGAGCCACCCCTGAGCCTGGGACTCCAAGTCCTTTCTCACTTTCCTCAGTCTTCATGTTATTGCTTCTTCTGGGATTCTCTCTTTTTTTCCTGTTGTTCCTTTAGGTCCCATAAGGCTGCCACGTGCTCCAGGGAATAGGGCGTTAAGAGCAATCACATTCCCCTGGAGGGCTGTTTGTTCTTCACTTAACAAGAGACCAAGTCTTTGTTTGGGCAGGTTATCCTATAACATATTTTCAATGTTTCAATGCCCTACGTTTACTTTTGCACTAGTTTAGGAAATAGTGTACCTGGGAATTAGTTTTGGCTCTGCTATTAATCGAGTGAACTTGATCAAATTATTTATCCTCTCTAGACTTCAAGTCACCCGTGTGTGTGAAGAGGGTGGGGGGGTGATTAATGAAGTGACTAGATTAGATATAAATATAAGGGTGTTTCTAGCTTTAGAATCATCTGTGCTTTTTAATCCTCTTATTTTTTACTCAGAGAGTTTATCGCCCATGGTGGTGACTCACATTTAACTATCTAGCTTTGAATTTCCATCCCTCACCAATCCTGCTGGCAGGCTCAGACTTCTTGCTATCTCTGACAATATACTTCTGTGCACCGTTTTTTAAATGAAAAAAAAATTACTCAAAAAATATTTTTACTCCACTTTCCTGCAGGTCTTCTACTCCACTTGCTTTTCCATTCATAGTGGAGAAAATGATAGGCAAGGTGGGAAATAGAACTTACTGCAAGATGTCACTGTATTTCATCATTTGCTTTGCCTACATTTGATTTTGGGCTGACAAAGTTCCTTGCCTTTGTCCCTCTTGGATCCTGAAATAGTTCTGCTCCTTCTAAATAAGTTTCTCTCCTCTATCTTTTGAATCTTGGGGTATCTATGGCTTTCATCTCTTTTTCCATTAGAGTCAAAGAATCTCTGGAAGACACTCATCTATAGAAAGGGTCTCTAAGGATGCCGGAAAAAATTAATTGGTAAAGCCAGTCTGGTAATGATGCAACTTCTGTGGCCAGCATTCACTGAGCTCTTACTGTGCATTGCATTAATTACTTCACATGCATTATTTCATGTAAGCTTCATAGCAGTGCTGTCAGGTAGCTATTGTTGTTATTCTCACTTTATAGGCAAAGAAATTGAGGTTCAGAGAAGTTAAATCAAATATCTAAGATTACAGAGCTAGAAAGTGGTGGAGCTAGAATTTGAGCCCAGGGCGTTTGATTCCAATATCACACTTTAAATCACTATGCCATTCTGCTAGAGGTATGTGAGTGGTCCTGATTTAGTGAGTCTGAATGGGCAATGTCCTCGGCTAAAGGCCCTTTACCTGTGGGCTCATATCGCTCTGATCCATCCTGGAGCCAGGGATATGTATTAGAGGTATCCCAGTGCCCTAGAGTGCTGCCCAATTACAGACTAGAACCTCCAAAGCTTGAGCAAGAGCCCAATTGGTTGGTCTCCAGGGCAGTGAGCAGTGAGTTCCAAATATCTCCCCTTTGCCAATGCAGAGACAGAGCTTGGAATAGACAAAAACAGCCTTAAGAGCTCAAATGAGTGTAAAGCAATGATAGGTTTATTTGAAAAGAGACTCCCAATCTAAAAACAGGAAAATGTGTGTCAGGATGTAATTAAAGAGGCAGGCCCATCTGGAATGGTTTAGTCCTTTTCAGATAAGCATTCTTACAGCTGTTAAATTTGTTCTTTGTTTCTTTAGAAATCCATTATTCGCTGATTGCTGTCTTTTAGGTAATAGTTTAAATGCTGTCGTCCAGGAGTTGGCAAATGTTTTCTGTAACGGGCTGAGCAGTACACATTTCAGGCTTTGCAGGCCATATGGTCTCCGTCACAACTACTCAACTCATTCATTGTATCATGAAAGCAGTCATAAATGTGAAGATAAGTGGATGTGGCTAAGTTCTAATATAGACACTGAAATTTGAATTTCATGTAATTTCCATGTAATAAAATATCATTCTTCTTTTGATTTTTTTCAACTATTTAAAAGTGTGAAAACAACAACAAAAGAGTAAAACCATACTTAGCTTATAGACTATACAGAACAGGCAGTGAGCCAGATTTTGCCCATCGACCTTGGTTTACTGACCCTGCTCATTAATAGCTAATGCATGTGTTAAAGTGCTAAGTCACTCTGAAAGCTAGATACTAGCAGGATTGTATTCATTTAAAATGAAAACAGATGAACATAAAATAGCCAAATGACACTATTTTCTATCCCTTATCTCCTCCTGCCCATACCCAAATTTCACTTAATTCTGTGCTTATTTTTAATTCCTCTAGGCTACTTGGTTGGGGCTGAATGTTTTCTTGTTTGTGCATGCCTTCCTGTCATATGAGAGGGACGACAAATACTACTACACAAGAGAAATCCTGGGGGTGAGTAGCACAGTTGTAATGTGGGGAATCTCGGCATTTTGCTTATCTCTGACCCAAAGCCATGATTTCCTCAAGGGTTAGGGTTACCAGAAAAATTACAGGATGCCCAGTTAACTTTGAATTCCAGAAAATTAACAAATCATTTCTTTCGGTATAAGTATTTTCCAAATATTACATTGGTCATAAGTGTATTATAGTAAGTCCTCTGTTAATGTTGTCATTAATAGATTCTGCAACTTTAATCAAAAAGATATAATGAAACCAATTTTACCATAAGCTAATTGATATAAACAAGAGTAAAGTTCCTATGGCATCTCATTAACATTATAGCAAAATTACCTTGAATGAAACAACTTTATTCTAGGACTTTCTGTACTAAAAAAATTACAGGCTTACCCTGCTGTCTGAAAATAGAGTGTTCCTATGAAAACTTTTGCAAGCCTAAATGGCATAAAGCAGAGAAGTAATTACCATTAATTTATTGGAAAACTTTTTGAGCATTCCTAGATCCCCAAAATAACCTACCAAATCATACCAAAAACACTTAATTATGTCCAGTTTCATGCTAAGTGTAATGCCCTTATTATCTCTGATACCTTAGGGCATATCTTGCTAATGGATGCACAAAATCAATTGAGATAAAGCACGTATGTTCCCAGACACAGTTCGAAGCTCTGGCGACTCATTGCTGAGATGCTGGATGTGTCTCCAAGGACTGGACTTGGCAGGGCCACTCTCGCTGCTCTGCGCTCACACTACCTCTGTAAAAACTGCTGCAAAACAAACACTGAACGCTATTTTCACTTTCACCATTTTTTTTTCTTTGTAAAAGCAAAATCTTCTTTGGATTTTTATCGGTTAGTGAAAACAGGTACTAATGTAGGTCTTTTGTAAAAGTTAAGTGGTATAATGAGAACTTTTGAAAAGTGGGGGACACCTGTATTCCTTTTTTAAATCTGATGTTCAGATTTAGCTGGGTGTCCTGTATTTTTGCTCACTAAATCTGAGAGCCCTATCTAGGGCACACTCCCCAGAGCCATTAATGAAAACATACAATAAAGAAAACTATTAAGCAGTGGTCTTCAAACTGGTTTCCACAGAAACTCAGGTGCTCCCACAGGGTGTAAGGGGAAGGCTAACTGGGCGGTGCTCCTGCCCTTGCCCCTAATTTAACCAAAACAGCCTTTATATGTCTTATGGACTCCTGCTTATGATTTTAATAGTTTGGTTAAAAATAAACAACTTAAAACCACTGCTGTGGGTGGCCTTCCATCAAACAAGAGGGATACTTAGAGGGAGGGATGTGGGGTGAGTGTGGCTGCAGAACTCAAGGTTTGCAGAAAGGTGGGGTCAGGTCAAAGTAATAGGATGAAGAAAGCTGGGAAAGTGGCAGATTAAGAACAGAAGATGTGGTACATATATAACAGAGAATACTACTCAGCCATAAAAGATGAAATATTGCCATTTACGACAACATGGATGAATCTTAAGAGTATCATGTTAAGTGAAACAAGTCAGATGGAAAAGGACAAGAACTGTATGATTCCACTCATATGTGGGTTATAAAACAAAAAGCAACAAAAGAACAAACAAATGAACAAACAAAAAAACTCATAGATACAGATGACAGAATGATGGTTACCAGAGAGGAAGGGATGTAGGGGCAGGACAAAGAAGGCAAAGGGGTCAAATACATGGTGACGAAAGGAGACTAGACTTTGGGTGGTGAGCATAAAATAGAGATGTCGTATTATAAAGTTGTACATCTGAAATTTATATAATGCCATTAACCAGTGTTACCCCAGTAAACTTAATAATAAAAAAAGGAATAGAAGAGGAAGGGTGGGGGTGGGTTGGGCACATTGGTGTAGAAGTTTCCAGGAGGAAGCACAGAGGTGAAAATGGTTCTCTCACAGGCTCATCAAGTTGGCCACTACCTGATTAGAGAAGCAAATGTGACTACTAACTCTAGTTATTCAGTAACAGGTAAGGGATTTGATTAAATCACTTTCATCTTGATGGTGCCTTTTTCCATTAACTTTCCACAAAGAACCACCCAATGAACATACTTAAAGACAGTTTGTCCTTTTTAAAAATCCTTTTCTCTACATAATCAAAGGATTCATGTTGAGATCACAATTAATTTGAATGTTCTGCTCATGGCTCATTTCACCCTGCTGTTTTCCATTTTAAATGTTGGTTTTTGATCCTTCTTTGAAAACCATAACTCCAAAGAAAATGTTAATTTGTTATAAAAATAGCTTTTTATTAAGCGAATGATGCAATAAATATGACTAGTTATTAAGAGCTGTATTACTCTATGACCATAAAGTCAGCAGCGGAAAAATGAATCATACTGATATCCTGTGGGCATTTCATTTTTAAAGATCCTCTCTGTTAAAAAATTAACTATAAATAATACTGCTTTCGATGAGATCAAAGGATTGAGCGGTGTATAAGTAAAATGTGAAAATCACCCTCCCATCCTACTCCCCAAAGATAACTACTGTTAATAGTTTCCTGTGTGCGTGTGTGTATATATAGACACACTGACATATGCTCACAAATGCATCAGACATGTGGGTTTTGTTTTGTTTTTAATGTAGGTACTATTCTTATTCATTTTTCCTGTATACAGTAAAATTTGCTCTTTTCGTTATACCCTTCTTGGAGTTTTGATAAACACATTCAATGGGATGCAGTTTTTTGTTGTTGTTATTTGTTTGTTTGTTTACAAAAAAGGGATCACATTGTAGATTTTGGCTGGAAATTTCTTCCTATACTTAGTGCATCTCAGATGTCTTTCCATGTGGGTATGTAACCAGTGATATGCTGGAACCAGTTCATATCAGCTTGCAGTAGCCAGTTGTGTGTATCTCTTACCAAGCCTGGCATTCAATGACGTCAAGTTGGTATCTTGAAATCTGCCAAGGTGGAAGTACTTCCATCATGTAAATTGGCAAATGCTGGAAATCAAGACCCCTGTCTCCCCCTGAAAGCTGAATGTTAAATATATACACCACCCCTACATCGCTGCATATAGCTCTTATCCTTTTAAGAGCATAGCAGTCCTAATGGCACTGATGTGCCACAAGTTATTTAATCATTTCATAGGAGATTTCTTAAATTCATGCTCCCTGTAGAAAAATGCAGTTAATTCACTATGAAGCAGAGCAAATGAGTAGCAGAGAATGGAGTTTAAATCCATAGTCAATGAAGCATTAATGACAGCAGCAGTTGAATTAGAATATCAGTATTGATGTTGAAAAATGAACATAAATTGGGATATTTCAATGTGCTGCACTGGGAAAAAAATTAGCTCTAAAAAGAATTCATCCTATACAAATGGCCTCCACAGAATGTGGAGCTGTGAAATTGTAGTCCTGTATTTTCAATTCACTTGCCAATTTTAGTCCTAAGAAACCTCTGTGACTCAAATAAGCAAGCTGTGGAAACCAATGTGGAAATGCAGGATCTTTGAGATGAGCAGAGAAAATTTACTTAGAAATGGAACAGGCTGTCTCTACCCAAAACAGTCAGAGTGTGACTCAGCAAAGGGAGAAACACAGGTCATGTGGAAGAGCAAGAAATGGAAAACAGTAGGGCAGCTTTTGTTCACTACACTGCCTGACATTGTAAGCCATTATGGACATGAGGTAGATCTTGTTCTGGCTTATTAAATCTATGTCATGTTGTCCCAGGTTTCGGTTATGGGAAAATAGTTTTTGTACCAAAAAGATTATTAGAAAAGAGGCTGAGAAATTATAACTTGAACCCATGTTCTTCCTTTTAGCAAGTCATCGACAGGCACACATGTAAGGCTAGCCTGTCAGCTGAAGTGCTGCAATAATTGCCTGACTGCTGTGAGATTGTCATACTCCTGCAGTTTCAAGTACATGGAGCTGACTCAGAGACCAGTTGTATATATTTGAGAAGAGAAGTTGGATTTAGCTACTGTGGAGTTGAGCATATTCTGTCCAGCCTATATCTAATCAAGCCTGTTTCTGGGATAAATACTTCTTTGAAGCACTGATTCCTTGTCTCCTTTTCTAGCAGCTTCTACCGCTGGATCAGATTAATTTTGATGTCAGTTTGAAATTCTGTTCACAGAAGTTCTCCATTCTCAAATCTCTACCTAAGTTTAAAATATTTGCTCTAAGAGGTTCACTAGTTTTATCTAAGCTTTATTCAATTATTAAAGACATCTTAAATATAAATAAATATAAATGGTTGTGTTTGAATTGTTTTTTGTTACGTGCTTGTTACATGCTTATAATCACATTAGAAAATACAGAAAAGAGAAAAATAGTTATCATTTATAATTATACCTTTAAATATATATACTTCAAAGTAAAATAAAATAAAAATATCTATGATCCTCAAGATTGTTTTACAAATGACAAAGAATACAATCATAACTGAGTGCATTAAGCAAAAATCCTCGTTGCAAACTATTACATCCATAGACTGTGTTTATTAACATGGAATCATTAAATCCTGTTCTGTTTCATATTGATAAATGTATAGTCAAACATTTCCAAACCACTGTCACTGGAATTTCTCAATTCATTATTAAGTTCAGCAAATTTTTGGTCATTTGCAAACAGAGAGGAAGAAGCTGCATCCTACCAATTTCTAGGTCTCAGACAAGTGGAGTGGACTTGTGCTCCCCTGCTAGATGGTGAGATGAAGCAGCTGATTGTCTCTTCTCTCTTCTGCTCTAGTCGGCATTGGCCTGGGCCCGAGCCTCTGCTCGCTGCCTGAATTTTAACAGCATGCTGATCCTGCTTCCCGTGTGTCGAAATCTTCTGTCCTTTCTGAGGGGCACCTGCTCAGTGAGTTTCAAACACCCGTAGTTCAACTTTCACGTTAAAGACAAAAGACCCTGGACTCCTCAGTTGGACTGCCCAACACCAAGGCCCTAGGAATAAAAGCCAGAGGTCTCCTTTGGTAGCCAAGGGTGTGGGCAAGAGTGGGTGGGTATTAGCATGCTCTGTGCAAGACATGTTGGTTATGGGTTAGTGAATTCCATAAAGCTGCCTTGAGACACCTGACCTCGATCACTTTACATTTGTAGTTTTGCAGATGCCCACTGAGAAAGCAACTGGATCACAACATCACCTTTCATAAGCTGGTGGCATATATGATCTGCCTGCACACAGGTAACTGAGGCTCCCAGACATTCAGAGTCTAATTTCATTCATTTATTCATGTAGACAGTCAAAAAATATTTATTTTACATCTGGAATTATTTACCAGGCACTGATCTAGGCCTATTTTATGGAACTTACTTTCTATTCTTTTGAGAACACGTAAATGTGATAAAGATTTTGGATCTCTCTGCAATCAAGGTTTATTTGGAACCTTCTGTGGACTTGGCATTCTGCTAGACACTATGTATAAGATTCTCCTTTTCTAGTGGAGCATGCCTGTCATGATGTTCCTGAGACACCTCTCACATTCCTTTCCATCCTTCCATTTAGCTATTCACATAATTGCACACCTGTTTAACTTTGAACGATACAGCAGGAGCCGACAGGCCACAGATGAATCCCTTGCTTCTCTTCTCTCCAGCCTATCTCATCAAGAGAAAGAGAGGGATTCTTGGCTAAATCCTATTCAGTCCCCAAACATGGTGAGTTGACTCAGTGGGAAAGCATCTGTGTTCTGATCATGAACAGAAAAGGCATGGTATCTATTGTGGATGTTGTGTCAGGCTGACATTTCTCCTTTCACAGACAGTGATGTATGTGACATTCACCAGCATTCCTGGTCTCACTGGAGTGATCATCACAATAGCTCTGGTTCTCATGGTGACTTCAGCTATGGAGTTTATCCGGAGGAGTTATTTTGAGGTCTTCTGGTATACGCATCATGTTTTTATCATTTACTTCATCAGCTTAGGGATTCATGGCATTGGGTAAGGTTCCCAAGCTCCTTTCTCATACTCTAGCCCCTGACCTTGCATAATTCTTTGCCCCAAACTATTCTTCATCTTGTTAAGTGGAATTGTCCGGGGTCAAACGGAAGAGAGCATGAAGGAGAGTCATCCTCACAGCTGTGCAGAGTCTTTCAAGAAGTGGGATGATCATGACTCCCAGTGCGAACGTCCCCAATTTGAAGGGCACCCCGCTGAGGTAAAAACCCTATGAACAAGGATAGACTCTTGTTAGGGGCTGTTATTGTTATTCTTGTCATTATTACTTATTATCATTATCATTATTAGCTCAGCCGATATATCTACAAATTTCCTATCATCAAGGAACTCCAATATCAATGTCAACAAGTTAGGGAATTATCATTAGCAGAGGACTCTGAAGAGGAAGGATTGATGGTTAGTGCATGCAGTGAGACCCTCCCCGAAGGTAATAATGATAGCCCACGTTATTAATGGTGTTTACCATGAACCAGGTTTGCTGCATAGCATGGATTATCTCATTTATACATAGCAATAACCTACAATGTAGGCACTTCTTTTGTCTCCATTTTGAGACAAAAGGACTAGGATTCAGAGAGATGAAGTAAACTGTCAAGCTATCACAGTAACTAATGGAGCTGGAATTCAAGCCTAGGCCTTTCACAATTCAAATATTGTGCTCTTGACCATTATGCTGTCCAAAACTTTGTTGTGAAAACCCACTCAATGTTTCTGAGGAAAAAAAAAAGCATTTTTTTTTAGTTTATTAAAGTATAACTGACAAAATTGTATATATTTAAAGTATATAATGTCACGAATGATGTATGTATACTTTGTAAAATGATTACTGCAATGAGATTAATTAACGCACCCATCACTTCACATAGTTACTTTTTTTTTCTGTGTGTGGTAAGAATGACTACTTTCTTAGCAAATTTCAAGTATGCTACACAGTATTATTAACTATAGGCACCATACTATACATTAGATTCCTCAAACTTATTCATCTTATAACTGAGGGCTTGTACCCTTTTACCAGCATCTCCCTATTCTGACCACCCCCGCTCCACGTGCCCCTGGTTAACCACCTTTCTACTCTGTTTCTACGAGTTCAGCTTGGTTGTTTTTTTGTTTGTTTGTTTCTTTTTTTTTTTGTTAGAGTTGACATTCAATATTTTTTTATATTAGTTTCAAGTAGACAGCACAGTGGTTAGACATTTATATAATTCATGAAGTGATCTCCCTCATTAGTCTAGTGCCCACCTGGCACTATACATAGTTATTACAATATTATTGGCCATATTCCCTGTGCTATACTTCACATCCTTGTGACTATTTTATACCTAACAATTTGTACTTCTTAATCCCTTCACTTTTTTGACCCAGCCTACAAACCCCCTCCCATCTGCCAACCATCAGTATCTATGAGCCTGTTTCTGTTTTGTTTGTTCATTTATTTTGTTCTTTAGAGTCTACATATAAGTGAGATCATGTGGTATTTGTCTTTCTCTGCCTGCCTTATTTCACTTAGCATAATACCCTCTAGGTCCATCCGTGTTGTCACAAATGGTAAGATTTCGTTTTCTAATGGCTGAGTGATATTCCATTGTATATATGTACTACTTCTTTATCCAGTCGTCTATTGGTGGGCACTTAGGTTACTTCCATATCTTGGCTATTGTAAATAATACTGCAATGAACATAGGGGTACATAATATCTTTTGGAATTAGTATTGTGGATTTCTTCAGATAAATACCCAGAAGTGGAATTGCTGGGTCATAATGTAATTCTATTTTTAATTTTTTGAGGAACCTACAAACTGTTTTTCATAGTGGCTGAACCAATTTGCAATACCACCAACAGTGCATGAGGGTTCCCTTTTCTCTACATCCTCACGGACACTTGATTGTTGTCAATTTTGTTTTAAAAAGCATTCTTAGGGAGACTTTCATTGAAGCTTAGATATTATCGTTAAATAGTGGATGATCAAGAAACTGGATTCCAGGGAACCCAAGGTGTGCCTCAGGGTAATTATGTAGATATTACGGCTTACTCGTGCTTGCTCATAAAATACGTTTAATTGAAGAATAAATAGAAGGAAAAAATTAACTTGTGGTGCCTCAAAGTGCTCTGAGGATGATTAAAGTCTTTAAATCAGGTGCAGAATAAAGAGCAATAGCAAATTTCAAGTATAGTATACAGTATTATTATTAGTCCTAATTTAGAAACGGAAAAATATCTAAAAAATCCTCTAAAGTTGGCATTTTATAACAATGGGAAAAGGACAGAGTATTTAATATATATTTTTTAGGATAATAGAATAACCATCTAAGAAAAAAGCTGTACCTTTATTCCACACTTTACACTAAACTATGGATAAAGGATGCATGGATTAAGAATTTAAATGTTAAAAAAAGAAATAAATCATAATACTACACTAATACCATAAGCACTCTAATACCACATGGGAAATGTTTTCTTCTAATACTGGAATATTAGTAAAACATGCTAATAAGATAAAAAAAAAAAACTAGAAGCCAGAAAGGGGAAGATAATAAATTTGAATAAATATATATCCAATTTATTATTTTTATATATTCAAATTTATTATCCTTTATGTATACTATATATACACACACACAGTTTTGTGTGGCAAAAGAAAAAAACGCATCATAAATAAAGACAGGCAACAAATTACTAAGTAGGAAAATTATTTACAACCTACGGACCATTAACTAATTTTGTAAAACATAAATGACTCTTATAGATCAATAAGAAAAGGCCTAACAATCCAATAAAAAAGATATAGAAGATATGAACAGAATGATCACAGAAATGAAGATATATGTTAATCTTAAATTTATGAAATGATGCTTAATGTTATAATGCAAAAAAATGCAAAATAAAACTACATTAAGATACTTTTTTTTAACCAAACAGATTAGCAAAGATCCAAAAGTCTGCTCATGGGCTGTATTGGCAATGTTCTCATGCATTGCTGGTGAGAGTGTAAACCTATACAATTGCTTGTAAGGGTGATTTGGCAGTATTTATCAAACTTGCATATGTGTTACATGTATTAGTTTACATGTATTAGTTTATTCATTGTAACGGCTTGATAGAACAAAAGACTGGAAATAAGCGTCCATCAATAGAGGACTAGTTAAATTATGAGACTTTCCTACAATGGAACACTCTGCAGCCAATAAAGAGAAAGAGGCAGCTCTGTAGGTACTAATATGGACTGGTCTCTAAGATTTTAAATGAAAAAAGGGCAGGGCAGTGTGTATTGTCTTCTACTATTTGTACTTAATGCAGTATTAGCACTTAAATACATATTCTCCAGAAGGATTCATGAAATAATAACATTGATTACCTTTGGGGAGATGGAGGACAGGGATGGAAGGGAGATTTGTACTTTTGAATTTTGTGCAATGTACATGTATTACCAATGTAAAAAATAATTTTAAAAGGACATGCCTGGAATATGTTAACAGTACATTTCATTTAGAACGTCAGAGTAACTTGTAAACTATAACCAAACAGCTTTTGTTCAACAAGAGGCCCTTAAAGACAGACACCTATAAAGCTTGATCAGCCCCTAGCTAAGGCAGTTAATTCCCTGTCTTACCTTGTACATCAATGTCTCTCTTTTTCCCATATGTTATCTGAGATAAGGTATATTGGGAAGTATTCTTAAAGGTTTACTTTAAGATATGTTTGGAGGTATACCTAGTTGGAGGTATACTTAAAACTCAAGTGTTGCTTAGATTGGTCATGTAATACCTCAAGGGAGAGAACACCGATTTTGCCATCTATTTGAGTCTATTGGTTTGTTTCTTCCGTAAGCATTAAAAAACACTCTCTCCCCATTCTCCCCATTTAAAATTATAAAAATAATTCATGTTTATTGTAGAAAGTTTAGAAAATGCAGAAAAACATTTAGAGGAAAATAAAAATTTCACAGAGTTCTACCACTTACAGGTAATAATTATTTTTCCTCTTCGTCTATATCATTGGATGCTTTCCTCTGTTGTCAAATATTCTTCTGAAACATATGTTTTAGAAAGCTGTACGATATACCATTTTTCATATTTTTTTTTCTGCATGATCATTTTTAATGACCTCGTGGGCATTATGCTAAGTGAAATATGTCAGAGAAAGACAAATATCATATGATCTCGCTTATATGTGGAATCTAAATTAAAAAAAAAAAAACTGAGCTCATAGATACAGAAAAGAGATTGAAGGTTGCCAGATGCAGGGGATGGGTGGTAGTAGGTAAAATGGGTGAAAACGGTCAACAGGTACAGACTTCCAGTGATAAATAAATAAGTCCTGGGCATGTAATGCACAGCATGGTGACTAGTTAATAATACTGTATTGCATGTTTGAAAGTTGCTAAAAGAGTAGATCTTAAAAGTCCTCATCATAAGAAAAAAAAATTTTGTAATTATGTAAGGTAACAGATGTTAACTAGACTTATTGTGGTGATGATCAGTTTGCAATATGTACAAATATCAAACCAGTATGTTGTACACCTAAAACTAATGTTATATGTCAATTATATCTTTATTCAAAAAAAAATTAAATTAAAATTTTTAGGAAGTGTTTGGTATTGACAAAAAAATATATGATATACCATTTTGTCATTGTTTTCTTAATAAAAATAATGTGGCCATGACTATACTTCCAAACTTTGTGTACACCTTAATTATTTCTTTATGCTCGATTTCCTAGAAGTGAAATTCCTGAGTAACAGAAAGAATGCTTTCGAAGCTGTAGAGATGTATTGCCAAATTGCTCCCTGGAAAGTTGCTACTAATTTGCACTTTCACCAGCTGCACATGTGAATATGTCCATTTCCTTGCATCCCAGTTAATGGTGTTTAAAGTTGTTTTTCAATTTGAGAGGCTCAAATGCTATTTAGCTTTAATATTCATTTCTCTGATTACTTTTGAGGCCAAAATTTTTTTTCTACATTGTTATTAGCCATTTCTTAAATAAGAGTTTTTCATGTCATCTGAATTCAGCTGGAGATTTTTCCAAACAAGAAGTAGCATCAAATTGTATAATGCCCATTCTCAGGTTTGCCAGCCCCATCTCTGCCCTTGGGTATTCTCCCCAGAGATACCCAAGGAAATTATTTACCTGAAACAGCATAAGAAACCTCATTCCACACAGTTCTGATATATCACACTTGAACAATTGTGCAAGAAATGACATGATTTAGCATTGCTAGAAAATACATTTTTAGAAGATCCTATGCATAGGGAAGCAACTTGCTACCTTTAAAAAGGGATAGAAAGGCTGCTTTTTAAAAAATGTACACAAGATAAAAAGCATATTACTATGTTAGATGTTTGGAGCATCTGAGAAAAGAAGTGATGTATTGATAAGTACCAAGTTTTACATATTGTCACCAATAGTTTCAGCTACATACTTTTCCTTTTGTGTTAGTTTGTTTTGTTACTAATCATCTGCTTCTATTTCACACCTACAATCTTTTGTTTTTTCAGATTGGACAAGTTGTCCTGGAAAACAGTCTTAGATTCTTAAAATTATATACATATTTACCATGTACTTTATTTTTGTGCTTTTCTTTTGCTTCCTGGTGAGACCTGTAAAATTTCAGGAAGTGATCTGCTTTGTGAGTAACAGATTAGCAAACAAAACTCTTGTAGTTTATTCCTTTCCATTTCCATCCTCAAGATTTGGTGAAATTAGTTGCCTATATGTGTATAATTGATACACATCAGAGAACTCAACAAATATTTATTGAATAAAGGAATGAACTGCTACAAAAATAAGTCCTAAACAAGAGATTAATGTGTAACTTTATTCTTTGCTCTGTTTCTGTGCAGTCTTGGAAGTGGATCCTTGCACCAGGTATTCTTTATATCTTTGAAAGGATCCTTCGATTTTATCGCTCCCAGCAGCGGGTTGTGATTACCAAGGTAAAGCATATGCAATTTCATTTTGCCATGATAAGAGTTCTGTTCTTCTTATTTATAGAAATAAAGGGCCATGTTGTCACCCTGAAGGGAATTAAAAAAAGAACTTGGGGGTAACATACTTCATTTCCTCCAGTGCTGGACAGAACTGTGGGAAAAGGAGTTTGGCAAAAATCGTCGGCATGGATCTATGTCAGAGACTGCAAACTGGTGTCCTGCACCAAATCTAACCCACAGACATATTTTGTTTGGCCCACACACTGATTGTTTAGAAAGTCGAATTGGTTGCTAACATTTAAAAATCTGGATGGAGGCTTTCACTTTAAAAATAGCATTCCTAGCTTCTCTTGAAGAATCAGGTAACCTGTTAACACTGAGTCTCGGTCCTGTAGTGCAACCATTGTCTAGACTAAGTAACTGCTGCCCCCTTTAGAGAGGATGTGCTCACGGTTCACCATTGTCACCAGCTCTCCAGCTGTACTCATTTACTTTATCTACCTGTCCCTGTCGCCATTTGAAATTGCCTCCTTTGGTCTCTGTGCCTCATTCATAGGTTGTCATGCACCCATCCAAAGTTTTGGAATTGCAGATGAACAAGAGTGGCTTCAGCATGGAAGTGGGACAGTATATTTTTATTAATTGCCCCTCAATCTCTTACCTGGAGTGGCATCCCTTTACTCTGACCTCTGCTCCAGAGGAAGACTTCTTCTCCGTTCATATCCGAGCAGTGGGGGACTGGACGGAAAATCTTGTAAAGGCTTTTGAACAACGACATTCACCGATTCCCAGGTAGGCCCTGGAGAGCAGCAGAGACCCAGACCAGAATGCAGACAAGCAAAAAAGAAAAAGCAATTAATTCCCTGTTGAAACTTAAGTCTGGCACAATAGAATGCGATTAAAATAAATGGCCAAAATCAGCCATGGGAACCGCTATGTCTCTGGGAGGATGTGCAAGGTTAGGGGTGGAGGTGAGACTTCACTTGCCCGTTATCTTCTGTCTTCTGCCAGAATTGAGGTGGATGGTCCCTTTGGCACTGTCAGTGAGGATGTTTTCCAGTATGAAGTGGCTGTGCTGGTCGGAGCAGGAATTGGGGTCACCCCCTTTGCTTCCATTTTGAAGTCCATCTGGTACAAATTCCGGCATGCAGATAAGAACCTCAGAACACAAACGGTACATCCCCTCATACCACTTTTCATCTAGTCTGGGTCTGACAGGTCCATTGCTTTCATGGACTTCATGCTCTTCACATTTGATAAAAAGTAAGGCCTCCCTGGAGTTATGAGAGCAAGTGGCATGAGATCACTTTTCTCTGCCACGGCATCTGCTTCTGCAGATTGACCGTAACAACAGGGTCTTCATTTTCAATTTGGTGTTTAAAATCACCTTGAACCAAAGATGGCCCTGGAGGTCTCTTCCCATAAGGGAAATTGTCAGGACTCTGGACATTCATGCTGCCTAAGTTCTGCTGTTCTGTAGAGGTGATTTTTCAGGTCACCCTACACTTGACCAACAAAGATAGAGTATATCTATTGAGTCATGTCACCACAGTGTACATTGTAAAGGGCACTTAATAAGTCTATGTTCTCTCTTGTTGATTCCAGATCTATTTCTACTGGATCTGCCGGGAGACAGGTGCCTTTGCCTGGTTCAATGACCTATTGGCTTCCCTGGAACAGGAGATGGAAGAATTAGGCAAAGTGGGTTTTCTAAACTACCGTCTCTTCCTCACTGGATGGGATAGCAACATTGTGAGTTCAAACAACACACTAATTCCCATGTTGGATGCAAGCTGAATATCAGACAAAAGATAGTGAATGCTGATTGTAAATAATTATTTCTGGTGATTTTCTATCTGCCCTCATCATCACATCCAAGTTTAAGAATGCCTGAAGGAAGAGACAGCTATCAGGACCTGCTTTTTCTAATTTTTATTTTTCTGACTCCAGGCTGGTCATGCAGCATTAAACTTTGACAAAGCCACTGACATCCTGACAGGTCTGAGACATAAAACCTTCTTTGGGAGACCTGTATGGGAAAATGAGTTTTCTACAATAGCTACCACCCACCCCAAGTAAGTGTATTCCCCTATTGTTAGTTGAGTTTGCAGAATTAGAGTTTAGGAAAGGTATTATGGCATGTTGAACACTCTTGGGAGAAAGATCTCTGGGGCCAAAATTTTTGCACTATTCTTAGATTCTTGCTTAAAACAGAGGAAACTCCATCTGGGGTTTTAGACAATAAGGGTCACGATCTTATTATTGATGAGAAGACGTTTGCTGCCTCGACAAGCCCCCATTCAAATAGTGAGGCAAGGAGACTCGGTTATGATCTGTATTACCAAACAAAATGGAGAACTGGAACGATTCAAATGCATTGCTTTTGGCTTTAGTGACCTCTATTTAAAGTAGGAAGTGTTTGGACTGTATTATCTAGTTAACTGACCTTGGTCTTTCTGGAGGGTTTTTGAGACATGCTAGAGCATACAGAAAAAAACCTGGTGCCATGAGATCAGCCATTCTGATGGGAATAAGATTAAGCTGATTGTGTAAGATAAATTCTAGGAACGATTTGGCAGGTGATCAACTGAATTCCACAAACATTATTGGTTACTTTCTATAAGTTCAGCACTCACTATTCTAGAAGCTTTGGAGGTTGAAAGAGAAATAGAACATGGTTCTTGCTTTCAAGGAGCACACATTTTAATAAGAGATGCATACAATCAACTCAAAGCAGAATGATGCACTCCATGAGACAGGCACATGGACGTTGAGGGAGGGAAAGTCTAAGCCCACTTGGGGTGATCAAGAAAGGCTCCCTGAAGCCAGTGGTCACTTAGTGAGGTGGATTCAGATGATCCTGGGTACTAATGCTAGTTCTGACATTTTCCAGTTACGGGACCTTGAGCTAGAAAACCCTCTGATCCTCAGATTTCTCATCTGTGAAATGGGGATTATGTTAGTAGATGCCTGCTCTCTCACTTGCAGGATTGTTGTGAATATTAAGTGAGACAATATATAAAAATGCTCCGTAAAGCCTAAAGCAGCATATAAGCAAAATAGATTATTTCAATTTGTCAATAGTTGGTTATGTGAATAGATGAGATTGCTAGGAGAGAGGAAGAGTGACAGAGGACAGAGTGTTAAGGAATGTTTACATTATGTAAGAAGGGAGAAAGATGAATCAGGGAAGATGGAGGAGAATGTGGAGAAGTGGTATCACAGAAGCCAAGGGAGGAAAGATTAGAGAAGTGTGGTCAACAGTTTTGGAGGAGTGGCAGGGTCCAAGGAATGCCTTTTTATCATAAAGATGATCTCAGCATATTTGTAGACAGAACAGGAGCCAGTAGAGAGGAATAAAATAAATATACAAAGTGGGGAGGGGACTAGGATGGCTATAATAAAAGACAGGCAGTAATATGAGCTGGCAAGAAAGTGGAGAAATTGTAGGAGGGTTCCTCCTACACTGTGTCGGAATGTGAAGTGGTGGAGAACTTGAGGAAAACTCTGGCATTTCCTCAAAATGTTAAACATAGAGTTACCACATGACCCAGCAATTTCATTCCTAAGTATATTCCCAAGAGAAATAAAACATATGTCCACACAAAAACTTGTACATGAATGTACCTAGAATAGCCCCAAAGTGGAAACAACCCAAGTGCCCATCAATAAATGAATGGATAAGCAAAATGTGGTATACGCACACAATGGAATATTATTCAGCTATAAAAAAGGAATGGAATACTGATACATGCTGCAACATGGATAAACCTTGAAGACAGTATGGTAAGTGCAAGAAACCAGATGCAAAAGGCCACATATTGTACAATTCTGCTTATATGAAATGTTTAGAATAGGCAAATCTCGAGAAAGCAAGCAGATTTGATTGTCTAGGGCTAGGGCTGGGCAGTTGGGAAGAAATGGGCAATGACTGCTAATGTGCATGGGTTTTTCTTTTTGGGATGATAAAAATGTTCTTGAATTAGATAGTGGTGATGGTTGCACAACTTTGTGACTATACTCAAAGCACTAACTGCACACTTTAAAAGGATGAATGTTCTGATATATGAATTACCTCAATTAAGTAAAAATAAGGGGAGAAGGTATGAGAGAAGGAAGATGAGGTTGAGATCCAGAGAGATTATCCTCCACTACTTCTTCAGCGTGAGAAATTTGAAGTGGGGATAAGTACACAATGGATGGATTTAATGGCAGCTAACACATATGAACTTAACTTTGTGCCAGGCATTTTTCTAATCGCTTTACATGTTTGTCATTAAACTTCAAAATAATCCTATGAGGTGGGTACTATTTTTATGCCCATTTTATGTTAGCGGGGTGGGGCGGAGGGACTGAAACACAGAGAGGTTAAGAAACTTCCTATCGTTATACAGCTGGAACAGTCAGCTGGGATTTGAACACAGGCAGCCTGGCTCTCTAGAGTCTAGCTAGCACTTAACCATCTCAAGGCACTACATCTCCTGAGTGTCTGTTCTCAGTAGAATAATCAAGGCTGAGTGCTGAAGAGTGATAAGGACTGGGAGCACATTGGAGGCTTGCAAACAGAAGCCTGTGAGAGGGGAGTCAACAACTGAATTTTTATGCAGGGTTGTTGGGAGTAGTAGAGGCCTCACAGAGGCTATTGCTCTTGTCTGTCTTTGCTGCTTTCTAACCCTGACTATTCTATTTTTGCAGGTCTGCGGTGGGAGTCTTCTTATGTGGTCCTCAGACTCTGGCAAAGAGCCTGCGCAAATGCTGTCACCAATTCTCCAGTTTAGATCCTAGGAAGGTTCAATTCTACTTCAACAAAGAAAATTTTTGACTTATAGGAATAAGGACAATAACCTGCATTTAATCTCTTTTGTATCTTCAACAACTTACTTGGTCTGGTCAGGTTTGGACAGCCCTTTAAGGACAATAATGTGCCTCTCAAGCCTTCACTGGACCCTAGCATTTTTTTGGTTGGATTCAACTTTGTTATCACTGAGCTTCAAGAACCTAAGAACTTCAGAAACCACAATAATTGCATGGAGCCTTTCTTGGGAAAATAAGTGTAAATCATTCTGGAATGCCATGACTATAGTAAGGCCCGACAGCAGACGTAGTTAACGATTTAACCCAGGGTGATTGTGTTGACTCCAAGTGTTACTGTCTCCTGAACTTTGGGTCATATTCTCCCCTCCCTCCCACCCTCAAAGAAGATTTCTAAGTAGAGTGATTTTTTAAATAAAATTTTATTTAAGAATTAATGACAAAACATAAGAAGCATAAATAATAAAGCAAAGTTACCAAGAACCCCATCACTATATTACAGTATATACATTCTTACTGTTATTTTACACATGGTCTTATCCAGTGTGAACAGCAATTTATGCTTTGCTTATTTTTCCTTGTCAAAAAATGAAGGATTTTCTTCTTTGCTTAATGAATAAATCTTTTGTTACTTTATCTAGGCTCTCCATTTGGGAAAGAAATCTTGAATGTATGCTAATTGTCATTGTATAATTAAAAGTCAGCTATGTTGTCATTAGCTTGCATTGCTCTGCTGGAAATAATTGTAAAAACTTGAACTCCATCTTAGGATGACTTATTTAGTCAACAGGGGTTCTTTAGTGCCATTTTTATTAAGGGAGTTTATTAATGTCTAGTTTAAAAAAAGATAATTGAGAATTTTGATAACATTTTTTGACTCCTACCTACTTTACTTATTCATTAGGGAATCATTCACCTAATAACATAAGCAAAATGCCTTTTCTTTCTCTTGTCAAAATGCTTATTTCTCCCATCCATCTGGCTCTAGGATGTTAGTAGTCACAGTGAATCAGTAGACCAGGTCTCTTAAAAGAGGGGAAAAAAATCCGGACTTCATTGTGCCCAGACAATTCAACTCATTAGATTTATAAGAATATTTCTACTCTTGGAATTATAGCACCTATTTCTCTACCATTAAGTGACCAAAAATGAATAAATGGTTGTTTCTAATTATCCAGAAACCTATATGACTTGAAGGATTCGTATGATTGATTTTTTTTCAGTCACTCGTTTGAACTAAATAAAGGTAGGTCAGGGATTCATGGTAGTGAATTGTATTTCATTTACTAATTGTACGTCAATAAAATATACTAATGGAGGTTTCCATAGGAATAGATTGGGATACCCCTCCTGTTGCCAATTTCCTGGATTTCAGCTGTCTAAATTAAATTTAATAAGGCTTTAGAAAAATGCACAATGGAACCTTGACAATATGGTTCCTATTAGACAACTGCGGACCAAATGATAATTTGATCTTCAGTGACTTTGATTTGGAATCTTGGTGTTCCTTGAAACTTATAATGAGCTCTTAATGAGAAAGGCTTCACTCTTGGTCTCAGTGTCTAAATATATTGACACTTCAAGATATGACTACTAAAATCAACATAGTAAGGCCTAGAATATTCATGGAAGTAGGCAGAAAAGGCAATGATAATAATAAATCCTACACATAATCAACATCCAAGCCCAAAAAAGGGATGTGCAGGATACTTAGAAAGCTCCTCAGCTATTTTGAGCAAGTTTTTCTTCCTAGGTTGTAATATGAAGTACCTTATTCAGCAAATTCTTGTTGTAGTAAATATTTATATATATCAGAGTAGAAAATCCCTCAATTTCAGTGTCTCTCATAAAGTTGATTATCATTACATTCTTTTGCTTGACATGTAAGCAATATGCTATTACATTCTCTAAGACTATGGTAGGCTTTTAATTCACTTGACCATAATCCTAGCCTGGGGGCAGAATTCTGAGAATATAAATAGGCTCGAGTAGTTCCAGTGGAACTTTATTATTAAGGCACCTCATAACCTCTTGAGGTTAGCCTGATGGAGAGACATCATGTCCCTCCTTAATGCCACTATGAGAGAAAGAACACTAGGCCAGAAGAGCCATAGTTAGAGCTAGGGCACTAATTATGTTCTTATCTATCTGCAAGGAGGGAGGCAGGGGAGGGCCTAATGGGCAATCTGACTACTTGTGCTCCACATTCGGTCCTCTTAAAATTAATAAGAATGTAAAAGTTCTAGGGTTTTCTATGTTTTAATTTCCCATAATAAATTTGGTTATAGGGTAGCACTATAGGTTAGTGATTATCTAGAAGGTAGGATGGAATGTATTTTGTTCATTTGATTTCTGTTCAGTTTTTATTTCATCTTGAATATATGAAAAATTCGTGTTTTTTTAACCCTTAAGGTTGACTACCCAGACTGTAGAGGGCTTTTTGGTATCCAGGATTTTCTTATCAAATAAATATATGCATTAGAACAGACAAGTAAATGTTAACAGTCTCTTGTGTTGTTGACATCCTCGAACCAGTAGCTTATACAACATCTTTGTCTTAACTCTGAACTATGCATGTGAATAGACCTGCTGTTGACAAAAAAAAAAAAATGCGTTTTGATATTTGGATTTTTCTAAACTAAATACGCTGCTCTGCTAGGTTTTTTGCTTTGTTGGCCTTCTGACCATTTTATAGCTCTAAGCATGTACTGTTTTCCCCCAGTAGACTGAGAAGTCCGAGCAAGTCCTCAAAGGGCAAATCTTATTCCTGCTGGAAGCAAATGAAATAAAAACTAAGTTTCAGAAAATGCTTTCTGAGAAATTCTCAAATATCATCAAGAAGAATAAATAGTTAACTTAGAAAGAAAAACAGAGCTATAGCAATAGAACATTAAAGAACAATACTGCGGTAAGGGTAGAAAACACATCTAAGGTTTTACCCTTGGTATTCAGCTTTTTAAAAGCAAAAAGGTCGTGTATATCAATTTGCAGTATACTAAAATTGTGTTCAAAGTTTATTTCAAGTCACAGAAAATATACAAACTAAGACAACAGAAAGGACTTGTTTTGTTCTGAGAGAAGGTGATGGGAGTCCTCCACCTGGCACCAATTTGAGTCATTCAAGGGTTAAGGATGTAGAAGCCATCTTTTTGCAACATTTCAATAGAGTTATATAATTAACTTCCAGACTTGTTGCCAGGGATTTTTGAAAACCTGTAAGGAAAAGTTGGGAGAAAGCCATTAGAAGTGGAGACAAAGATCTCTTCACCAAACATCAGGGGAAAAAAAAATAAGGCCAGGGAGGGAGACTATATCTAAGAGCAAAACACCAGGGGGAGATTCCTAAGGTGTCTGGCTCCTGCCTCCCCAAAGTAATCATCCTTTACAGCAGGGTTTCTCAACCTCAGCACTACTGACATCTGGGGTTAGAAAAACTCTGTTAAAGGGGAATGTCCTGTGTATTATAAGATGTTTAGTAGCATCTCGAGTCTCTACCCACTGAATGCCAGTAGCACAACACAGCCCCTAAAATTCTGGCAACTATAAATGTCTCCAGACATTTTCAAATGTCCTGTAGGGGGAAAAACTGCCTCAGGCTGAGAACCAGTGATCTAATGGTAATAGTACATAAGTCTGTCAGTGACAGCAGAGATAGATCAAAACTAGTGAGGTATAGGATGGAGGGAGAGCCAACATTTTGGCTACAGTATGCAGTGAACAGCACATGCACATTAAAACCTTGCCTGTGTAAACTGCATAGCACTACATGCACACACACCACACACACACACACACACACACACACACACACAATACACACACACACACACACAATGTAGGTTTAAAAAATGTGGTAAAGTGACTGAGTAAGATCTGCAGTCTAGTTAGCAGCTATGTACCAATTTCAATTTTTCTGATTTTGTACTACAAATCAAAAAGGTACTACTGTAAAACAGATTCTCAAGATGTTATCATTGGAGGAAGCTGAGGGATGAGGCTCTTTGGACTATTTTTCCAACTACCTGTGAATTTACAATTGTTTCAAAATCAAAGGTAAAACAAAAAACTTTTACCCGTGGTTTATGTGTAAGGCTTTCATATGAGATATAAACAAGAAAACATTTAATGAAAGGACTTTCAGAAACATTTCTACCTCCATTACCCCCCCAAATTTTCTCACATTATAGAGAACACCTTCTCTGGCATAAATAAATTTCAAAAAGTAAAAGGAAAGAAGTGGTTTTTTAAATTTCTTCCTCTGCATATAAAAGGTAATCTATGCTTTTACTAATACCAAAAAAGAATGCCTTGGGTATCTGAACTAAAAGTTAAAGTACTGATCAGACTGATAGCCTAGCTAGCCATTCATCTATGACAGATATGATGCATATTTCTAGTCTGGATGTTTTAATGACATTACAAATATGGATTAAAATACGTTTAGTAAAGACTGCTAATTAGTATAAATGAGTTCACTCTTATATGATAATATATGGATGGAAATTATAATACAAATGGAGTAAAAAGTAGAAATTTAAAATGTGATATTCCAGCTGACACTGGGACAATGTAAATATTTTTTAAGTTTATTGGGGTCACATTGGTTAATACAATTATATAATTTTCAGGTGTACATTATCATTTGACATCTGTATATTCTATTGCATGTTTAACACCCAAAGTCATTTCTTTCAGCTACCATATATTTGATCCCCTTTACTCCCTTATCCCTCCTCCTACACCCCTATATTTGGCCCCCTTTACCCCATCTACTTCCCTCCTCCCTCCCCCACCCCAGTAGTAACCACTACTCTATAGTGGTCTGGTAACCACTAGTCTATAAAGGACAATGTAAATTTTAAACTGTTTTTAGAAAACAGAATTGCTAAAGAAATACGAGATGTCGTTGGGAAATTTTAAGAAAGACAGACCGATATATGTTCAGGTCACGTGATTATGATCCCTTTTACCTGACCAATGAGAAAGAAAAATAAGGGCAGTAAGTGTAGAGCAACCTCTAAAATGTATAGGAACTGATGGGGGTGGTGGACATTCATGATTTTAATTACGTGCTGTAATAGTTTATCCTTAAAATATTCAATATAAAATAGATACTGGGAACTAAAACATGTATACATTTTATTGAAATGCTTTGTATTTTTTCCATTTATATGGAACAGTTTGGGGTAAAATAACATAACTGACTCTGAAAAAATATACACTAAACTATATTTAGAGGTTATGTCTGGGGATCAAGATTGAGGAAGTAGAGCTTTTTACCCTGAACTTTTTACATTTCTTTATTTGATTAATTTATTAAATTGATTGTATGTTCCTTTTGCCATTAAGAAGGAAAGGTTAAAAAAGATTACAACTAATTCAACAGCTGAACAAATGTCCTGTAGCCTTCCACTATCCCAGTAGGGGCTGACCTACTGAGGGGTAGAGTCCAGCCAAGAGGAGTACAGGCCTTGGAGTCTTGAAATCAGGAGAGTCCTGTTGGTTAAGGTTGGAAGTATATACCCCAAATGCATAAAGAGCTTGTCTGACTTAGGTGGGGTAGGTCTGCTCACCTTTCAAGGTGCTCCAGTGGATTTCTGTATTTGTTCCTTTAAGATCAGGATACTCTGCCTCTGCTCAGGAGGCAGCATGGCAATCTGATCTGCAGTCAGTTGAAGAACCTGCATGATCAAAGCAGCCTGTGCAGAGAGAAAAATAAAGGTAGTGAATTTTAATGATGACATCTAAAAACACAATGCCAGTTTCTGTCCAAAAAGGAAGGATATTTCACACATAGAAAACAGCACCCCTCAATCAACCCAAACTAAACAAAAACCAAAACCAGCTGGTAAGAAAAGGTACCATGAAAAGCACAAGTACAATAATACTCAAGATTAGAAGGCTCAAAACAGACACCTTCATGATCCCAAAGCTCTTGAAGACTAAGGTGGAATCTATGATCCCTGGGAAGTCTTCAGTTTTTAATCCTGTTCTGAAAATCTCTCTCTTTTTCAGAAGTTTTAGCCTTTCCATCAAATACCAGCTTCCCAAAATGGTCAAATATAGAAAGAGAAAGATATTTGTGGGGAATCTGCTACTGTTTTTAGAGATAAGGTAGAAAGGGGCTGAAAAAAAGGGATTTGGATTTTCAGGTCAATGTGGCCTGCACAAATAACTGCTATTGACAGATGAGTCTGAAATATAAGATAAGCTGCCATTTATATACATCCATTTAAGGATTTTTAGAACTGGCTCACAAATTTTCAGTTAACAAGATCACAAAGAATTCTAAGAGTAAATATCACTTTGAAAGGGACTCCGAAAACTCAGGACTTCCAAATGGTAACTACAAAGAGGAATCCAGAAGATTTGTGCATATGGAGGCACTCAAACAGTGTTGTTTACCTTCTCATGGTCCTGTGGAGTGACTTGGTTCTGGCCAGGACTAAAGCCACCAGGCTGACCTCCAGCCTGGATGTTTGCTCCTTGCATGCCCGCTCCCTGCATGACTGGGACCTATGTGCACAAAGAGAGATGAGGAGAGATTTTCAGAACTTCTCATATAGGTAACCAGAATCCAGTAATAGCAATGTGAAAATATATGATCTGATTATGGATATGAGTAAGAAAAGCAAATTAATGACTCTGAAGATTACTTCCTACTGCTAGCAATGGCAGAAGGCAGGGTTTAGGCAGAGATCAACTAGCAAGTTAGATACATTTGCTTACAATAGTTCCAGAATCAACAAATATCACACAACACAACTGGATACCATCAGATTAAGTAAAATTCAGCCACATAAACACAAAGAAAACTGAGAGCACCTCAGAAACTAGTGCTCAGTGGAAACAAATGAAAGCCGACGGAGTCTAGAGATAATGCATGCTGGTCCACTGGGGAAGCTACATTCAAAGGATACCACCTCTACTTCAATCGAACATAGGCGGTTCATATCAAAGGGGTCATCTCTATCCCACAGGTAAGGAAGAGATGATCATGATGGCAGAGGCAGAAAGGAGATGAGAAGGCCTTTGGGGAGAAGATTGCTATTAGCCCAACATTTGCTTTTTGTAACTTTCCAGAGAGAATATGCAGCAGGTGCTTTCTGCTAAATAGAGACCAAGAGATACGACCGACCCAAATTAAAAGAACAAAATGCAGTTATATTGGACTTAATAGTTTTTATGATCTTCGGTGAGTTCAATCTTTAGGAAGACTACCAGAACCCAAGAAACAGGCCTCAGAGCACATAGAATAACTGCTGAAAGGCCTTTATGGTGGAGTTATGTTCGCACTCAGGCACTCACCTAGAGATCAGGTACTTTTAAACACAAATTGTTAACAAACTTGTTACCTGCTTCCCCAGCAGGTTAGAAGCACCAAAGCATTACAGAAATGTGGATAGGCTCTTAGGAGTAGATACCATGATAGCAATGTGAGGAGCCAGGTGACAGCCTGACAGTGAAGGAAACCAAAAACGAGGAGTTAACTATGCTTTCTATTATAACATATACACTAATGGGGACATTTAATGATGACCCTGAGTAATCTAAACAATTAAAATCATTTTTTGTATGCTGTTTAAAAAGGGAAAGAAGCGTAATACACTTTAGAAATTATTTTTCATTCAAGTAGTTTAAAAACTTGATAGAACAATTCTATTATCTGGAACATTCATTTACACGCATTAACTCATTTCCCAAAGACATCAGAGAGCTAAAGCATTAGTACAGCTTTGTATAGATTGCTATAATATTATCGTTTTCTGTTCTTTATCAATACTGAATCCAGAGACTCTTCTGAACTTTCATAATCTGTTACAGATCCAAAACATCCCTGAGAATAACCTTTTTGAAGCTTCACTCGATACTAATTTGAAGTACTGTAATGTGATCTGACCATCCGCTAGCTGCCATTTAAAGTTTCCAGGAGTGCTTGCTCTAGGAAGACAAGCAATAATATGGGTGATCACACATCTAGGTTTGCCTAAGACAGTCCCAGTTTATGCTTTTGTCCCAGAGTAATTACTTACAGTACTCTCACTCTCAAACATGTCCCTCTTTGAATTAAGTTATATAATCACCCTAGTAATAATGAGTCTTTTACTGGCAAGTTTCTAACTTAGGTATATTGGAGTTAATTTTAAAATCTGATTTAAAATCATTAAGGGTATCCTGTTAAGTAAAAAAACAAGGCACAGAACAGTGAAAAGAGGGGGAAATAAGAATGTATATATATTCATATTTGAAAAAATAAAAAAATATATTTTTACTTGCTAGAAAGATACATAAAAGTCTAATAAAAGCAATTATCTATAGGAGAGGGGGGTCACTAATATGGGGAGAAAGTAAAGTTTTTGTGGTATATCTATTATATATGAGTGAATATATTTTATATATTTATTTATAAGTGAACACATTGATTTAAACAATTTTTAAAAGGTTTGAAGATTTTTTATTTGCTCTACCTCAGATCTAATTAGCACTATAGAATCTACTAATGAAAACTATATAAACCTAATATTACAGAGTGAGTTCAAGTGTTAGCAGAAATAAAGCAGTGAGACATTACCCAGAAATGGTCTTTCAACCATTATTTTCAACATCTTTCTCCACAGAATTATCGACAGAATTACATAAGCACATCATATAATTTGTTGTCTGTCTCCCCAACTAGAATGCAAGCCCCATGGTTTCCTTCACTGTCAGACTGTCACCTGGCTCCTCACATTGCAGGGAAGGGACTGTTTTGTTCACACTGCTATATCCCTAGTACCTATAGCTCTGTCTCATACATAGTAGGTGCTCAGTAAATATTTGTTAAATGACTAAAAGAATGCATAAAAACCATTATTATGAGGGTACTGATCATAGAGGGCAAAATAAACATCAAGGTCCACGAACACATTTTTTTAAGTATGACTTGAAAGATAATAATGAACAGTCGTCTTCTACACATACCAGAAACAACATACTCATATTTCATATTAAAGAGGAGGTAGACACACACATACACATATGCAGCATGCAGATAACAGGACAGAGTGTGGTACAATAAAAAAAAGAGTGAGTCCTATTCCTTGCTCTACCACTTTTTAGTTGTGTTCATTTAGACAAGGCAACTGAATTCTTGGGTCTGTTTCCGAACCTACAAAATGAGAGAATTGGATGACTAACATGTTCCATTTCAGCTGACATTTTCCTTCCCCCTCTCCCTTTCTCTCTGTCTATCTGTCTGTCTGTCTGTCTGTCTGTCTCTATCATACACACACACTCGCACACACTCACAGACGAGGGGAGGAAGGCACAGAAGCACATGGAAGAGGAAAGAGAGACAAGTACAGAGAGGAAGGAGGAAGACACATACAGGAAAAAGGAAGACGAAGGGGCTCGAGACAGATGAAGGTTCTAGCATATAAAAACCTAGGGAAGATACACGCATATCTCCCCACAACTAAGTGGGGGTGAAGAGGGAGGAGAAGACAACTCATAGACCATCAGAGACCACCATGTACACATAGCTGGGGAGAGCTAAATAAAGAGAAAGCAGAGATAAGAATTTGGTTCAACAAGTTTTAAGGTGAACATTAGTAAATTACCTTTCATACTCTACTGTTCACTTAGGCTATGTAATGAAAGCAAATTAAAATAGGTTTATATAAACCTAAGATTATCCAAATGGCCACGAAGAACTCTTCATATTCTCTAATGCAGTGGCTCTTAGGGTTGTACATTAGGATTTTTTTTTTTTTTTTTAAGTGGGGAGGTTTTTCAAATGACCCATGCCTAGATTCTCCAGATATATTTTCAGGGCCTCTTCTCTGAATGGAAGAGGTCCCGAAATTGTGGGACAAGGTTGCTCCTTTGGACGATATTCCTGGTGGCCAGAAAATCACCATCCTAAGGGACAGAGAAACTAAATGAAGGGAGACTGTAATCGTTCCTTTCTAACAAGCTGAGAAATAGTCCAAATCAGAAAGCAGTAATAATTAGGCTCAATAATAAATTCCTGGATAGAACAAGATTTCACACAGAAGCTAGAAGTGAAAGTTACACTTACCTGTCTGGATCCCTGGGGGCCAACTGCGCCCATGTTAATTGGATTGGGACCCTGGATTCCACTAGGTATAGGGCCTCTAGGGCCAGGGACCGGGCCCCTTGTATCCATGCTTCTGGCCTCCATCCCTCTGACTTCCATCGCACGGGCCTCCATCGCACGGGCCTCCATCGCACGAGCCTCCATCGCACGGGCTTCCATCGCACGGGCATCCAATCCTCTGGCATCTAATCCTCTTGCCTCCATGGCCCGTGCCTCCATGGCTCGTGCCTCTATGCTTCGGGGATCTCTTCCACCTATAAAGTAAGGTGCGAGAAGACCATCAAGTAGCTGTTCACCTTTATGGCAAGAAGAACCAACAATCCAAGATAGAAATCTATTCCTCTAGTCACATCCCCACCTAACTACATGAGACTGACTGCTTTCTCTTCTCCAATTTCTCAGATTTGCAGATAAACCTTAAAAATACTTACCAATCCGAACACCCTAGCATTTTTTATCCCAGATTAGAACCTAAGACAGCTGGGTTTACCATCGGCCTACAACTACCAGTCAGTCTTGTGACATGGTCTGCTCTTCTTACCTCTGCCATCTAAGGGTGGACCCCTCTGATCTAGCATGGGTCCTCTTGGCTCTGCCATCAGAGGTCTGGGCTCAGCTAATGGTCCTCCCCTCATCTCATGTGGGGGTGGGCCACGGCTGTCATGGCCAGGGACATGGTGCATGGGTGGACCCTGATGAGGTGGTCCCAGGTAACCTCTAAAGATGGAAAAAAATGTTATATTTTAAAACAGAACAAAACAACAAGATAAAAGTGTCAACCAGAAGACCAATAACTAAAAATCAGACAAAGAAATGATGCAAACATCAGTCTATGAATGCTAAGAGAATAACATCAGAGACTGAAGCAAAGCTATGGAGATGTAAATCAACATATTCTAGAATTCCATATTTGGTCAGGGCACTTAAAATTAAGAAGGAATTAATGGATATCCATTATAGATAATAAGTACGCTTAAGGACATGGTTACTGTATGGGTTCAAATCTAGGCTCCATCACTTATTACCTGTGTGATCTTGGGCACACTTACTTAACTTCTCTATGCCTCAATTTCTTCATCTGTAAAATGGGACTGACATTAGTATCAATTTCATAGGGTTGTTGTGTGGATTTAATGAGATGATTTAAGTTAAGTACTCAGAGCAGGGTCAGAGGCATAATCCCTATTAATATCAATTATGATTTTATTATTATTGCCATTATGATATTACCATTACCAATAAAGAATATAAGTTTTTCCTATTCCGGTATATATGCTAGAATTTCCAATTTCTAAAGATGGAATAGCCATGGTTAGTTCAAAATGACATACTCAATTACACGGTTCTGCCCAAGGAGAGGTGCTTAATCTTGGACAGCAGCCAACAGGTAGAACCGGTATGGAAAGACTTTCTTCTCAAAGCAAGGGCAAATTCTGATTCCTCTAAGCTTTTTGTTCTATGTCATTGCTTACCTAGGCTCTACCTCTCCAGTTACAGAAAGTAAAGTGCCTCCACGTGGGTCATTCGGAGCGTCTCCTAACAGACCTCGAGGAGTTGGGACATTGGCAGGCAAGGGCCCACGCTGCATAGCTGCTCTGGGGTCTTGCATCGGCACTGACAGGGAAACAAACGGGGAGTTACTGCTGTGAAGGACACATAAGGGAAAAAGAAATGACTCCATATACCACTGACAACATAATTCAGACACCTTAGAGTGGGTGAAACCTCACCACAGCAGACTCCTCTTGCAGTTCAAGAACAGAAGAAAGGTGTAGGCAGAATCTGTGCCATGTCAGAGGTATGGATGGAATTATGTAAAAAGCAAAATGGGGAGCAATCTGCCAAGGACTAGCACTGTAACCTGAAGAAACTTATGCTCCTGGTTTTCCTTAAAATTAATCTTAGTTCAAGGACCAGAGTCACAAAAGAGAGGTAGGGTCTTGGCATATGTGAATACTGCCATGGCTCTGCAAGAACCTGCTGTCTCCTTACAGACCGCTATTCCATCCAAGCCTCCTGACACCAGTAGGGAGGGAGTACAGCCTCGGACAGATGCCCATATCATCCATGTTCTCTGCCCTGTGTGAAGAGGTCAATCTTAGGCTTGTGGCCCCAACAGGAAAAAAATTAAAAAACAAAAACCCAAAACACTACCCTTTTGGGTTCTGAACGGGAGGATGACTGCCAAGCAGCCCTTGTCCTCTCAACGTCCCACCCTGAACACCACAAGCCAAAGGAAACCCGCAGATACAATGGGTACCTTGAACTCGCTCAATTGAGGCAGGCCCGGTGGGTCCCACAGGCGAGTGCTGTAGGGTTCCTAGGTAAGCAGTAAGTTCAAAAGGAGAAAGAGCAGACACTTAAAAGAGCTTGCACACACATACAGAAACATACACATACTGACACTGGAGATTTACATGTTAGTTAAAAAGCCAAGAGTTCATTAGTTTGCCCTGGGCTACAACATCTTCCTAAACTGTGTTCTTCGGGATCTGAAACTGTGTCACTTTGATGAGATCATTTCCTAGTTGAAACCTGTGGGCCACTGACTAGGCAGGAATAACCAGCCACTTTCAATTTTCACCTCTGCTACTATGATTCTCTCTAAATCACCTTATGATACCATTAAAAAAACCAAAAATATTAAAAGGATGGTTCTGACTCTCTAGTTAGGTAAAGAATATAAACATATGTCATAAGGAAAAATGAAATAAATTATACTGCATCTAGAAGGCAAAATTTATTCTGGAGAGGCCCGTACCAGTACTATTTTTGCCATATTTTAAAGCATAAAAATTTTTGCTATCAAAAAGTATCAAACAGGAAAATGCAATGAATGAACATTAGATGAGAAAAGAGAACATTACTCCTAAAGAAACACTCTGCCACTGCAAGTCTTTGATAATAAATAAACATCATGACAATAGCAAACAAAGACCAATGAGAAGATGACAAAGGCACCAACACTAAACAAAGGTGGCAGAAGGCAAGAGAAAGTATTTTCTTAAACATCTCACTGTCTCCTTTCACCATTATACATGTGCAAAAAAAACAAGGATTCCAGAAAAAGACAAACTAGGTACAAATGAAAAGCTTCTTGCTTCCTCTGAGGGGTAGTGAAGGAAAGCTAAAAGGAAACTCATCTCACTTTGTCTCCTCATGAAGAGAGCCTTGATATACCTTCAAAATTTGAGTTACTTCCTTTTGTTAACTTTTGACCAAAAAGTTGAAGCTAACTATAGCAGGAAAGATGTCTTCTGGAAGTGTATATTAAATAGCTCTAGCTTGATGGATGGCTTGTGGAGAGGTAAAAGTATGACTGAAATCCCAATTCCTCCTCACTACTGCAAAATTACTTTGGGGCACATACACAATCTACTGATTAGCTGAGACGGTGGGGCACACTAGCACAAAAGCATGGGCTTCTCAGATGAGGTACGTAGCCAAGAGCTTGTTCCGTTGTCAACTATCTGACAAAATTATTAGTCTGTCAATTCAGTAACCACCTCAGTGTACAAACAATAGTCAAGGAGTACAGTACATAGGCCTATTTCTTAATATTTTGCTTTAAAAATAGGTTTCACTTACAGGCCACATGTTAAGAAGAAGTAACTTAAGCTTCTTTCTGCTTGTCCACAGAAGTTCTTTTTCATCACAAGGACATGATGAATAAGAACAGAAGACATTGCAAAGTATTTTTGGAAGTTAACAGAGGGAGTGTGGATTGACATAAGAGGACAGATTCTAGAATCAGGGACTTTAAAATCTTAGCTCTTAAACTTAACGAGGTGGAAAAGATGAGCACACCCACTCTAGTCTACATTGTTCAGATATCAGTATTTACTTACCATGTCCCCTTGAGTAACTTAAAACTCTGAACTTCCATCTTTTTACCTGAAAACTCAGGTGCTGCCCCTAACTCACAAGGTTGTTTATAAAAATTAAAGAGCCTGGCCTACAGTATTCACTCAGTTTTATTGTTAGTTCCTTCTGTTTTCTCGCTCTCTCTCCTCCTAATGTTGTTTTCAACTGAAACATTGCATTTTCTTTTTCTTTAAACTCCAATAACATAGAGAAATAAAGTGGAGATTTTGGAGCAGCTGCCGCTATGGTATCTAGTGTTACTGCCAAAGTATAACATACACCTATATAGGCTTCATAGACCTTTGATTCCCCCCTCCCCAGTTTTCTCTGGGGTTTCAATTTAGACTTCAACATACCCAGATGCATTATTACAAGCTCATTATTAAAATTCCTTACTCAGTCAAGAGATATCCAGAGGGAGAGTGAATCATTTCGGCAGAATCATTAGACTATCAGGAAAAGGTGATATAAATTAAATGGAAACTAAGGATCCACTTGCTTCGTCATCAGTTCTTGTAGAACTGGGCTCTGAATCACTAGTTGGAAAGTCTAGACCAGTGGTGTCCAACGGAATTCTCTGCAATGATGGAAATGTTCTATATCTGCAATATCCAGTAGGGAGGGTATCCACTAGCCACATGTGGCCACTGAGCACTTATAATGTGGCTAGTGTGAATGAGGAACTGAAGCTTAGATTTTACTTCATTTCAATTCAATTTCAATTACTCTAACATTCAAATAGCTACATGTGGTTAGTGGCTGCCACATTACCATCTTAGATAGTGCAGCTACAGAACATTTCCAAGTCCAGTCCATATTAATCAGACATTACTATTTATTTACCTTGTCCCCGCTCCATGGACACCGGTCCACTTCCTGGCATTCCAACCTGGGCCTGCATTCCTCCTAGAAGATAAAGGGCCAGAAAGAAAACACAAATTAGGACAGTGGGGAAAAAATTAGGATAGTGGCTAACAAATTTTCTCTTTCTGCCCTATAAGCAGCAATCTACAAGGGAAGATAACTACCATCAAACAATGCGGTTATGAGGAAGGTGGAGTTTGTTAGTATACTTTAGGCTTCAGTGACAGAAAAGTGAATTATATGAATATTTAATCCCATTGGATACCAATACCTTGGCGGGAAGTTCTTCTGTAATACAGGAGAACAAGGGCACTTACCCACGTAACTCCTCTCACAGGAGGCAGTAATGTTCTCGGGCATTTTGTAAATGTGTGGGTTTACAGTTTTGGTTGTGACAAAGATTTGTGGGGTCAAAGCTGGTGTTTAATGAGAACCCAACAGGGATACTAGATGTCCCATAATGTATGAGATAGACCCACAAAACCAAGAATTACCTTGTCTTGCAAATTTCTCGCTTAACACACGAATGAAAACCTGTATATTGTCACTCGAATTTAAAACCTAAGTCTGTCTTATTTGTAAACAAAAGCTTCTTTGACCTGTTTGTGTGTGTGTATACATTTACTCAATTTTCCAGAAACTCAATTACTGAGTAAATTATGGGTACTGTATTTTGTTTTGTTAAGAACTTTACCAAGAGTTTTCATCATTTCAGAAAATCACATCACCAATGTCAACAATTTTTGTGGTATCTGAGTTGCCCCCCAAAAAAACGACAAAAAACCAACAAAAAAAATCAAGAAAACAAAAAAACCCCACAAACCTGTATCTGTCTACATTTGCAGACATTTTACTTTCATGGTATAGGTGCAAGCACCTGACTACTACCTTTTGTTTTCTAGTGTAGTTATGCCTGAACACTTGCATATTAAAAATAAAAATATTTTTTCTTATAATTTTCTTTTACGTATCCTTTATGATATAGTTAAGACATTATACTGCTTTATTTTTAGAAAACATGTTAAATAGGTTATATTATCTATGCATTTCATTTCAGGATAGTAAAGAGTCACTGCAACGTATCTGTTATGAAGAAGGGCCACTGGGTCTAACAGAGTTGAGAATCACTTGTCTATTCTAACCAGTCAGGGTATGATGACTGCTGTACAAGGAATAATCATGTACCACAAGTCCTTGTCTGGTCCTTACCACAAAGCAATAATTCTTTTCCTCAGAGGAACAATGTATGCTGCGAGTAGGGAGAAAAGACAAGCTTAACTGTTTGCATTAATATTTACCTAAAATGTCAACGTTCACTTCACGTTCTAATTCCATTTAACATTTTAGGCATTTAATAGCCATGGATAAAAAACCTGAACCTGCTAGCCCTACCCCTGCTATTAAGTAACTGTGATTTTGAACAAGTGATTTGATAAAATTAACATAATTCCAGGCTTCCTTATCTGTAAAGAGGAGGAGTTGGCTTAAACCAGTGGTTCTTAGAATATAGTCTTCAGATCAGCGATGTCAGCATCACCAAGGACTCGTTAGAACTGCAAACTCTCAGGGCCCTACCTCACACCTGCTGCATTAAAAGTCTGGAGATGGAGACCAGCAATCTGTGTTTTAATAATCCCTTTATGTGATTCTAATGTACACTAAAGTTTGAGAACCACAGATCTAATTGATTTCAAAGCTCTCTTCTAGACATAACATTCTATGATTTATTCAGACCACTCACCAAAACAATACAAAGATTTAGGATCTGAAGAAAATAGTGGCAGGAGTTATAGGCATAATTTCTTATATTAATGTGACACTACTTTCTTAAAAGACTGAAAAACTTCACAATTCCACCAGCAATGTATGATACCATATTCCCCACCAATAATGTCAACTCTCTTTGAAACTTCTGCTAGTCTGCTGGGTTGAAGTTAAGTGAAATCTCATTATTTAATTTGCAATCCCCTGACCACAAATGAATTTGTTTTTGTTGCCATTTGGATTTGCTCTTCTATGAAGTGCCTACTCATTTTCTTTACCTACTTTCCTAATGGGTTGTTACCCCTTGTACAAGGGACCTCAAAAATCTTAAGTGAAGTTTTAATAACTTCAGAAGTATAAATGCTACAAACTCACAAAAAAAATCACCTGAAAATTCAATTATTTAAGTTCCTTTTACACTTTTTTTTCCTTTTATACTTACTTTCAACTTTTATATTTATTAATTCCTTCTTCTTGGTATTTTTAAAAATTATTTTTCTAATTATTTAAAACTAGTAGGTTTCCTTTATTCTTTAATAATATAGGCATTTAAGGGTATTCATTTTTCTTTAAGTACTGCTGTCACTATTTCCCATACTGTTTTTGTATAAAGTGTACTACTTTTTGTGGTCTTTTAGATAGCTTATAAATTTCTTTATATTTTTTATTTAATTCAAGGATTACCTAGAGTATGTTCTTTAATTTTCTAAGTAAAATTTTTTTTAAGTCACCTTTTATTCATTTTTAATTTTATTGGCTTACAATAAGAGAATGCAGCCTATAAAATATTTTAAAATTTGTTTTTATTTTATGGCTAAGTACATGGTTATTTTTTTATTTACTGTTCCATGATCATTGCTGGGGGGGGGTACATTCTCTAATCAAAAGGCACCTTCTATAGATTAAGCTTATTGATTCCATTATTTTATTCCTTGTCTCTACTTATTTTTTTGTCCATTAACACGGCTGATCCACAGTGTGTATGTTAACAGTTCGTGACGATGTAAGTACAGAAATGGAGAGCAGACATTTAGAAACTTTTATAGCAATGTGACATTGTTTTGACATCCAAGTGTGTGATCAGTGCATCTATCTCACTGAACAGGGTATTTGGGTGTTTTTCAACCCACGTAATGAATGAGCTGCACATGTCTTGGTTTGTATACTTGTCATGTGTAGTAGAACCACATTACAATTTGTGACATTTTACAGTAAATTATACACCTAAAACTCAAAAATGCATAAATTACAGAATCCATTTCTTTCACTGAAAGATAATTTATCTATAACTCTATAGGATAAATGAAAATTGTGAGTAAGCTGGAATTTAAAAATCCCTTCTTCCAATTCTTGTCGACTTTACTCTGTACAAAATAGAACAATTTAGATTAAATTATCTCCCATGAGTAGTATTGCAGCCAATCTAACCCAAATTAGATAAATGAACAAGCAAGTCTGCTGCACAAAAACTTTCAATATTGATATACATCATGTGTTCATATAGGCGTTTCATATGGGGAATTACTATTTCACCCATAACTTTTTTACTTAACTTTATTGAATGATGAAAATCTACAAGTGAAATAGCAATACTCTGTAATTCCTATATATACACGTTCAATAAACATATACAGTTTTAAAACTTTTTTATTTTTGTCTTTGGTCTGATTATATTTATGAAATGCAATTTTATGTCTGTTAACTATAAGAAGAAGAAACATGACCATGTATTCTTTTTTTTTTATATGCTTTTTAACCTAATCTAACAGTCTCTGGCTTTTAATGGGAGAACTCAGTCCATTCATTTAGTAGAATCATGACTATACGAGATTTTATTCCTTCTCCCTTACTCTACATTTGTTATTACTTACTTCAGTGTCCTTTCCTTTTCTCTATATTTGCTGGCTTGATCTAGTTTTCATTCATTCTAATTTTCCCTTCGTTAATTTGGAAGTTTTACTGTACTTCTCCACCTTACTGTCCTGTTCAGACATATAGAATTTATATATAAGAAATCAACTATTTCCTCCACCTAGGATACATACTTCCTAGTAGTGTGTTAATTTTATGTCAATATCTATCCCATTTGCTATAATAAAACTTTAGCAAAATACCAAAATGGTGAAGATTGTAAATGAAACCTACCTCCAGGAGCTAAGGAACCGGGGCCAGGTCCGGTTACAGCAGTTGGTATTTGCCCTGGTACTGGAACTCCAGCTTGAATAGAAGGTTGCATCAGAGGAGGTGCGCCGTTGACATGCATTCCACCCTGACCAAGAGAAAAACCATAGTATGCAGATGTCTCACTGGAGACGCAACATACATAGTCTGTGATCTTAAAGAACTCTTCAAATTGACACCCCAAATATTCTATCAAATATCCTTTTTGTATGGCATGTCTCATGTAGCATTAGATTTATAACACATTTTGAACAGAAGTTGCAATACATGTGAAGAGCCTGGTTATAGCATTGTTAAGATACATCACATTCTAAAAGCTGAGACTGACAAGTGTTATCTGTGTGGTGAGGCTGCAGATAGCACCTATTGTTGACTTCATGACTGGCACGTGGCAATAAGAGTAAAAAAGAAAAGTACTGTGAAGCAAAGAAGAAAAAAAGGAGACTGGGACTTTTTTTTAAATAAAGAAACTGCTGGCAATCTGCATTTTTAAAATGAAAAAAAAATTTCTTTATTGATCAAATCTTTTCTCATCCCTGTCCTCAGATATAATTCTGGTTGGGGGGGGCGGGGAATGTCAATTTTTTTTAATGCTACATTAAAGCTTCTGGAGGGAAAGGGAATGTTATGTTTTAATCTGTGTATTCCCCAGAGGACTGAGCAGTCCCTTGGAAAAGAAAGAGTTCAATAAAGAATAAAAGTTATAAAAAAAATCACATGTACTCTCATAGAACACAAACAAAACTCTAAAACAGAAAATTGCATAGTGAGGTGGCTAAGAGAAAACAGGCTCTGAGGTTAGACAGAACCAGGTTCAGTTCCTGGATTTGCACTTATGATTATATTATTTTTGGACTAGTTAACCTCTCTGGGTCTTAATTTATTTCCTTTCTATTTCTGAAAAGTAACTATTGAATTAGAGTAGGGGTTAGCAAACTATGGCCCATGGGCCAAATCTGGCTGACTGCCTGGTTTCCTAAATAAGGTTTTATTGGAGCACAACTACAAACATTTGTTTATGTATTGTCTGTGGCTGGTTTCACATTCCAACAGCAGATATAAGTAGTTAGGACTGATTCCACGACCTGCACAGCCGAAAATATTTATTATCTGGCCGTTTACAGATGTTTGCAGACCTCCGCCTTAAACCTGTGTACCATCCATTCAGTTATTCGCCTCTGCCAATCTATAGGTGAAAAATGGTAGCTTATTGTACTTTCTGTTTACGTTTATCTTATTGTGAGATCGAACACTTTTTCATATATTTAACATATATTTGTATTTCCACTTTTGAGAACTGTTTATGTCCATTACATACTTTCCTACTGGGTTATTGGTAATTTTCTTACTAATTTATGAGGTCTTTTTTGTTTATTATGAAAAACTCCAGATATATAAATTGTACAGAAAATAAAATTAACCACGCTGCTTAGGAAATACATTACATATACAATTGAAATCTCCCATATGGTCTTCCCCAATTGCACCCAATATCCCCTATTAGACAATCACTTAAGAATTTTTATAGATGTTTTTAAATTTTATGTAAATCACTACATCCTGAACATATTCTTTGCAACTCACTCAACATGTTTTTGGGATATATGCAGCAACATATTTCCCATATTTTGGGAATACTTCCACGTTCACTTATCTTCACTTCTGTATTATACATCTGTATTATCACATTGTTTCCGTTCTTCTTCTGATATACATGTTTCTAGTCTTTCACTATTATAATGTGGCAATAAACATTCTTGAACATGATTAAGGCCTGTTAAGTAATCAGCCTATTGCCCATCACGTGTGTGGCAAATACTTTTTCCCAATTTGTCATTTGTCTTTGGTGTTTATTCCTTTTTCTCCATATAGAAATTGTTCAGTTTTCCGATGTACTGATTTTTTTATGGCTTCAGGGTTTTGTGTCACACTTAGAAAGCTAGCTTTACTTTTCTCATCGGTAAGAATAAAGATAATAAGAGTGCCACCCTCATATAATTGCTGTATTAAATGAAATGATGTATATGGAATAACAGTGCCAACCATAGTGCCACGCATGCACATATACATGAAATTAGCTTATAAAGAATGGCATACAGGAAAGAACTCTTTGTTCTAAACTGGGCACCCAATCTATATTCATTCAGATGTCACATACTCTGCAACTTAGAAACTGCTTTTATGCCTAGAAACCGAAATTATCATCTCTGGCTCCTATTCTTTTTTCCATATATCCTCCTGAAATGAAAATGACATTTTAAAACAGGTAAAAGAAATGTTAAGGGGTAGAGGCCTACCAAAGACTGGGCCTGAGGGGCCTGAGGATTCTGCTGGTTCATTGACACACTGGCTCCTGAGGCAGGCCCAGCACTGTGGATTGCCTGTGGGTTGCCTGCAATTAGCGTTGGGATATTTGTCTGACGATGCAGAATTTTCTGAAAAGTAAAAAGACAAGTCTATGAGCTATCTGTTTAATAAAGCAATCAGGCAGTTCCTATCATACTCAAGGTTTACTCTAGCATTTCCATAGAAGAACACAAGGTACTCACCAGAGCAATCTCTGGATCCACAATTCTCATCACTACCTGAGCTTGCAGCAAAGCATAAGCCAGTTGAGGGTTTTGGAGCAACATGTTCCTTGCTTCCTGGGGACTATTCTGGACACAGAGCTGAGAAGATAAAACAGATTCATCACCAGGTTACATACTTATTGCTCAGAAATTGATAGTGATTTAGAGCCATTCCGATCTGAGAAACATAATATTCCAGAGGCTTTTAAAGCTATTATTGTTTTTTGCATAGCACACAAAATCTTGGTCATGGCAGGCAAAAGAAAGAAGAGGCATTTCAAATACCATAATACCATCATTTAGGAAAAAAGCCACATTTTAATATCACATTTGTTATCTATAGGTCACAAAAACCCAGCCAGATTGTGTTGGTGTGTTTGTGTACAAAAATGGAAAGCTCTTTGCACAAAATGTAAAACACACTATGCACATATGGAATACTGAAGGTGCAATAAATGGTGGTCAGTAGGCACACCTTCTATTTGAACTCAGGGAATTATTTCCATTAACTAGAAAATTTGATGTGATTGGATTTATTCATAATTTAATATCTCCTCCCACCTTCATTTGCTTCATCAGCTCAAACATCTGCTCTGGTGGAAGACTGGCAACTGCTTTGCTAATGGACTCAGGGGCATCCTCAGGACTGATGGTCTCTCCGTAAGGTGACTCAATGACAGGGGCACCAGTGCCAAGGCCTAATCAGGAAGAAAGTATAAAAAAGTTAAGGAGGCAAAATAAAGAGCTAAATCATACCAAGTATCTACTTTCCAGCACTGCCATAAGGACTTGCTGATAACTTTCAATTCTCTGGAGCTGAGAAATAAGTGATTTCTAAGTCTCTTATTTCTGTGGAGGAAAGTGACAGTGTATTTTCTGTTCTCAGAGTAAAACTAGGACCAGGATGACATAGGTGGACAATGTTAACTTATTATTAGGGAATAGGCATATTAATTTCCTTTGACAAGCCATTTCAGAAGCAAAAGGTTTACATAGAAAAAGATGCTAATTTCAAAATGGAATTCCTGGATCTATAACCTCATAAAAAACAAGCTTAAGAATGTCTTAGTATTCCCGTTAGTTACAGATTTGGTAACATAGTTACAGAAGTGGTAAACACCAGTAACGTATTTAGCACTACTACTTGTTTGGTGAGCCTGAATTAATTTCTAACTGGAATCAACTCCTTGGAAACTGAAGGACTTCTAAAGTCAACTTTACTTTGTTTCTCAAAGATATAAACTTTCCCCTCAAGATAATCATTATAAGCAAAATAAGCCAGACAGAAAAAGTGGAAAACCACATGCTGTCACTTATATGTGGGATATAAACCTAAAAGCAACAAATGAACAGGACAAACGGAAATTCATGGACATGAACAATAGACTAGTGGTTACCAGAGGGTAGGGGCAAGGGGGAAGGTAAAAGGGGTCAAATATGTGGTGACAGAAAGAAATCTAACTATGGGAAGTGAAGATTAATGTAACATATACATATATATATATATATATATATATATATATATATATATATATATATATATACACACATACATACATATATATATGCCTTACTGTTAAAAATGTACAGGTGAAACTTACTAGATTTTGTTAACCTATGTCACTATTAAAAAAAAAAGACTGAAGAAAAAAAGATACAAACTTTCCTAATGCACCTCAGGTGGGTCAAGTAAAGAAGCTATGTGGGTAACCATTTCAGCAGATGCTAAAACATATCACAAATAGAAAAATCTTCATTGTTACATCTTTAGTAACTCATGTACATACAACTTGGGTTTATACTCACTCTTCAGCTCTTCTTTGTTCTTTTCACTGGCAGCATTGTCTACTCGAAGTGCTCTCCCACTGAATTCACGCCCATTCAGGTTTCGCATGGCACTAAGTGCTGTCTCTTGGTCTTGGTATTCGCAGAAGCCATAACCCTTTGGCTTGCCTGTCTCCCTATCATATACCAATCTGGAAAGCAGAACCAAGTATCAGGCACAAATGTTACATACACACAGGGTTCTTGCTAACATTGCCATGTTCTAATTTGGTCGATTGTAAGACAAATAATCGTATCGCTCACTGAAATATTTTTTAAACATGAATTGAAAAAATTTTTTCAACTACAGTTGACATTCATAAACTTTTTTTTTTAAAAATGAATCTCTCTCCTAGCTCAGTTGACAAGATTTTGCTGGGCAGGTCATAAGGGCCAGCAGCTTCTCTATGGCTAGTAAAGGGGATTTTGCTCAATTTGGTGTGGTGGGAAAAGATCACACCCAGCAGTGTTGTCAGTAGGAGTGACAATCCTCGTAGTGGTTGAGCATGAAGCTATGACTGCTCATAGCTTCACTAGCCTGAAATTGTAGTCATTGTTAGAGAAAGTACAAAAAAGTTAAGGAGGCAAAATAAAGAGCTAAATCATACCAAGTATCTTACTTGACTGTGCATGTGCAGCAGATTCTGGGGAAAACCCAATTCAGTTACACATATCTGGGCAACCCTAACGCTGAACACTCATGCACAGGAAACACAAAAGGGCCCAGCAGAGAGTAAAAGCCTGGGCATATTTGAAAATGGCATGAACTTTGAATGCCGGCCATGTCTACATTTATTAAAAAAAAAAAAAGTATCTTTTAAAATGAATGTGAATTGCATGGTACGTGAATTACATTGCAATGAAACTATTATAAACAAACAGGGGAAAAAAGAATGCATGTAAAAAGTCACCAGTAAAAGCCTTGCCATTATTACTAAGGGCCAAATTTGTGGTGATTTTTAAGAAATTCCCAGCAGGTAGTGAAAGGGAATCTCACCTGAAACTAACAACAGGTCCAACCTCAGAAAAGATGTCCTTTAATTGCTCTTCAGTAGCCTCATATGGAATGTTCCCCACTAAGGAAGAAAATAGATAATATATTAAAATTCTGAATTCATAACCTAGATTTTTAGTAAGAAAATGAACAGTACCTACTTATCTCACTTAAAATGTAACAATTGGCTCAACTGTAACAACAATGCTCCTCCAATCCTAGTTCCAAGATTTCAATCTTGTCTGCTGATTTTAATTGCAAGATAAACCACTGCGACTAAATACAAAAGGTGACATCAATTCTCAGGCTGATCTGACAAGCGTTAGATTCTCCTTAATTTTGGTGAAAATAAATACTTAGGCATCAGTATGTATCTGAAAGTCTGCTAGTCTTATCAATAACTACTAAAAATAGCAACATTGTAATTTTAAAAAACTGACTCATATGTCTGTATTTACACATACACTCTTTCAAAGAATGACCATGGAAGTAGTGGAAGATGTTTAAAAATTATTCTGAACTGTTTTGTCATGTCCCTTCCAAAAGGAGGTTTAAAATCACCACACATACTTAGAAAAAAATCTTATTCCGGATGAAAAAGTTACTTAGAATAGATTCGATCCTCTTCGAAATGTCTTCGACGAGGTCTTAATTGTTCATTTATTTACAATCCACTTTAAGACGCCAGGTAGCGGCTACAACTATCAACGAACTAAAATGTTACGGGCTAAAAGCAGAGGATGAAAGCCATTGAGGGCGGGAAGTGGACACAACGGTCTATACCCTCAGCACATAACGTGTATTCTGGGATAGGGGGTGAGAAACAGTATAGGACAGTTGCTATGTGCCCTCGCTTCTAGAAAGTAACTTAAGTTTATGAAAGGAAAACCGCATAGAAGCGGAATGCTAGTTTAACTTCCTCAGCCACCTCGTGGAAAGGCTGGGAAACCTCGGGAGAAGAGGCGAATCCCCCGCCCACGAGTCCACCAGCTTGGCCGCCTCACAGGAGCGGCAGGTAGAACTACACGTTCGACCCATCGCCGGTTCCCATGGCGATTTATGAGATGCAGGCGGTGTTCCTCGCCTCTCACTGTCTTTTTCTGTCCCTCCCCATGCTTGGCTCCACAGAATTCCTCTCACCAAACACCGAACGAAGAGAACGATCCACCGCAGGGTCTCTCACCGTCAAACCCGCCATCGCTCTCTTCAGGCGGCTTCCGGTGCGCTAGGGCATACTTCCGCAAGGCGCTTGAGTCCGGCGCCCAACCTACTTCCGTACTGCGCCTAGACCGAAAAGGCCTGGGCCCGGCGGACACAGGGCCCCTCCCCTGGCGTCATTGCGTCACAGCACGCGTTCCTTCCTCCAGAGCATTAACCCTTCCGGGCAGGGCTGCCGCTCGAAAGTAACTTCATTCATATCCAGATTCGGGCAGGCCCAGGCTAATTTGAAGCCTTTATTATTCACTTTCTTTAGGTTAACGCGAGTAATCGTCTACTCCAATAAAGATGGCAGCAGCGGCTTTACCAAGGAAACAGGGAAATCATTTGCTAACTACCGTGGCACTTTTATTTTAATTACGCCCTGTGAGGGGCGGGAAATGCTGGGCCCCGCCCCAGCGGCGTGCAAATTATCATTTTGTAAAAGCTGTCAGTCTACGGAGTGAGAAGAGTAAAGACGGCCGCCACAGACTAGAGAGTGAGAGAATGAGTGGGTACTCAACGTCCAGGCGCTAACAGTTGAGAGGATGGGGAGGTAAAGGGAGAACAGACCCTTGTTTACTCGTCTAGTCCCTGGGCTCCCTGGTCTTGGTGATGGTGACAAGGCGGGAAGGCGGAAGACATTAGCAGGCAGGGTATCCGAAAACATCAGAAGGGGAAGCGTCATTGACCAGTGGTACACAACAAGCAAAGCAGCTAAGGCATGATTTGAACTCAGGTTACTTTGGCTCTGAAGACTGAGTGCTTACTGCTGTGTCTATTGCCTCCCAGGATAACTGAGAGAATATGAATGGCTTCACATATTTTATTACCATTTTTGGAAAATAACTTAGAATATGTGACCTAGTGATGTTAGGTCAAGGACTCACAATAATAAACCACCCAAAAATCGGTTGAAGCACTTAGCCAGGGTTTGTTCTGCCGCCATTAACTGTCTATGGAGAATTGACGGTTGGTTCTATCACTTCATCAACCAATCCTACTGTACTGGTTGTAAAAGAGGACGTGTAAGGGATATTTGCTAAGCTTTTGCTTTTTTATATTTGAGTTTCACTTATAGGCCACGTGCTAGTGACCCCTGCCTCAGGATCTGCTGTCCATGAGCGTCTTTTCCCTTCAGTGTGACACTCACTCCCAGAGTAATATTTTTTTGTTGTTGTTTATTTGTTTCCCTGTTACAGCAAAATGAAGACAAGATGGAACGTCTGACGCTCTTGTAGGTATTATGGCTCAGCCTCACTTGACACAACCATAAAGGTGCAGTATGAGGAGGTAGGGAGAAAACTAGGAAAGATGTATTACTACACAAAAATGAAACTAAATATATAGGATAGGTGTTATTTAGGGCCTTTGAGCAGAAAAGAAAGGATATGTAGTGGAGAATCAAAGAATTTGAGAAACCACAGTCGAGCTTTATGGGGCATTGCAGAAAGTTTTGTGGAAAGTTTTGGATTCTTATCCAATCTTTATGATACTAAGAATTTAGATTATGCTCAATTGAAGCAAGCAAAGACATTCAAGATTATGAAGGCACAGAGACTTGCGTTCTTTCTCTTGGCTGTAGAAGGTCAGACTTCCAAGACTGGAGTAAGTACTACATGTTTGACCCTTATTTAAAGCTCCTCAAAGAGTCATGGAACAAAATCCCTCATTGGTCTTCCAGAGCAGGGGTCTCCAATCCCTGGGCTGTGGACTGGTACCGGTCTGTGGCCTGTTAGAAACTGGGCTGCACTGCAAGAAGTGAGTGGTGGGCAGGAGAGTGAGCGAAGCTTCATCTGTATTTACAGCCAATCCCCAGCGCTAGCATTATCTCCTCAGCTCCACCTCAGATCATCAGGTGTTAGATTCTCATAGGAGCACCAGTCTCTGGTGCCAAAAAAAGGTTGGGGACCACTGCTCCATGGAATATCTGAAAAGGCAGCAACTCCTACATACACATCATTGTATGAAAAAGATTCCAGATGGCACCGTAGCATTACCCGTGTTAGGAGAAATCCTCAGGGAGCAATACCTGAAAGCTAAGGAAAGTGGGGGCCCTCAGAGAGCACCTGAATGCTGACACAGAGCCTGGTCAGTATCTGGATATAGGTACTAACTGGCTTGCTTTCAAAAAAGAAACATCATTCCTAAGCTTTGCATTACAGCATTATCATACTGGTTCTACAGCAATATATGTACTTTCAGGGAATATTTGAGAGTTCATCTATGAGGCTACTATGTAGAGAGTTGTCCAATCCATCAAAGTTGGCCATTCTTGTCTTTTGATATTGGCATTTTCATTTTTTATTTCTTTTTAAAATCTTTAAAATTTTCAAATTTATTTTATTTTTTAATTTTATTAATTTAATTTAATTTAATTTAATTTTTATTATGGTGACATCGGTTAATGAGATCCAGTAAGTTCCAAACGTATGATTCAACAGTAAGTCATATATATTTTGCATTGTACGTTCACAGCCCATAGTTATACTTCTTTCTGTCACCACACATTTGACCCCTTTTAACTCATCTACCTCTCCTCTACTCCCTCCTCCTTTCTGGTAACCACTAGTCTATTGTCCATGTCCATGAGTCTCTGTTTGTTTGTCCTGTTCGTTTGTTGCCTTTAGGTTTATATCCCACATATAAGTGATATGTGGTTTTCTACTTTTTCTGTCTGGCTTATTTCACTTTCCATGATTATCTTGAGGTCCATCCATGTTGTTGGAAATGACAGTATTACATCTCTTCTTATGGCTGGGTAATATTCCATTGTATATCGGTACCACGGCTTCTTTATGCAATCATCTATCATAGGACACTTCGGTTGCTTCTACATCCTGGCTACTGTGAATAATGCTGCTATGAACATTAGTGTGCAAATAACTTTACGGATATGAATTTTCAAGTCTTTGAGGTAAATACTGAGTAGAGGGATTGGTGGATCATATGGTAGATCAATTCTTAGTTTCTTGAGGAATCTGCATACTGCATTCCATAGTGGCTATACAAATTGCAATCCCACCAGCAGTGTTCCTTTCTCTTCGCATCCTCTCCAACACTTGTTATTACTTGTCCTGTTGATAACAGCTATTCTAACAGATGTGAGATTGTACATATTGTGGTTTTGATTGGCATCCCCCTAAAGCTAGTGATGTTGAGCATCTTTTCATATATTTGTTGGCCATTCGTATGTCCTCTAGGGAGAAGTGTCTGTTCAGGTCCTCTGCACATTCTTTGATTGGATTGTTTGTTTTTTTGTTGTTATTGAGTTGTATGAGTTCTTTGTATATTTTGGATACTAGGCCCTTATCGGAGGCATTGCTTGCAAATATCTTCAACCATTTGGATGGTTGTCTCTTTACCTTGTCAATGGTTTCTTTTGCTGTGCAGAAGCATTTTATTTAATGTAGTACAATTCATTTATTTTTTCTTTTACTTCCCTTGCCTTTGAGGTCAAATTCATGAAATTTTCTTTAAGTCCAAGGTCCTTCAGTTTAGTTCCTATGTTTTCTTCCATGCACTTTATTGTTTCAGGTCTTATATTCAGGTCCTTAATCCATTTTGAGTTAATTTCGGTGTGTGGCGATAGACAACTGTCTAGTTTCATTCTTTTGCAGGTGGCTTTCTAGTTTTCCCAGCATCATTTATTGAAGAGGCTTTCCTTTCTCCACTGTATGTTTTTGGCTCTTTTGTTGAAAATTATTTGCCCATATAAACATGGGTTTACTTCTGGACTCTTGATTCTGTTCCACTGGTCTGTGTGTCTGGATTTCTTGCCAATACCATGCCATTTTGATTACTGTCGGCTTTGTAGTATAATTTGAAATCAGGAGGAGTGATGCCTCCAGCTTCATTCTTTTTTCTTAGGATGGCTTTGGCAATTTGGGGGCTTTTGTGCTTCCATACAAATCTGATGATTTTTTGTTCTTTTTCTTTAAAAATTGCCAATGGGATTTTGATGGGGATTGCATTAAATCTGTATAATGTTTTATGTAATATGGTCATTTTAACTATGTTGATTCTTCCAATCCAAGAACACGGAATATCATTCCATTTCTTTATATCTTCTTCGATTTCTTTTAATAGGGTCTTGTAGTTTTCATTATATAGGTCCTTCACACGTTTCGTTAAATTTATTCCTAGGTATTTTACTCTTTTTGTTACAATTGCAAGAGGAATTATTTTTTCTACTTCTTTCTCTGACACTTCGTTATTCGAGTATAAGATCACTATGTATTTTTAAACATTGATTTTGTATCCAGAAAATTTACTGTATTCACTTATTGTTTCTAGTAGTGTTCTTGTGGAGTCTTTAGGGTTTTCTATGTAGCGAATCATGTCATCCACAAATAGTGACAATTTAACTTCTTCCTTTCCTATTTGGATGCCTTTTACATCTTTCTCTTGCTTGATTATACTCGCTAGGACCTCCAATGTTATATTGAATAACAGTGGCGATAGTGGACAGCCTTGCCTTGTTCTTGATCTTAGAGATAAGATCAGGAATAGTTTTTCACCATTCAGTATAATATTGGCTGAGGCTTTGTTGTATATGGCCTTTATTACGTTAAGATACTTTCCTTCTGTACTGATTTTGTTAAGTGTTTTGATCATAAATGGGTGCTATATATTGTCAAAGGCTTTTTCTGCATCTATTGATATGATCATATGATTCTTATTTTTTAATTTGTTTATGTGGTGTATCAGATTAATTGATTTGCGTATGTTGAACCATCCCTGTGCCCTTGGATGAAGCCCATTTGATCATGGTGTATAATCTAAATATGTTGCTGTATTCAGTTTGCTAGTATCTTATTTAAGATTTTTGTATCTGTGTTCATGAGAGATATTGGTCTGTAATTTGTGTGTGTGTGTGTGTTATCTTTACCAAGTTTTGCTATCAGGGTAATGTTGACCTCATAAAATAAGTTAGGAAGTATTCTCCTCTTCTATCTTTTGAAGAGTTTGAGGAGAGTAGGTATTAAATTTTCTTTGAATGTTTGGTATAATTTACTGGTGAAGCCAGCTGGTTCTGGACTTTTATTTTTTCTAGGTTTCTGATGATTGTTTCAATTTCCATACTGCTGATCAGACTATTTAGATTTTCCAGTTCTTCCTGATTCAGTCTAGGAAGGCTGTTTCTTTCTAAGTACTGGTCCATTTCTTCTAGGTTATTAAATTTTGTGTTATGTACTTTTTCATAGTATTCTTGTATGATCATTTGTATTTCTGTGATGTTAGTCATAATTTTTCCTTTTTCATCCCTGATTTTGTTTATTTGTGTCTTTTCTCTTTTTGACACCCAGATGGCTGGGTGAAAGAAGTGCAAGGCTTTGTAGGGATTTTGAGGTTTTGGAGGACTTTTATTCCCTACCTGGCACAGAGCCTCCATCCCATATACCACCTGTTAAAGGAAGGACATGTGGAACTGGGGATTGGAGAAGCAAGCTTCCTTTGAGAAGGCAAAAACACTAGTTAAGCATATTAGAGCTCTGGGCATCTCCCAAGCAGGGCTACCATTTGAGTCGGATGTATCTGTGACTGTAGAAGGTATAGGTCGGATGCTGTGGCAGAAACAAGAAGAGAGAGTGCCCCCCAGGATTTTGGTTCTAGCTCTGAAAGGAGCAGAAACCAAATATACTCCCATAGAGCAACAACTCCTAGGTGTGTACAATCACTCCTCCAGGTCAAGCCTCTCATGAAGGAACAATATGTTATGGTAAGAACTTTCTTCCTATCAAGGAATGGTTCAAACTCCCACATTGACTAAGTGGCATGCCTGTTTGCTGCAGAGGAGCACCCATTCAGCAGCCTGCTGCCTCTAGAAATGCAGGTGCTACTAGGCCCTGTAGAAGTATGTAGATCTTTCAAATACCCTCACCTCTATTCCTGTGGCAGCCCTGGGGCCTGTAGAGAGGGAGTCGGGGTAAAATCCCACTGATGCCTCATGTACAGTTGGGTCTAAATGAGGCAACCCACCCACTTAGACTATAGTTACTATTCAGCCCACAATTAACACCATCTAGAAGGAAATAGGAATGAACCACAGCAGCCAGTGGGCTGAACTCAGATTGGTTTTGCTGGTGATCACTGGGGTCACTGGAAACCTCATACATTGCTGGTAGGAATGAAAAATGGTTCAGCTGCTGTGTGAAACAAAGCCTCAAAAAATTAAGCATAGAGTTAATATAGAGGACTTTCATTCGTAAGTATATATACCCAAGACAATTGAAAACATATGATCATGTAAAAACTTATACACAAATGTTTATAGCAGCATTACTGATAATAACCAAAAAGTGAAAATAACCTAAATGTCCATCAACTAATGAATAAACAAAATGTGACATATCCTCTAATGAAGACAGAAAATATGACATATCCATACAATGAAATATTCAGGCATTAAAAGTAGTGAAGTACCGATACAGGATACAATATGGAAGAACCTTAACAACATTATGCTATGTGAAATGAGCCAGTCACAAAAGACCACATGTTTTATGAGTCCATTTATGTGACATGTCCCTAATAGGCAAAACCAGAGATAGAAAGTAGATTATTGGTTGCATAGGGCTGGAGCAGGAAACATTGTGGGCAGGAGAATGCCAATTGGTATGGACTTTCTTTTAAGGGAGATGACTGTTCTAAAATTAATTGTAGTGGTGGTTGCACAAGTCTGTAAACACACTAATTCACAATTGTATACTTTATGAAGTTTGATTTTATGGTATGTGAATTATATCTCAATAAAATATATTCCTATAATCAAAAGCCTATGACCACATCAGTTCGCTGGTGAGTTCTACAAATTATTAAAAAAATATATCAACTCTATATAAACTCATCAAAAAATAGAAGAAAAGGGAACAGTTCCGACTTTATTCTATGAGATCAGTATTACCTTGATGCCCCAAACTGCCAAATATCACACACACACACACACACACACACACACACACACACACACACTAAAACTACAGAACAATACGTCTTATGAATATAGATGTACAATCCTCAACAAAATAGTAGTTCCCTTCTATTCCTTGTTTACTAAGACTTAAAAAATAGCTTTATTGAAATTCACATATGTGTGTTAAATTTTCTCAAGTGATTTTTCAGCATAAACTGATACGTGACTTTTTTCTTTAGCCTATTAATATAATGGTTTACAATGATCTTCAAATATTGAATAAACTTCTAATTCTAGTTCTCTTGTTATTTCTACCACATCTGCTGTTAATTCCTCCATGGAAGTCTTGAACCCCTTAAAATCATCCATGAAGGTTAGAATCAACTTCTTCCAAACTGCTAATGTTGATATTTTGACATTTTCCCATAAATCATGAAGGTTCTTAATGGCATCTAGAATGGTGAATTATTCCCAGAAGGTTTTAAATTTCTTTTGCCCAGATCCAAAGAGAAATTGCTATCTATGGCAGATAGAGCTTTAAAACTATTTTTTTTCTTAATACTAGGAAATTGAAATTACTCTTTGATCCATGGGCTACAGAATAGATGTTGTGTTAGTAGGCATGAAAACAACATTACTCTCATCATGCATGACCATAAAAGCTCGTGGATGAACAGGTGTATGCATTGTCAATAAGTAGTAATATTTCGAAAGGAATCTTTCTTTTTTTCTGAGCAGTAGGTCTCAACGGTGGGCTTAAAATATTCAGTAAACCATGTAAACAGATGTGTTATCATTGAGGCTTTGCTATTCCATTTATAGAGCACTGACAGTCAATTTAGCATAATTCTTAAGAGCCCTAGGATTTGGGGGATGGCAAATGAGCATTAGTTTCAACTTAAAGTCACCAGTTCCTTTAGCTCCTAACAATAGAGTCAGCTTGTCCTTTGAAGACTTGGAAACCAAGCATTGACCTCTACTATCTAATTATGAAAGTACTAGATGGCATCTTCTTCCAATATAAGGCTATTTTATCTATATTGAAAATCTGTTGTTTAGTGTAGCCAACTTCATGAACTATCTTAGCTAGATCTTCTGGATAACTTGCTGAAACTTCTACATCAGCATTTGCTGCTTCACCTTGCGCTTCTATGTCATGGAGATGGCTTCTTTTCTTAAATCTCATGAACCAGTCTCTACTAGATTCAAATTTTTCTTATGCAGCTTCCTCACCTCTCTCAGCCTTCAGAGAATTGAAGGGAGTTAGGGGGTTGGTCTGGGTTGGCTTTGTCTTAGGGAAATATTGTGGTTGATTTGATCTTCTGTTTGGACCACTAAAATATATTTTTTATATCAGCAATAAAGCTGTTTCACTTAAAAAAATTATTCATGTGTTCTCAGGAGGTGCACTTTTAATTTCCTTCAAGAACTTTTCTTTTGCATTCACAACTTGCCTGACACAAGACGCCTAGCCTTTGGCTATCTCAGCTTTTGCCATACCTGTCTACTAAACTTAATCATTTTTAGCTTTTGATTTAAAGTGAGAGATGTGTGACTCTTCCTTCCACTTGAACACTCAGAGACCATTGTAGGGTTGTTAATTGGCCTAATTTCAATATTGCTGCATCTCAGGGCAATAGGGAAGCCTGAGAAGAAGGAGAAAGATGGTGAAATATCTGGTCAGAACACACATAACACTTATCGATTAAGTTCACTGTCTTATGTGGGTGTGATCTGTGGTGCTCTAAAATAATTATAATAGTAACATTAATAATCATTGATCACAGATCACCATAACAATTATAATAATAAAAAATTTGAAATATTGCAAGAATTACCAAAATGTGATACAGAGACACAAAGTAAGCAAATTGTGTTGGAAAAAATGGTGCCCAAAGCCTTGCTTGATGCAGGATTTGCAGATTTTGTAAAAACCACAATATCTACAAAGTGCAATAAAGTGCAATAAATGAGGTATGCCTATATTGATACATGCTGCAAGATGAGTGAAGCTTGAAAACATGCTAGGCAAAAAAAAGCTAGTCTTCAAAGACCATGTATTATATGATTCCATTCATATGAAAGGTCCAGAATAGGGAAATCTATAGAGACAGAAAGTAGATTAGTGTTTTCTTAGGAATTGAGAGGATGGGGGTGAGGGGAATTGATAGATAAATTGTACAGGTGTTTTTCTCTGAGGTGATGAAAATGTTCTAAAATTGACTGTAGTGGTAGTTGTACATGTTTGTGAATATGTTAATGATTACTGAGTTGTATACTTTAAATGGGTAAATTTTTGGTATGTGAATTATAAATCAATAAAGCTGTTAGAAAAAAGATTTGACTCATGGGGAATGTCATCTGCATAATAGCAGAACAAGAAGCCCAGAAACCTCCTCCCCCTACAGAAACATCAACTTAACAACAATACATACACCAATTGCCTTTGTAAGAAATCAATAAACTAGTTAAGAGGTTCCTGCACCCAAGGCAAGCATGAAGCCAACTGCATCAAAGACTGTTAGAAAAAAAAAAAATTCACTTACTAGAGCCCCTCATCCCAGCACAGTAGGCATGGTTGGAAGAAAACTCCCAACTTCCTACTTCTCCCTGGGAAGAGAAAGAGTAGAACATACATCCAGCGTTCTAACTGTTGGGGGGACTGTCTGAGAGACTGGTTTTTGTCTTGCTTGAATCTAAACTCGAACAAGAATTGGGCTCAAGATTGGGAACCTGGGAAAACAAAGATTAACATGCACCAGAGTCTGAAGTACCATAAATAGCCACTAGATGGAGCTCCAGTACTATGGCTTAGTACACAACCAGCGAGGTTACAATACTACAAATAGACACGAGAGGGAGCCTGTGAGTATAAACTGGCAAATTATGCAATTAGATTACACATAGCAGCTCAGAGACATCACATTGCCAGAAAAAGCCTTAGAGGTCTCTTGACTCTATCTAGATGATTTTGGAAAGTCTTCACTGTACTAAAGAAGATCACAAAGATTGGGAGAGGTGGCTGATTTTTCAAATGCCAAAGCCTCAACAGAACGTAACAAGATACACAAAAGAAACAGGGAAACACAGCCTAATCAAAGGAGCAAGTTAAATATCTTGAAATCAACCCTAAAGAAACAGATATATGAATTACCAAAGAATTAAAAATAACTGCCATAAGGATGCTCAATGAATTCAAAGAGAACACAGATAGACAACTAAACAAAATTAGAAAAATATACATGAAGTAAATTAGAATGTCAACGAAGTTAGAAATTATGAAGAAGAAACGAATAAAATTCAGGAACTGAAGAATATAATTACAGACCTGAAAAATTCAGTAGAGGGGCATAATGGCAGACTTAACCAGTCAGAAGAATCAGTGAACTCAAAGAAGGACTTCAAATTATTGAAGCAGTGGAGAAAAAAGGGAAAAAATGAAGAAAGTGAACACGATCTAAGGGACATCATTAAAAGAAAAAAACATGCATTATAGGAGTCCCAAAAAGAGAAGAAAAAAGGACAGAGAGTCTATTTGAAGAACTAATGGCCCTAAGCTTCCCAAATCTGGGGAGAAATGAACATACAAATTCAAGTAGCTCAAAAAACTCTAACTAGAATAAATATAAAGATATCCACACCAAGACACATTTACTCAAACTGTCAAAAGTCACAAAAAGAAAATCTTGAAAGCAGCAAGAGAAGAACAACTCATCACACACAAGTGAGCTCCTTTATCAGCAGATTTCTCAGCAGAAACCTTGCAGGCTAGAAGGAAGTGGGATGATATATATTCGATGTGCCGAAAGAAAAACACACCTGCAATCCAAGAATAAAAGTTGAAAGGACAAATGTATTTAAAATAATTATAGCTACAAATTTTGTTAATGAATATACAATGTGAAAATATGTAAATCAAGATATCAAAACATAAAGTGTGGGGGCGAGTAAAAGGGTAGAGTTTTTGTATGCGATTAAAATCACATAGTTATCAGAATAAAACAGACTTAAAACTGTAAGATATTTTATGTATGCATCATAGCAATAATGAATTGAAAACACAGTAGATACATAAAAGATAAAGAGAAGGGAAACAATGCATAGCACTATGAATAATCAAATCACAAAGGATGACAGCAAGAGAGAAAGGCAAAAACAAAGGAACTATAAACAACTAAAAACAATAATGGCATTAGTAAGCTCTTACCTATTAATAATTACTTTAAATTGATTGAATTTTCCAATCAAAAGACATAGTCCAATGAATTAAAAAGACATGACTATATGCTGACTTACAAGAGACTCACTTTAGTTTTAAGGACACAGAATCAAAGTGAAAGGATAGAAAAAGATGTGCCATGCAAATGGAAACCAAAAGAAAGCAGCAGTAACTATACTTATTTCAGACAAAATAGACTTTAAGTCAAAAACTATAACAAGAAACAAGAAGGGAAGGGTCAAAATGGCGGAGTAGGTAAACGCTGTGTATGCCTCTTTTCATGACCACATCAAAATTATAACTAAACTATAGAACAACTATCATTGAGAATTGCCTGAAATCTAGCTGAACAGAAGTCCTACAACTGAGGACATTTGCCACCTCGAGACTGGTAGCTAGGGTGGAGATGTGGAACAGGCTAGTCCTACACCTGCATGTGGCAGTTAAAGATCAGGAGGTATACCTTAGTTGTGGAGGCCCCTTCTGAGGAGTGAGGGGTCCCAGCCCCACACTGAACTCCCCAGCCCAAAGTTCTAGTGCCAGGAAGAGAAGTCTCCATAATTTCTGGCTGTGAATACCAGCAGAAATTGTGACTGAGTGAGACAGAGGGTGACTGGAATTCCTCTTGAAGGGCCCCCACACAGATTTACTTGCTGAAGGACTCACTCACTCTGGCTCCAGTGCTGGGGCAGCTGCTCAGTGGGCGCCAGGGACATACAGGAGGAACTGAGTTATCTGGCTTCAGAGCGAGGGCTGGAGGGACAGCTGTCGCCCAGACAGAAGTGCTGATAGAATCCATTGTTTCTTTATTGAGCCCTCCTTTCCTCCTGGTGTGCAGATGCAGGTGGCCACCATCTTTGAGTTTCCACCAGCCAAGCTAACACAGATTGCTCAGCCCTGGTGATTCTCTGAGACTCCACCCCACCCAACTGTGGGCCCACCCAAGCCACTTCTGGAGGCTTTTTCATACAAACAGCTGTCTTGGCTCATGCTGCAGACTTTCCTAAAATCTCTCAAATGTTCACAAAACTCAAACAAGAAGCTGCTGGACTCGGTGTGCCTCATACTTCTTGTTGAGCAGCCCCAAACCCAGCTTTAGCAGCAGCCAGCCTGGCTTGACCTCTCAAGGCACCTCTAAGGCTAGTGTGGGCGGGGGGCAGTCATCTGCAGATTGTTTGGTGTCTCATGCTAGGTGGCCCTGGACAGTGTACAGTCTGTGGTTGAAATTGGCTTGTGGTGGGGCCCCTCCCAGGAGACCCTGGGGCCAGAATACCTGGTGGCCAGCTTCAGACCAAGCTGGAGCACCACCTGGGGCTGCATCTGAGAACAACACACCCATAGGCAGGCTGGGCAGGCACCAGAACCCTGCCAAAGTGAATCCTCCATAGAGCCAGCCACTCACTGGCCATTCCTCACAACCAATCAGCCTGAGAGACGATCCTTCTCATTGACATGCAAACAGCAACCAAGGCTCAACTACAAAGGGCAGCACACACAACCCATACAAGGAACATATCTGAACCACCCGGCTCATGGAACAAGGGAAGACTGTGCCACTGGACCCCATAGGACACCTACTACATAAGGTTACTCTACTAAGACCAGGAGATATAGCAGCCCTATCTAATACATAGAAACAAACACATCATAGGGGTACCAGAAAGAAAAGAGAGAGAGCAAAGAATTGAAAAACTATTTCAAAAAATAATGACTGAAAACTTCCCTAACCTGGTGAAAGAAACAGACATACGACCCCAGGAAGCTCAGACAGTGGCAAACAAGATGAATTCAAAGAGGCCCACACCTAGACACATCATAATTAAAATGCCAAAGGTTAAAGACAAAGAGAGAACCTTAAAAGCAGCAAAAGACTTTCAGCTGATTTCTCAACAGAAATTTTGCAGGCCAGAAGGGATTGGTAGGAAATATTTCAAGTGATGAAAAGTAAGGACCTACAACCAAGATTACTCTACTCAGGAAAGCTATCATTTAGAATCGAAGGACAGATAAAGAGCTTCCCAGACAAGAAAAAGCTAAAGGAATTTATCTACATCAAACCACTACTACAGGAAATGTTAAAGGGGCTTCTTTAAGAAGAATAAAAAAAGATAAAATATATAAATAATAAAATAGCAATAACTACATGTCTATCAACAATTACTTTCAATGCACATGGATTAAATGCTCCAATCAAAAGATAGGGTGGCTGAATAGATAAAAAAACAAGACCTCTACATATGCTGCCTATAAGAAACACACTTCAGATCGAAAGACACACACACAGACTGAAAGTAAAAGGGATGGAAAAAGATATTTAATAAAAGTAGAAACAAATAAACAAAAAAAAAGCTGGGGTAGTGGATTAGGTTCCAGAAGATGATGGACTAGGTAAAAGCAGGGTTTGTCTCCTCCCAGGACCGTATTGAAATTACAACCAAATTATAAAATAATCAATGTGGAGAATCACCTGAAGTCCAGCTGATGGTAACACCTACATCTGATAATATAAAGGGGCTACATTGAAGCTGGTAGGAGGGGAAAAGTCGCTAACTGGGCTGGACCCACACCCACGGGTGGTGGAAGATCACTGGGAGGGAGAGCGAGGCTGCAGAAGCTCTCCTGAAGGAGAGGGGGTTCCTGGTCTCATCTGGGGGCTCTCCAGCCCGAGGTCCCAGCCCAAGGAAGAAGAGATTCCAATAACTCTGACTGTAAAAACTGGGTGAGACAGAAGGTGACTGAGCCCCTAGATGTTCCTTTGAAGGACCTGAACAAAGGCTTTCTGACCTGCGGACACTCACCTGGGTCAGAGTCTCATGCGGGATTCATTCTGAAAAAGTCTCCATTACCTGGCATCAGAATGAGGGCTGGAAAGGCAGCCACTGTTGTGCCTTAGTCCGGCACCCCTACAGGGTAACCTATAGACCACACCAGCTTGATCGTGCAGATCCCTCCTACAGAGCCATTAGGAAGCACTACTCTGAGGGTAACAACCTGTCCTGCCTAACCTGCAGTCTTTCCGGGGAAAGTTGTTCCTGGATGGCTGCCAAGCCCTGCTCCGAATGATTCAGAGCCAAATATTCACAGCGGGGCTGCCAGCGCTGTGAGCCACATTTACATTCCCAGTGGGCGACCAGCACTGTGAGCTCCATTTCAAAGATAGGGTCAGGCAGATCACTGCTGCCAACATGAACTTAGGTGGATATTGGGGACCTGTGGGACAGTCTCAGACAGCAGCTGGTCTTGCTGTGATCTGGGTCTTCTGTGGGAACTCACAACAGTTACCAAATTTGCAGTAAGACTGAGGATGTATTGATCTGACTGCCATTGTCTCTGAGACCCCACCTCACTCTATCCACAAATTGCTCAGGTGGCTTATTGACAGTGAACGGACACAGCCCTGGCCTTCCCCTCCCCTGATCTTCTAATTTATACAGGCAAAAATCTTTGGCTGGTACAGCGTGGGCACTGCACAGAAATCAATGGCAGACAGAACTTTTCTGCCTGCAAGAGTTGTAATATTGTGTCCAGGGAGCACAGGGGTCTATGGGATCACCCCAGATAGCAGTTGGTCTCACTGTGATCTGTATCTACAGCGGGAATGCCCAGGCACAGAAGTTGCAGCAAAACTGAGGTTGTATTGGCTGAATGGACCTTGTCTTCTTGAGATCCCACTTCTCCCAAGCCACAAAGTGCCTGCAGCCCATTGACAAGCAGCCTCTTGAGCAGTTAGCACAAGCAACAGACCTTGGCTAGTGCAGTGAGCACATTTTGAAGAAAACAGTTGTGGAGAGACTCCTGCTGCCTGTATGAACTGCAATATCTCTTAAGGGGATTGCAGGGGTCTGTATTGGCCTGATGGCCCTTGACTCCCTGAGCTCCTGCCCCATCATGGACATAAAGTGCCCACTGCACATTGATAGGCAGATACCCCTGCTCTGGGGTAGCACATTTAGGCCCAGGGTGTGCATCAGTCGATTTTGCTACGAGTGGAAATTTGTACAGAGAGCCACAGAGACAGTGTGGGCACATAAACTGACACTGCAGTGGCAGGGGGAAATTTACTCATTAGACCCAGGAGACTCCCAGGGTCCCTGCGCCACCCAACATGAATATCACAGAGAGACTTAAAGGCAACTGATAGGCAGTATTAAGCCTTGAGGAGCACTGGTCCTTCTGCTAAACTGCCATAGGTCAGGGATGGAAAATAACTGAGAGCTGCCTATAGAATTGTCTCTTCCACTTACCTATAGATCCAGCATAGGCAACAACCATCCGTGGATCGCTTTGTAGTTCTCACCGGGTAGCCCTGAGCAATCAAAAAAGGGGCTGACATTGGCCTATGGGGGAGACCCTCCCAAAGGGCCACAAATCCAATGCATCTGGAGGCTGGCACCAGACCACCACAGAGCAACTCCTGACTAGTTTCAGTAGTGATACACACAAAGAGTGGTTGCAACAACTACACAAGCCTGATAGGGCAAATCCCCCTCAGTGGGGTGAACCCGCACACAACAGCTCTTACCCTGAGGGTGCAGCCAATTCCTACAAATAGTCAGCCTGAATGTTAATCTCACTCACTTATCTACTAACAACAGAAAAGCTTGGTGACAACAGAAGATCACACACGACCCACGCAAGGGTCACGTCCAGAGCTCCCGGCACAAGGGATCAGGGAGAGTGCACTACTGGGCCACACAGGACAGCTTCCACATTAGGCCATCTGGCCAAGGCTGAGAGATGAAACAAATATTCCTGACACATAGAAACAAACACAGAGAGGCTAATAAAATGAAAAAAACAAAACAAAACAAAACAAATATGTCACAAATGAAACAACAGGAGAAACCTCCAGAAAATAAACTAAATGAAATGGAGACAAGCAACATACAAGAGACAGAGTTCAGAATAACACTTATAAAGATGCTCAATGAAATTATAGGAAGAATGGATGAGTGCAATGAGAACCTCAACAGAGAGATAGTAAGCATTAAAAAGGACATAGAAACCATAAAAAAGAACCAGACAGAAATGAGGAACACAATAACTTAAATGAAGAATACATTAGAAGGATTCAATAGTAGATAGGACGAAGCAGAAGATCGAATTGGCAAATTGGAAGACAAGGTAGCTGAATATACCCGATCAGAACAACAAAAAGAAAAAAAGAATTAAAAAAATGAGGAGAGTTTAAGAGAATTCTGGGACAACATGAAGCATAAAAATATCCAAATCATAGGAGTACCTGAAGAGGAAGAGAGAGAGCAAGGGATTGAGACTCTATTTGAAAAAATAATGACAGAAAACTTCTCTAACCTGGCAAAGGAATTAGACATACAAGTTCAGGAAGCACAAAGAGTTCTAAACAAGAGGAATTCAAACAGACCTACACCAAGAAACATCATAATTAAAATGCCAAAGGTCAAAGACAAAGAGAAAATCATAAAAGCAGCAAGAGAAAGGAAGCTGGATACTTATAAGGGTACCCGCATAAGAACGTCTTCTGACTTTTCAATAGAAACTTTGCAGGCCAGAAGGGAATGGTAAGAAATATTCAAAGTTATGAAAAACAAGAATCTACAACCACGGATATTCTACCCAGCAAGGCTTTCAATTAAAATGGAAAGTGAGATAAAGAGCTTCCCAGACAGAAAAAAAGGTTAAGGAATTCATCACCAACAAGCCAGCATTACTAGAAATGTAAAAGGGTCTTCTATAAAAAAGGAGTAAAAGAAGATAGAAATTTAAAATATGAATAATAAAGTAGCAGTAACAAAGTACCTATCAGTAATCACTTTAAATGTAAACGCTTTAAATGCTCCAATCAAAAGACATAGGGTAACTGAATGGATAAGAAAATGAGACCCATGCATATGCTGTCTACAAGAGACCCACTTTAGATCAAATGACAGACCGAAAGTAAAGGGATGGAAAAAGATATTTCACGCAAACGGAAATGAAAAAAAGCCAGGGTAGCAGTACTTATATCAGATAAAATAGACTTTAGAACAAAGGTTACAATAAGAGCCAGAAAAAATGGGCATTACATAATAAAAAAGGGATCGATAAATCAAGAAGACATAAACATATATGCACCCAACATAGGAGCACCTACATACATAAAGAAATTATTGACCGTCACAAAGGGACAGATCAACAGTAATACTCTCAGTAGGAGAATTGAACACCTCATTGACACCAATGGACAGACCCTCCAGGCAAAGAATCAACAAGGAAACAATGGGCCTAAAAGACACACTAGAAAGGATGGATTTAATAGATATTTTCAGAGCATTTTACCCCAAAGCAGCAAAATATACATTCTTCTCAAGTGCACATGGAACATTTTTAAGGATAGACCACGTGTTAGGACACAAATCAAGTCTCAATAAATTTAAGAAGATTGAAATCATATCAACGGTCTACTCTGATCACAACGGTATGAAACTAGATATCAAGTACAAGAAAAAAAAAACTGGAAAATACACAAACACATGGAGGCTAAATAACATGCTACTAAACAATGAATGGGTTATTAATGAGGTCAAGGAAGAAATCAAAAGATACCCAGAGACAAATGAAAATGAAAACACAATGACTCAAAATTTGTGTGACACAGCAAAAGCAGTCTTAAGAGGGAATTCATAGCAATACAGGCCTACCTTAAAAGCAGGAAAAAGCTCAAATAAACAACCTAACCTTAGAATTAAAAGAACTAGAAAAAGAACAGCAAACAAAGCCCACAGTGAATAGGAGGAAGGAAATAATAAAGATCAGAGCAGAAATCAATGAAATAGAGTCTAGAAAAACACTACAAAAGATTAATGAAACCAAGAGCTGTTTCTTTGAAAGGATAAACAAAATTGACAGCCCGTTAGCCAGATTCATCAAGGAAAAAAGAGAGAGGACTCAAATAAATAAAATCAGAAATGAAAGAGGAGAAATAATCATGGACTCCACAGAAATATAATGGGTCATAAGAAAATACTACAAGCAATTATATGCCAACAAATTGGACAATCTAGAAAAAATGGACACATTCCTAGAAACATACAATCTCCCGAGACTGAGTCAAGAAGAAACAGAAAATCTGAACTGACCGATTACTGTCAATGAAATAGAATCAATAATCAAAAACCTCCCCAAAAAGAAAAGTCCTGGACCAGATGGCTTCATAGGCAAATTTTCCCAAACATTCAAAGAAGAATTATCACCTATTCTTCTCAAACTATTTCCAAAAATTCAAGAACAGAGAAGGCTCCCTAACTCCTTTTATGAGGCCACTATTACCTTGATTCCAAAACCAGACAAAGACATTACAAAAAAAAATAAAAATATAGGTCGATATCTCTTATGAACATTGATGCAAAAATCCTCAACAAAATATTAGCAAACTGAGTTCAGCAATACATTAAAAATATCATACACCATGATCAAGTTAGATTTATTCTTGGGATGCAAAGTTGGTTCAGTATCCATAAATCAATTAATGTGGTATACCACATTAACAAATCAAAAGAAAAAAAAACATATGATCATTTCAATAGACGTAGAAAAAGCGTTAAACAAAATCTAGCATCGATTTATAATGAAAACTCTTAGCAAAGTGGAAATAGAAGGAATATACCTCAACATGATATAGGCCATATATGACAAACCTACAGCTAACATCATGCTCAATGGGGAAAGGCTAAAAGCATTTTCCTTAAGATCTGGAACAAGACAAGGATGCCCACTTTCTCCACTCCTCTTCAACATTGTGTTGGAAATCTTAACCACAGCAATAAGACAAGAAAGAGGAATAAAAGGCATTCAAATTGGAAAGGAAGAAGTAAAACTCCTGTTATTTGCCAATGACATGATATTATATATAAAGAACCCTAAAGATTCCACTAAAAAACTGTTAGAACTGATCAATGGGTTCAGTAAAGTAGCAGGTTAAAAATAAATATTCAGAAGTCAGTGACATTTTTATACACCAATGATGAACTTTCAGAAAGAGAAACTAAGAAAACAATTCCATTTACAGTTGTGTCAAAACTATAAAATACCTGGAAATCAAATTAACGAAGAAGGTAGAAGACTTGTTTTCAGAAAATTATAAGACATTGAAAAAAGAAATTGAAGAAGATACAAATAAATGGAAACATATACCTTGTTCATGGGTAGGAAGAATCAATATTGTTAAAATGGCCATACTACCCAAAGCAATCTATAGATTCAATGCAATCCCTATCAAAGTAACAATGTCATTTTTCAGAGAGCTAGAACGAATAATCCTAAAATTTATATGGAGCCATAAAGAAACCCTAAATAGCCACGACAATCTTGAGAAAGAAGAATAAAGTGGGTGGTGTCACACTATCTGATACCGAACTATACTACAAGTCTACAGTAATCAAAACAGCATGGTACTGGCATTAAAAACAGATACATTGATCAATGGAACAGCATAGAGAGCCCAGAAATAAATCCACATCTATCTGCTCACTTAATATATCACAAAGGAGATGAGAATATACAATGGGGTAAAGACAGTCTCTTCAATAAATGGCGTTGGGAAAATTGGACAGATACATGCAAAAACAAAACAAAACAAAACAAAAAGAAGCTGGACCATCTTCTTACACTGTGTAGAAGAATAGACTTAAAATGGATTAAAGACTTAATGTAAGAGCTGAAACCATAAAACTTTTAAAAGAAAACATAGGCAGTAAATTCTCTGATATTACTAACAGGAATTTCTTTTCAGATATATGTCCTCAAGCAAGGGAAACAAAAGAAAAAATAAACAAATGGGACTACATCAAACTAAAAAGTTTTTGTACAGCAAAGGAAACCATCAACAAAACAAAATACAACCTACCGTTTGGGAGAAGATATTCGCTAATGATACATCTGACAAGGGGTTAATATCCAAAAAATATAAAGAACTTATACAACTCAACAACAAGAAAAAAACAAACAGTCCAATTAAAAATGGGCAGAAGACTTGAACAGATATTTCTCCAAAGAGGAAATACAGATGGCTAACAGACATATGAAAAGATGCTCAGTGTCACTAATCATCAGAGAAATGCAAATTAAAACCACAATGAGATATCACCTCAAACCTGTCAGAATGGCTATCATCAATAAATCAAAAAACAGCAAGTGTTGGTGAGGATGAGGAGAAAAGGGAACCCTCATACATTGTTGGTGGGATTGAAAATTGGTACAGCTGCTTTGGAAAACAGTATGGAGGTTTCTCAATAATTAAAAATGGATATTTTGGATATTTCTCCAAAGAAAACCAAAACAATAATTTGTAAAGATCTATGCACTCCAGTATTCATGGCAGCAGAATTTACAATAGGCAAGATATGGAAGCAACCTAAATCCCCATCAACAGATGAATGGATAAAGAAATGATAGCTCATATATACAATGGAATATTACTCAGCCATTAAAAAACTGAAATCTTACCATTTGCAATGACATGAATGGACCTAGAGGTTCTTATGCTGAATGAAATAAGTCAGATAGAGAAAGATAAATATCATATGATTTCGCTTCTATGCGGTATCTAAGGAAAAAAAGAACAATCTAATCAAAAACAGACTCACAAATATAGTGGACAATTTGAGGATGGTCAGAGGGGAGTGTGTTTGGGGGCTGGGAGAATAGGGTGAAGAGTTAAAGAAATAGAAATTAGTAGTTGATAGTTGGGCCCGGGGATGGGGATCATGGCAGAAGGAATGCAGTTAGCATTAATATGATGGCTAAGTGGAGGGCCAGAAGAGGGAGGGAGCAATTGGGGGGATAGTTTTACGTACATTATAGATTTCTAACCAATGTACTGTACACCTGAAACTAATTTAAATAAATAAATTTATTAAAAAAAAAAAAAGCTGGGTAGTAATACTTATACCAGACAAAAATAGGCTTGAAAACAAAGGCTATAACAAGACGAAGATGGATCCAGTAATCCCACTTATGTGTGTTTATCCGAAGAAACCTAAAACACTACTTCAAAGGGATATATGAATCCATATGTTCATTTCAGCATTATTTACAATGGCCAAGATATGGAGACAACCTGGTTGTCCATCAATAAATGAATAGATAAAGAAGAGGTGGTTCATATATACAATAGATTACTCAGCCATTAAAAGGAATGAAATTTGCTATCTGTAGTGACCTGCATGGACCTAGAGGATACTGGGCTGAGTGGAGAAGTCAGACAAAGACAAATGCCATATGATTTCACTTACGTGTGGAATCTAAAGAGCAAAATAAATGAATAACGAAAAAACAGAAACAAACTCATACATACAGAAAGCATTTTGATGGTTGCCAAATGGGAAGAAGGTTGAGGGCTGGGTGAAAAAGGGGGAGGGGTTAAGAAGTACAAATTGGTAGTTAAAAAATAATCATAGAGTGTAAAGTCTAGAATAAGGAATATAGTCAGGAATATTGTAATAATTATGTACAGTGTCAAATGGGTACTAGATTTATTGAGTTGATTATTTTGTAAGTTATATAAACGTCTAATCACCATGGTGTACACCTGAAACTAATATAATATTATATGCCAACTATATTTGAAAAATAAAAAAATATTTTAAAAATATGTAAGAAGAAATTTTGATATATGTTATTTCAATATGAGCAATATGTTATTAAAAAAGTGAAAAGAAGGTCATTATATCATGATAAATGAGTTGATTCATCAAGAGGATATAACAATTTATATATACACGTATATATGTATACATATGTCTATTCAACATCAGAACACTTAAATATATTAATCTCTGAAGGGAGAAATAGATAACATAATAATAGTAAGGGATTTCAATATTCAAGTTTCAACATTGGATAGATCATCCAGATTAAAAAAAAAATCAAAATGGAAACATTGGCCTTGGACTATAATTTAGACTCAATGGACCTACAGACACATAAAGAACATTTCACCCAACAATAGCAGAATACATATTTTTCTCAAGCACACCAGGGTAGATCATATATTTGGTCACAAAACAAGTCTTAACAAATGTAGGGAGATTAAAATCATACTAATTATACCAAGTATCTCTTCTTATCACGATGGTATGAAACTAGAAATCAATAACAGAAGGAAAACTGGTAAATTCACAAATATATGTAAATTAAACAATACATTCCTGAACAACCATCAGAGAAGAATCAAAGGGAAATGAAAAAAATCTAAAACAAACAAAAATAGAAACACAACAAAACTTATTGGATGCAGCAAAAGAAATTAGGAGAGAAGTTTATAGCAATAAACAACTACATCAAAAGAAAAGATATATCTTATAGTATGATCAAGTTGGATTTATCTGGGATGCAAGAGTGGTTCAATGTATGCAAATAAATAAATAAATATGATATGTCACATTAACAGAATAAAGGATAAAAATCATATGATTATCTCAACAGATGCAGAAAAATAACTTCACAAAATTCAACATCCTTTTATGATAAAATGTCAACAAAGTGGGTATAGAAAGAATATACCTCAACATCATTAAGGCCGTATATGACAAGCCCATAGCTAACATCATACTTAATGTTAAAATGCTGAAAGATTTGTCTGCACATTGAAATCTATAAGATAGTAATAAAAGAAATTGTGGGAGACACAAATAAATGGAAAGATATTCTATGTTCTTAGATTGGAAGAACTAACATTGTTAAAATATCCATACTATCCGAAGTGATCTTCAGATTCAATTCAGTAACTATCAAAATCTCAATGGTACTTTTCACGGAAATATTTAAAACAATTCTAAAATTTCTGTGGAACCACAAAAGATCCTGAATAGCCAAAGCAAAGACAAAGGTGGAGGCATCGTACTTGCTGACTTCAAAGTATATTACAAAGCTACGATAATCAAAACAGTATGGTACTGACATAAAAACAGATACATAGACCTATGATACAGAATAGATTCCAGCATTAACTTATGCATATATGTCAACTAATCTTTGACAAAGGTGCCAAGACACACAGTGGGGAAAGGATACTCTCTTTAAGAAATTTTGCTAGGAAAACTGAATATTCACATGTAAAAGAAAGAAACTGGACCCCTCCTTTACATCATTTACATAATTACCTCAAAATAGATTAAAGACTTAAATGTAAGGCGTGAAACCATAAAATTCTTAGACAAAACATAGGGAAATTCTTCTTAATATTGGTCTTGGTAATGATTTTGTGGTATGACACTAAAAGCACAGACAAAAGCAAAAATAAACAAATCGGACTACATCGATCTGAAAAGCTTGTGCAGAACAAAGGATGTAATCAAAATGAAAAGACAGCCATCACTTAGAGAAAATATTTGTAAAGCAAACCATATATCTGATAAGGTGTTAATATACAAAATATATAAGGACCTTATGCAACTCAATAGCAAAATAACAAATACTATGATTTTGAAATGGACAAAGAACCTGAATAGATATTTTTCCAAAGAAGACATACGCATGGTGACTAGGTACACGAAAACATTACTAATTATCAGGGAAATGCAAATCAAAACCACAATGTGATATCATCTCACACCTATTAGCATGGCTTTTATCAAAAAGACAAATGTTAACAAGGGCTTTGGAGTGGGGGAAATGGGAACATACCGATCAAAGGGTACAAGCCTTCAGTTATAGATGAAAAGGTTTTGGGAATCTAATATACAGCATGGTGACTACAGTTCATAATACCAAGTTGTGTTTTTTGAAATTTGCTAAGGGAGCAAACCTTAAGTGATCTTACCATACACAAAAAGTAAGTATGTGAAGCAATAAATTTGTTAATTAATCTGTTTTTGATAATTATTTCACAAATTACATATATGTCAAATCATCACACTGTATATTTTAAATATATACGATATTATTTGTCAATTATAGCTCGATATAGCTGATTTAAAAAACTCTAAAACTTGTGAAATTCAAAGAAAGCAGTACTAAGAAGAAAGTTTATAGTGGTAATTGCTTACACTAAAAAAGCAGAAAGATCTCACATCAACAACATAACTTTACATCTCAAGGAACTAGAAAAAGAACAAACTAAGCCCAAAGTTAGCAGAAAGAGGGAGTAATGAAAATTAGAGCAGAGGTGAGTGAAATAGAGAACAGAAAAGCAATAGAAAAAAATCAGTAAAATCACAAGTTATATTTTGAAAACATCAGCAAAATTGACAAACCTTTAGCTAAACTAAGAAAAAAAAGAAGACTCAAATAACTAAAATTAGAAATGAAAATGGGGACATTACAACTGATGCCACAGCAATAAAAGAAACTACTATGAAAAATTAATTATACACTAACAAATCGGACAACCTAGAAGAAATACATATATTCCTAGAAACACAATCTACCAGGATTGAATTATGTAGAAATTTTTTAAAAAAATATCTGAACAGATCTATAACTAGTAATTAGATTACAGTAGTAATAAAAAGCCTCCCAGGAAAGAAAAGCCAAAGACCAGATGGCTTCACTTCTTTAAATGTTTCATAATATATTTTAACTCAATATATCCAAAATATTATTATGTCAATATATAATTTATGTTTATTTTAAAAACATTAAGTTAAACAATAATGCTAGATAACAAAGCCTTTAGTACCACCAAATTCTTGTTTCAGGAAACAAATAGAGATCATAAAAACTAAAATCCATCTTTAATTTTTGCTTCTAAAATTGCAAGATTTCAAAATACAAAGGAGAAATAATGCATAAAGTGAACAGTGTGAAATGTCTACATCAAATAATAAATGATGCTCAATAAATTGCAGGCATGAAATGTATGGGAAATTCAGTTAAAAGTTTCTATATACTTTGAGGCCCAAATATTAATTTGTTAGCAAATAATATGAGTTTTGAACTCATATGCCATGTTAAAGGATCTTTCTTAAAATTGCATCAAAATTACTCACGAGAAAAAAAATATTTAAAGTTATAAACTGTATCTGTATAGTTATAAGTTTTATCTGTGGATTTTGCCATTAAAAACATTTTAGTGGTCTCTTTCTACAGGTCTCTTTGACTGGTTACAGACATCCAGTTATCTAGGAGGCAGGAAATATCCTACTTCTAATTGTTCATTAAAAGAAACATTTAGTGTATTAAATAATAAATTGTTTCTAGGATTTTAAAAACTTTTCATTCATATATTAGGTAATTTTCAATATCCCAGAATGTAGTTCTATTTTACCTAAATATAAAAATAACTAACACGAAAGGCAGATGGTATTAATGAGCATAGTCTATGTCACCTTCTATAAAAGAGATGAAATGTTTCTAATATTTATATGTTGAAAATGATTAGGAAATAAATTACTGATATTTGTTGAAAGGGTGAACTCATTTCTAAATAACCATCTAATATAGTCCTCTATCAATTTTTTGTAAGTCACTTTTCAAATGCTTCAGTGTTTAAAGATAAATGTTCGTGAAACAAAAATTAGCAAATTTGATAGTTACTATAATGTATTAAATTGTAACAAAAGGCAAGATATTATAGTAAGAAATTATTTCAAGTCAATAAAAATAGGCATACAGATTAGATAGGGAGAAATAAAACCAACTCTATTCACTATTATGATTATCCATATAGATTCCAAAGGGATTAACAATCAAAAAGCCCTCCAAGACATAATTTTAATTAGCAAGGTGACACGATACAATTTCAACACACAAAAATCAATCATATTTTCATATATTAATAACGAATTTGGAAACTGAAATTTAAAACAATGCTATTTTCAATACCTCCAAATAAAGTACTTAGGTATAAATATTTTTTTTAAATATGCGCATTAGCTGTATCCTGGAGTCACAAAATATTGATAAAAGAAATAAAACCTAAATATATGGACAGACAGACCATGTTCATGAATTGGAAGACCTAACATTGTAAAGATGTCCATCTTCCCAAATCGATCTATAAATTAATTCTGTTCCAAGCAATACTCTAGCAGGACTTTTTGTAGCTATAGACAAGCTGATTCTAAAATTTATATGGAAATGCAAAGGAAGAAGCATAGCCAAGATAATTTTGAAAAAGAAAAATAAAGCTGGAGAAATTATACAATCTATTTTATTTTATTTTATTTTATTTTAACAATTTAATTTAATTTAATTTAATTATTTAATTTAATTTTATTTTATTTGTTGTGGTAAAAACACATAACATTATATTTACTATCTTAACCATTTTGTGTACAGTTCAATAGTGTAAATTTGTAGTGCAAGTGCTTGACAATTAGCTTTTTTAAATTAAATTTATTGGGGTGGCATTGGTTAATAAAATTATATGTTTCAAGTGTAAAATTCGATAATACATTATCTGTATATTACATTGTATATTCATCACCCAAAGTGAAATATTCTCTGTCACCATATATTTGACTCTCTTTACCCTTATCTACCTTACCCCTCCCCAATCTCCCTCTAGCAACCACTAAACTGTTATCTGTCTATGAGGTTTTGTTTATCTTGTTTGTTTGTTGCTTTCAGTTTTACGTCACATTAATGAGTGAAATCATATGGTTCTCAACTTTTTCTGTCTGACTTATTTCGTTTAACATAATTATCTCAAGATGCATCCATGTCGTTGCAATGGAAATATTTCATCTTTTCTTATGGTTGAGTAATATTCCGTTGTATATATGTACCACATCTTCTTTATCCAATCATCTATTGAAGGACACTTTGGTTGTTTCCATATCTTGGCAACAGAATTGAGAGCCCAGAAATAAACCCACATATATACGGGCAAATAATTTTCAACAAAGGAGCCAAACACATACAATGGAGAAAAGAAAGCCTCTTCAATAAATGGTGCTGGGAAAATTGGAAAGCCATATGCAAAGGAATGAAACTAGACTGTTGTCTGTCACCATACATCAAAATTAACTTAAAATGGATCAAAGTCCTAAATATAAAACCTGAAACAATAAATTGTATAGAAGAAAACATAGGTACTAAACTCGTGGACCTTGGTTTTACAGAGGATTTTATGAATTTGACTTCAAAGGCCAGGTAAGTAAAAGCGAAAATATATGAATGAGACTATATCGAACTAAAAAGCTTCTGCACAATAAAAGAAATCACCAACAAGACAATGAGGCACCCAACTGAATGGGATAAGATATTTTCAAGTGATTCCTCCAATAAGGGATTAATATCCAAAATATATAAATTACTCATACAACTCAACGACAAAACAAATAATCCAAATAAAACATGGGCAGAGGACCTGAACAGGCATTTCTCCTAATAAGACATACAAAAGGCCAACAGACATATGAAAAGTTGTTCAACATCACTAGCTATTAAGGAATGCAAATAAAGACAATTAACTTTTCTGATTGTAATGTAAATGCCTAGCATTAAGAATTTTATTGCCAAGTCATCCATTTCAAAGACATATATCTTGAATAAACACATTGCCAGTTACACAAATAGACAAAAAGCCTGGCTGCACTACACATGAAGTTTCCCCTTTTAGAATGCCCTGGATGACCTAGATAACTGACCACTTGAGTGACCCTGCATTTCTTTTCTTGTGCTTTAATTCTCAATCTTATGTTTTAAATTCACCAATACAGCATGAATCCACAAAACCCTAGTCACCCCACCCTCAATCCAGAATCCCAGATTCTCTCTCTCTCTCTCTCTACCTGTGACCTCGCTGTGTGATCCTGGGTGTGCTGTGTGCCCTTCAGGACTTGTGAGTAATAAACCTTGTATTTTCAAAGTTCCTTGATAATTGCTGCTGAGGAGCACCTAGCAATTGTAATAAGAATCTCAAGGGCTGTTCCAGCCACAACACTGGCTCTAATCAAACTGGGAAACGTCTGTGGGGGCTTGCCACAAATAGCATGGGCCGAGATTAGTGCTCCAGGCATTCCTAGCTGATAGCATCACTATCGATAGGCCAAGGGCAACACAAAACAATTGGCATAGTTGACAGGATTGCATGATTGCTCTTGGAATTAACTGAGGGGAATGCCGTTTAGCAGCAATTGACTTACTGACTGGTTAACCCAGGTGGGTAACATCATCTAGGATGGTAACAATGTTTGCTGGAGGTCTGTTGCACTGTTGTGTGCTGTTGCATGTTGCCTCTGCTGTGTGTTGCCTGTGGTATCCTAAAATGTTTCTGCTGCTCAAATAATTCAATGATCAAGAGCAGCATGATCAAAGCCATACAGTCTAATAAAATGATTAGACCACTAATTATAAAGGCTTTAATTGACTATTAATGTATGTGAGGGTCTTCCATGCCTTGAGGCCAAGGAGAGCTAAGGAGGGTGGACTGGTTCACCAGGCTCTTGTCTCCGCCCAAGGAAAAGCTCCAGGCTGAAGACACGAGGAAAGGATATTACCATAGGTAAAGAGAAGAAAGACCTCAGCCTGCAACTGCTGAGTTGGTGGATTGGGCCAGAACTACCTGTCCTAACCTGGATGAGTGAAAAAGCCTTGCAATAAGAAACCAATGGCACCATCAAATGTAGCAGAGGCCTATGGTTTCTGCATCATCGCCTTACTTGCTGCTGTCACTCTTTGTCCCCTGACCTGATGGGATATTGTGGGTCAAATCCTTGGTGCAATGTTGCTAAAAATTAATGGGCAAATATAAATGTCCTGAACATCTGGTGCCAACATTTACTTAGAACCCAGGAAAGGTACACTAGCTCCTTAATAAATGTAAAACCCCTACGGAAGCTTCCTGGGCATTGCTTAGGGCCAGAGCATACTAACATACCAAGGCTCTGATTAAGCTTCAGAGACCTAGGGGCTTTTCCCAAAGGACTTGTGCTTACCATCCTAGTGGAGCCAACCCCAATCCTGGAAAGGTGGATTGGAACACCTTGAAAAGGGAAATGGCTGGCTATCAAGAGGGCTCACAGGACACATCATCCACAAGTTTTCTGGTATCAACACGTAAGGTTAAAGAAATGAGAGAAAATCAGGAAGTAGAAACTGAGATAAGAAGCTATACACTAACTGAAATTCAAATCTCCCTTAAAGATTTCATGCAGCAGAAGTGAGAGAAAGATGATTGGCTATTGTGGATTTTAGAATGGGCTCTGAATTATATTACTCATGGCTGCTGAAATGTGTCAACTGGCCAAGTATCTCTACAGACCCTAAAATTCATTACCTTCTCAAACATCCATCTGGGCTACATGTCTGCTTCCTTTGAGACACCGCGGATCCTGAGTTCCCTCAACTAACTCTTGAAGGGGGCAGAACCAAGAAACATGCTTGATGAGGCATCCCTGCCCCCAAGGGTTCTCTAGTGAGGATGAAGAGGGAGAAGGGAAGGCAAAGACCCCTAAGGCTGTTGATATTTGTACCATTACTCTCCCTCTTCACCTGGATATTTGTTGCCTGGTCCCATGCCCATCCTTTCAGCATGGCGATTATTACTAAGGCCCATAGTAAACATAAAACATTAGATAAGATCCTGTTGTGCAAAATTGGCACAGACCAATGGGTTTATCATTTTTATGAACATAGTGATCCAAATGACCCCTCTTCATTTCCAACCCCGAACAGGCCCATTTGACCCTGAGTCCAGATGATTCCTTTAATAGAGTGCCCACCCTGATTGCAGGGTGGCATTACTATATTTTATTGGGACTTCAGAAAACATCCAAAAGTCACTAGAGGACATTGACATGGTTGCTAGACATGGAGGATATTCCCACCTAGATGCCCAGATACTTCAGACTTATGCCCCTCCACTCCCACTGCTTTAAGAGAGGCTCCTTTGAGTAAATTTCCTTCAATAGAAAGGGCTTTCCATTACCTCTCCAATAAACCTGTGACCTAATTTTGCCCTTTGCGGGAATCCACAGGCAAACCTCTATTGGGAGCCATGAAAACTCAGGGTTCTTAGACACTAAATTTCTGGACAGCCAGCCCTGAAACTAGCATTCTTCTAGCTATAGCCCCCTTCTGCCATCCATCTTCTAGCCACACAGTTGCTGTTTAACCCTTCCGGCAGTGACTCAGTCCCCACTACTCCTTCTGCCCCCTTCCCTATACTTCAGGACTGGCAACAATCCTTTACTCTAGTGTGGGCACCAGGCCTGGCTGGCCCAAGGTCTGGCTGGTCCAAGGTCTAGCTGTGATCCAGGCCCACGGCTAGGAATAGGACACCAGATTTAGAAAATATGTAAACATACTTCAGCTTATGGTATCATGCATGTGTGGCTAAAGGCCACTATAGTACTCTGCTATGTGAGGAGCCATGTGGTCCCCTGGAGAGCAGAAGGGGAGCACAGAGAGGGGAGCACAATACCGCGCCCCCTCGCCCCTGCAATAGACTGCACTTCCTCCAATCGAACTGCACTCCACACAATAAAGTTGGTGCCTGCCATTTCATTCTTATGTCTGCCTTTTGTGCATTCTTCCAACTGGGCGTCTCACCATCAAACCTTCCCTTCTCAATCAGTGATACCGCTGAAACTCGGTGTAGCTGACATGATTAGCTTGGCCTTAACAATTGGTGTAGCCAGTAGGATCAGCTTGGCCCTGACACCTAGGAAACTGGTGGCTCTCTGGGGCTTATCCCACCTCCCAGGAACAATTGCTCCTATACTACTCTGGTGGTCCATTGAAATAATAAAAATGAAGTCTTTTTTGGCCCTGTTAGACACCAGAGCCTAAGTCACTGTCATTCCAGGCAATCTCTCTAAATTCCTGAAAGGGGAGCCCTTTTGCTTACAAGATATTACCAGGAAAACAAGCAAAGGTGTGCAAACCCATTTAGGTGTAACTATTGGGACCATTCATCTCAAACAGCTTCCTCTGGTGATGGCACCCCTGGCTCGCTCTTTCTCTCTTATAGGCATGGATGCATTTACAAGATGTCATGCTATATGGAACGAGCCCAAGTCCTTTGCCTTCCTGGTGGGACTCGCCAAATGAAAGCCAATGACTTTTCCTCTGTCAAGATAGTAAACACTTCTTATACTGACATAAAGAGGGGCACTGAAGGCCTACACGCTGCCATTAACAATTTGCTTGAATCATTAATGAAACAGGAGCCATTAAGTCCACAATCTTTCATCTCAATAGCCCCATTTGGCTGGTACTTAAGTGAGCCACTAATGAATGGCACTTCACAATTTACTATCCAAACCTCAATGCTTAGGTTCCCACATTACAGCTACAGTTTCCAATATTATAAAACTGATTGGAGACATACAACAGGCCCAAGGAGTGTCTCTCATGGTCATTGACCTAGTTAATGTGTTCTGTTCTGTTTCCAGCCTGGAGAAATTCCAGGCCCGATTTGCTTTCACTTGTGATGGGGCTCAATATACATTTATGTGGCTCCCACTGGCATATATAAACAACCCTGCAATTGCACAGAATCTCTGCTACCAGGTTCTAAATACCTCACAGTGGAAAAGGTACTATTTTTGGCATTATATTAATGACATTATGCTGAGGAAGTGGTACGGGCAGATTCGCACACCCTCAGACCACCTACACTAAAGCGGTTGGGCAATTGCCCCTCACAAGATCCAAGGCCTAGTCTCATCTGTCAAATTTCTGAGCATCATCTAGTCCTTTAAGGGCTAGAAATCCCCCCAACAAACATCTATTGCTCATCATTAAACCATCCACTGTATTCAGACACGTGCAACATATATTAGATCTTTTCATGTTCTGAAGGCAACATATCCCTCATCTCTCACTAATTCTTTGACCTATACATGAAATCACACACAAATCTGCCACCTACCATTGGGGTGAAAGCCGAATAGTAATCTTTAGAAGTTTCACTCACAGCAAGCAGTCCCACAAGTCCCATCTGGCCCCACATTCCAAATCCAGTCCTTGGCCACACCCGGCTATGCTTCCTGGAGTCTCTGGACCAAAGAAGAGTCTATCTGGTTTACTATGGGGTTTGAACTAAGTGCCTATCCTTAGCACCAACTTTTGTTATCCGATTGAGCTCTTTCAGAAACCAAGGCCCTTACTAACACAGACCCAAGTTCCTATAATGTCTTAGATTAGAGATGTCTCTCAGAAGAAGCTCAGTGTGGCCACTGATGCTTCCTTGGTAAAATGGAAGTGGTACCTTCAGGAGAGGGCTAATCCTGATGTCAAAGGCCTTTCCAAATTACAGGAGGATGTGGCTTCCTCCATGCTCAGTCCCTTGTCTGAGAGCCTTGAGAATATGATAGTGGTGCCCTCACGTCCTCCTCCTCTGGGTACTTGGGGAGCACCTTGGCACCAACTCCTGGAGACGCACAGGCAGTTGGTGTTCTTCACTGATGGCAGTGCCACCACTGCATGCATGGAATTAAGCTCTCTGGAGGGCCACAGCATTCCACCCGGTCTCAAGCAGCTCTCTAGTCAAGGAGGACACTCCCAGTTCATCCCAATTGGTGAAATTTGTAGCCATTTACCTAGTCCTTAAGGAAGGTTTACACAGTGACCTTTCACAGATTCATATGTCACAGATTCCTGGGCTGTTGCTAATGGCCTTGCAGCTTGGTCTGGTCAATAGCTAAGAGACAATTTTTTTTCATATAAGGTAAGCTCATCTGGGGCACCCAGATATGGAAGGAATTAGTTGAGTCCCCAGTTCCTATCATAATTACTCACATTTCTGCTCACACTAACTACTCTACATCAGAAACAATTTTTAACAGTATCACAGACTCTCTTACTAAGTTCTCCACATTCGGCCCAGCACAGACTCCTTAGAGTACTAACCTTTCCTACCAGCTCACAAAATGGGCCCACACAACCTCAGGTCATTGGAGAATTCATGACTGAATAAGTTGGGCTCAAGTGAGGGGACTTCCCCTCTTCTCTGAGGCAGCCAATGTTGTAATAGAGGAATACATTCTCTGCTTCTAAACTAAACGATGGAGACTATCAAAATGGGGACATGTTTCCAGGGGAGATCGACCATACTCACTATGGCAGATTGATTTAATTGGTCCACTGCCCTCTTCTGCTTGGGCTTCCAGATATGCCGTCACAATCATCGATACTTACATGGGGCTCCTCTTGGCAACTTACACTCAGAATTCCTCTTAAAAACAGGTAATATCTTTCTTACTAAATTTATTCTTCTTCATTTTTGATTATTGACTCTGACCAGGGTACTCACTTTACCTGTTAGGAGACTTAACAGTGGGCTCCTTAACAATATTTTTTGGAACTTCCATTTAGGCTACAGCCCCCAGACAGTAGATCTCATAGAGTCTCATAATGGCCTTCTTAAAGAGACACTGTTTAAATTACTTTCAGGCAAGTGGTCTCTGAAATAGATCAGACCTTGCCCCAAGTCCTCATCTCGCTTAATTCTCATCCCCTGGGTCTCATACCCCACATACCAATTATTTTTTGGCCCCTAAAGTTCTACTTTTGGTCATCTCTGGAAATCCTCAAGCTTTTACCCTTTAAGACTATGTACTTTTTATTTTGTCCTCTGACTCCACCTTTTCCTTCTGCTATAACTTTTCAACCATTTCGCCATCTGCTTCATGCCAGAGGCTTGATCAGGGATAGATAGTCCAATATGATCTCCTCATTATTAAATGCCCCCAGTTCAAAAGCCACAAATATAGTGGCTACAAGGGCTGGCTAATGAAAAAAAATTCCCCTATCAATTTATAGGAAGTGGATATCATCCCTTTAAGACCAACCAGTGGCACAGTTTGGGTGTCTGAAAGAAAGAAAGAAATTCTCTGCTTAGTAGACTTGAGCCACATTCAGAGACGAGAGTATGGCAAAAAAGCTACAAGTCATGGACTTACCCCATACCAGACAAGGTAACCCATGACTTTATCCCTGAGAGAAACCACATTCAGCTATTAATTAATATACAAATAGCTCAACCAGATGGAACTCAACCCAAACTCATCAAATGTCGGTTCTCTATATGACTATGGTGATTCTTACTGCTTTGTATGATCTGGATGATAGGGTTACTGGTAGATCGCTTGGGCCTAATACAGTACTGGAACAATACCATTATAGCCTGAAATTTCACCACAGGGTGGAAAAGCAGGGAATGTTGAAGAGCCCTGTTGGAAGGGCTCAGGCCAGCATGCCACCAATCTGGGAGACAAAAGCATTGAATCCCTTAATAAGCAATGGGCCCTTTGGAACTGATGTCTAGATGACATTCACTCCCTGATTATTGTACATAAAATATTGCTACAAGCAAACTGGCTCTATGATTGCCCATGCATAAAACCTTTCTGGTTACAGAGACTGTGCTCCCATAATTTGCCATCATAGATTGCTCTCAAGAATGCCTAAATAGTATCCACAATATCTCCCTTAGCCTGGGATATAAATGTGCCCAGAATCTTTATGTGCTTTGAATTAGCTCCTCAGGGAATGAAAGGGCAAATGCCGCGTCCTCTTTCTACCCTACTGCGTGACAAGGTCCGGAGATGGGGACAGAGGCTTCAAGGAATGAATCGTCAAGAATGAGGACGTGGCATGTGTTTAGGGATAATTGGTTTCTTAGAAATGATTCTATTAATAGGGGGAATTTGGGTAGCACAAATTCTAGTAAGTGTAAACGCTATACAAATGGATTTCCTCAAAATTGGCTCTGAGGAAAACATAGTAAATTCCCCGCGTATGGAATCGGCTCTAGTCACCCTGACGTGTCCAGAATGCGTAAACCCTTTATTTGAACAATTATTAAGGGAAATTCCTTTTGACGCGCCTCTTAAAGATATTATGAATAAATTATAACAAGCTGAATTACTAGAACCAGTTTATACTCCTGTTCCCATGCAGTTAGTAGAAAAATTAGTAAAGGATAAGAAATTTACTCATAAGCCTGTGCCTACTATAGAAGGGCCTCCTTTTGTGGCCTAGTGGATAAATAGAAAACTCTGGTATCCACCTACAGGGGCTAATAGTATGAAAAGATTACCTGATCTTCCTTTGCCTTATTCAGAAGCTTATAATAAAGATAGTATACATGTAGTGAATAAAGATAGAATTCATGTGCCTTATAGTAGTTTAAGTTTCATAGAAAGGCTGGCTAGGTCAGGATCTCCTTGGTGCTTAAAAAACAAAGGAACAGAAACTTAGCTTATGAAAGCAGCTTTGTAAAACTGATTTTTATAAATATTTTCTTCATTACTGCACCAAGGAAACTTTTGAACAGCTATGAGAAAGGTTCAGCTTGAACTTTAGATATAGCATAAATCAAATAGCATTTAAAAGATTTCTTCAGGCAGATAGAAGAACAATGTCTGCCCACAAGCCAATGCTTGCTGTTATGAATACATCTATCTATCACCTTTACTTAAATCAAACTGTATCTTACGTAATAGATATAAGAATTAAAAGTTTAGATTGTTCCATCAGGTAGTTCTGTTCTAATGATTGAGAAAAAAAATGTACTAGTTAATCATGAACATTAATAATAATATACTCTATAAGATTTTCTGCTCCGCCTAACCACAGAAATTTAACTCCCTGCTACCTTAACAACAAAGTATAATCAAATGCCAAATAAAAAGTATAAAAGTTGTACTCAAATCACAATAAAACGGAACAGTGTCACACCGCCTCTGAGCTGTGTAGTCGACTGTCTCCCGCGCCGACGCCTTGCCCACCTTCGGGGCCCCCTGGATCCTGTCGTGGCTGGACCGCGGCAGGCAAACACCCATTCTATAGCTGAATGTGTCTCTGATGACCCCAGGGAACTCTTAAAAATTTGTTCCATTAGCAGCAGGCATCAGATATGCAGCTCAGTCTTCAGAAAAGCCTTCAAGTTATATCAAGATAGCTAGCCTTTTCTAGTCCATAACCAATACTCCAACTGGATAGCTACATGGGAGGATCATCTGTCTCTGGGTGGCTACCATTCCAGACTTTGCTCTCAAGTGAGATAGACTCATCACTAGGTATACTTATGACTCCTATACCAGAGATGATACCCCAAGGACATAGCACCAGGTTGGAGACCTTACTGCTCACCCAGTTTGCTCCACTCCCCAGTATACACTGAAATCAGAGGAACTCTATAATGGGGACTAAGACTTTCTGGGAACAATGGACTAAATATATTTTCCTGATGGAATCAGGAGACAACCTACTGGAATATTATTTTTGCCAAATTTGCATGATGCTTACCTGATGACCCTACCTTATACCAAGAGGCCTGTCAGACTGTGAGTACCTCCCCTGCTGACTTCAGGGCAGCATTGGATCACATTTCTTCATTGTGGCAGACCAAAACTTGCATTCAGAACCAGACAGTTTCCCTGCCTACAAATACTGACCATTTAGACTATTTGTCCTCATCTGCTCCACATGACCTTTCACTTCTGTGTGCTTGCATGAAGATTCCCAACTATGATTTCTGCTGGTCCTCACCATAATTCCCAATATTATTATGACCTCTTCAACCACACTTCCACGACACTGGCAAGATGCTTCACAAACACCATGACCATTTTTAATACAATGGACTAAGAAGGCTACCTGCTCATTGGGAATAAAAACTTGCTGGACTTGTCCTATGGTTTCTAATTGCCTGTACCCCATCTTAAATGCTTATTCTGCTGATATATTTTAACGAACTCTGATTAACAACATCTTTGCCCCAGGCTTCCTTTTAGTTAGATATCCCACCCACTTTCTGCCCCAATTGCCCCTGGAGCAGTCATTTTGGAGAAGCCTTCAAGGCCACCTTGGTGATTCTGTGCCCATGCACAAACAGCTCTTGGCCTACAAACTTCATTAACCCCACCACTAGGATTCATTTAGCAGAGATAGTCAATGAATGGTTACAAACTCCCAGATTTCTCATTGGAGGTTCTGATGCAAACTTCTGTCTTTGGATTTTATTGTAAGCCCATATCACAAGGCTCTCACCTATTGCATTATTCTCTCCCCCAGCCATGGGGCTGGGGTAGTGCACAGAGTGCTGGGGACATGCATCAGCTAGTTCGGAGGGTCTGCAGGTGAGGCACCCAATGGGGCTCATGGGCGGAGCGTGGAGCTTCTGGTGCAGTTCATGAACTGGCCAGTAGGATCTGCATCCAGTTGTTGAGTTCCCCATATTGGCTGATGAAAGCCCTCACTCCTTTTCCTTGCTCCTAGCTTCCCTCAGATGCTTCAGCTGTGCTGATGCCCTCAGTGTTATGAGTAGGAGAGAAAAATTGGGCCTCTTAGGCAGTGCCCCACAAGGATGTGAAACTTGGGTGCTCGTTTTTCTCTTCCTTTCTCCTGGGAAGAAATTGAGGGCCAGGGAGATCTCTCTTAGCACCAAGCTGTGCCACACTAAAGAAGACTTGGATGAGGTTGCCCCATTTACCATTTGTCCTGAGAATACTTGCCAGTGGCACTTCCAGCTGCAGCGTTTACTCTAAGATAATTCGCAGATTATAATCTTAACTTTACCCCTAAAGTTTGCCATGAAATATCTTGCTTTTATTATTATTTCACATCGCTCTAGTATATCAATAGTCTTTGGAAACAAATAACATCATTTTATTTATAGCATTCTGTTTTTAGTAGTGGTATTTTCATTTATCAAATATAGTAATTCTCAATCGCTGAAAATGTCAAATCCTAAAAAACGTAGCATTCTTACCTGTGACGTTAAATTAACGCTGGCAGCAAGTTGCACTTTCTTTTTCTAAATGAGAAAAGGGTTAAACTGTTTTTCTTACTCTCTTCAATGAATCTATTCTCAGATTTCTTGCTTCACTGTGGTGCTGAAACTTCTCCACTGGACTCCTATGCTTCTGTAAAGATATTCGTGTCTGTAACTGGTTGTTAAAATTAATGTTTATGTGGAGATTTGAGGTCTGGAACCTCCTATTCTGCCATCCTACTGACATCCTCTTCTAAACTATTTTTTTTAATGACTGTATTCTTCATTTTCTGTGGCCACTGAAGTCTTTGTTTTGTTATCTAGGTGGTCAGCTAGTGTTTTGACAGGGTTTCATGAAATGCCTGGAGCTAAGAAAAATAATAAAAAGAAAAAAACTCTCCTAGTCTTTGCAAATTATTGTTGAATAATGTTCCATTGTTTGGCTATACCACATTTTATTTATCCATTCATCAGTTGATAAACATTTGTGTTTTTCCATTTTTATTTATTATGAATAATGCTGTTATGAACATTCATGTACAAGTTTTTGTGCGAACACATTTCCAAATCTCTTGTGTATATACCTAGGAGTGGAAGGCTGGGTCATACAGTAACTCCATGTTTAACTTTTTGAGAAAATATCAAACTGTTTTCCATAGTGGCTACACCATTTTGTATCCCCACCAGCACTGTACGAGGATTTCAATTTCTCTTCATCCTCACCAGCACTTGTTATTACCTGTCTTTTTGATTGTAGATATCTCAGTAGGTGTGAAGTGATACCTCTTTGTGGTTTGATTGGGATTTTCCTAATGACTATTATATTGAGTATTTATTCATGTGTTTATTGACCATCTGTATATACTTTTAGACAAATGTCTATTCAGATTTTTTGCCGATTTGCTGTTGAATTGTAAGAGTTCTTTTTTTAAAAAAATTAATTAGGATAACATTGGTTAATACGATTATATAATTTTCAAGTGTACATTATAATTTGACATCTGTATATTCTATTGTGTGTTTACCACCCAAAATCCAGTTTCCTTCAGCCACCACATAGTTGATCCCCTTTACCCACTTCGCCCTCCCCCTATTCCCTTTATTTGACTCCCTTTTATCCCGTCTACTTCCCCATTCCTCCCCTACCCCTACCCTCTGGAAACCACTAGTCTATAGTTTACGTCCATGAGTCTGTTTGTTTGTCCTGTTCATTTATTGCTTTTACGTTTATATCCCAAATATAAGTGATATCATGTGATTTTCAACTTTTTCTGTCTCTCTTACTTCGCTTAGCATGATTATCTCGAGGTCCATCCACGTTGTTGCAAATGACAGTATTTCATCTCTTCTTATGGCTGAGTAATATTCCATTGTACATATGTACCACAACTTCTTTAACCAATCATATATCGTAGAACGCTTTGGTTGCTTCCATGTCCTGGCCACTGTGAATAATACTGCTATGAACATCAGTGTGTAAATATCTTTTCTGTGTGCAAATATCTTTGTGGGTAAAGATCCAGTAGAGGGACTGCTGAATCATGTGGTAGATCAATTCTTCATTTTTTGAAGAACCTCCATACTGTTTTCCATAGTGGCTGTATCAATCTGCAGTCTGACCAGCAGTATATAAGGGACCCCTTTTCTCCTATCATCTCTAGCATTTGTGATTACTTGTCCTGTTGATTATAGCTATTCTAACAGGTGTGAGATGATGTCTCACTGTGGTTTTGATTTGCATTTCCCTAATAGCTAGCGATGTTGAGCATCTTTTCAAATATTAGTTGGCCATTTGTATGTCCTCTAGGGAGAAGTGTCTGTTCAGGTCCTCTACCCATTTTTTTTTTGATTGGATCATTTACTTTTTTGTTGTTATTGAGCGGTATGAGTTCTTTGTATATTTTGGATGTTACATTGCATGCAAATATATTTTCCCATTCGGATGGTTGTCTCCTTACCTTGCTGATGGTTTCTTTTGCTGAGCAGAAATTTTTAGTTTGATGTAGTCCCATTCATTTATTTTTGCTTTTACTTCCCTTGCCTTTGAGGTCAAATACATAAAATCCTCTTTAAGTTCAAGGTCCTTGAGTTTAGTTCCTATGTTCTCTTCTATGCAATTTATTGTTTCAGGTCTTATATTCAGGTCCTTAATCCATTTTGAGTTAATTTTGGTGTGTGGTGATAGACAACAGTCTAGTTTTATTCTTTTGCAGGTGGCTTTCCAGTTTTCCCAGCACCATTTATTGAAGAGGCTTTCCTTTTTCCACTGTATGTTTTTGGCTTTTTTTGTTGAAAATTTTTTACCCATGTAAATATGGGTTTACTTCTGGACTCTCCATTCTGTTCCACTGTTCCATGTGTCTGTTTTGCTGTCAATACCATGCAATTTTGATTATTGTTGCTTTGCAGTATAATTTAAAGTTCAGGCAGAGTGATGTCTCAAGCTTTGTTCTTTTTTCTCAGGATGACTTTGGCAATTTGTGGTCTTTTGTGCTTCCATACAAATCTGATGATTTTTTGTTCTATTTCTTTAAAAAATGCCAATGGGATTTTGATGGGAATTGCATTAAATCTGTATAATGCTTTAGGTAATACGTTCATTTTAACTATGTTGATTCTTCCAATCCGTGAACACAGAATATCTTTCCTTTTCTTTGTATCTTCTTCGATTTCTTTTAATAGGGTCTTATAGTTTTCATTATATAGGTCCTTCACATGTTTCATTAATTTATTCCTAGGTATTTTATTCTTTTTGTTGCAATAGCAAAAGGAATTATTTTTCCACTTCTTTTTCTGATGCTTCATTATTAGAGTATAGGAATGCTATGGATTTTTGAACATTGATTTTGTATCCAAAAAATTTACTGTATTTGCTTATTGTTTCTAGTAGTGTTCTTGTGGAGTCTTTAGGGTTTTCTATATAGAGAATCACGTCATCTGGAAATAGTGACAATTTGACTTCATCGTTTCCTATTTGGATGCCTTTTACATCTTTCTCTTGCCTGATTGCACTCGCTAGGACCTCCAATGTTATATTGAATAACAGTGGCAATAGTGGGCAGCCTTGACTTGTTCCTGATCTTAGAGGAAAGGTTTTTAGTTGTTCACCATTAAGTATAATGTTGGCTAAGGGTTTGTAATAGATGGCCTTTATTATGTTAAGGTAGTTTCCTTCTATACCGATTTTGTTAAGTGTTTTGATCATAAATGGATACTGTATCTTGTTGAAGGCTTTTTCTGCATCTATTGATATAATCATATGATTCTTATTTTTTAATTTGTTTATGTAGCGTATCACATTAATCGATTTGCATATGTTGAACCATCCCCATGCCTCTAGAATGAAACTCACTTGATAGTGGTGTATAATCTTTTTTAATATGTTGCTGTATTTGGTTCAGTAGTAACTTGTTTAGGATTTTTGCATCTGTGTTCATGAGATATATTGGTTCATAGTTTTCTTTTTTTGTGTTATGTTTACCAGGTTTTGGTATTAGGGTAATATTGGCCTCATAAAATGAGTTGGGAAGTTTTGCCTCCTCTTTGATTTTTTAGAAGAGTTTGAGGAGAATAGGTATTAAATCTTCTTTGAATGTCTGGTAGAATTCACTGGTGAAGCCATCTGGTCCTGGACTTTGGCTTTTTGACAGATTTTTTTATGATTGTTTTAATTTCCATACTGCTGATCAGTCTATTTAGACTTTCCAGGTCTTCTTGATTCAGTCTAGGAAGGTTGTATCTTTCTAAGTACTGGTCCATTTCTTCTAGGTTATTAAATTTGGTGTTATATACTTTTTCATAGTATTCTTGTATGATCCTTTGTATTTCTGCGATATCAGTCATAATTTCCCTCCTTTAATCCCCTGATTTGTGTGTGTGTGTGTGTGTGTGTGTGTGTGTGTGTGTGTGTGTCCTTTCTCTTTTTTTTTTAGTGAGTCTAGCCAGGGTTTTGTCAATTTTATTAAGCTTTTCAAAGAACCAGCTCTTTGTTGCATTTATTTTTTCTATTGTTTTTTTTTGTTTTGTTTTCATTTTCATTTATTTCTGCTCTAATTTTGATTATTTCTTTCCTACTGCTGACTTTAGGCTTCATTTGTTCTTTCTTTTCTCAATATTTTTTAAGATGAAGTGTTAGGTTGTTTATTTGGGCTTGTTTTGTTTTTGGAGATAGGCTTGTAATGACATGACCTTTCTTCTTGAGACCAATTTTGATATATTGCACTATTATTATCATTCTTTTCTGTGTATCTCTTGATCTCTCTTCCTATTTCTTCTCTGACCCAGTTATTCCTCAGTAGCATGTTGTTTAATCTCTATAGATTTGTGGTTCTTCCTGCTTTCTTTTGCAGTTGATCTCTAGTTTCAAAACATTATGATCAGAGAATATGGTTGATATGATTTCAATGCTCCTATATTTGTTGAGGCTATCTCTGTGTCCCAGTATGCGGTCGATTCTTTAGAACGTTCCATGTGCACTAGAGAAGGATGTATAAGCAACTGTTTTAGGACAGAAGGCTCTGTAAATGTCAATTATGTCCAGTTCATCTAATGTGTCATTTAAGGATATTATTTCCTTATTATTTTTCTGTTTGCATGATCAGGTTATATCTGACAGTGAGGTATTTAGGTCCCCTACTACGATCGTGTTGTGGTCTCTTTCTCTCTCTAGTTCTGTTAGTAATTGCTTTACATATTTCAGGGCTCCCTGATTGGGAGCATAGATATTAATAAGTGATATGTCTTCTTGGTGCATGATTCCCTTTATCATTATGAAATGTCCCTCAGTATCTTTCTTTACCTTTTTTTATTTTGAAGTCTATTTCATCTGATATTAGTACCGCAACTCCTGCTTTTCTCTGAATGCCATTTGCTTGAAATATTATTTTCCACCCTTTCACTTTGAGTCTATATTTGTTTTTGGAGCTGAGATATGTCTCCCAGAGGCAGCATATGATTGAGTTTTGTTTTTTTGATCCATTCTGCCACTCTGTGCCTTTTTATTGGTGAATTCATTCCATTTACATTTAGGGCGATTATTGAAATATGAGGTCTTCTTATAGCCATTTTACCTTTTCCTTTCTGGTAGCTCAGTGTTTTCATTGCTTCTTTGTTCTTGTGTGTCTGTTTTCTTTATTTTGGTTGGTTTTTGTGGGTTTTCCCTCTGGTTCTTCTTGTTTTATGTTATATACTTCAGTCTGAATCTTCTGTGTGTGGTTACCATTATGAATATGTAAAGGATAGGTATCTATCTATCTATCTATCTATCTATCTATCTATAGATCGATATCTATCTATAGATCGATATCTATATCTATCTATCTATATCTATCTATATATCGATATCTATCTATCTATATCTATATATAGATATATGTCTATATCTATCTATCTATCTATCTATACACATATATATAGATAGATATGGACGACTGTATCTAAATGGACGACTGTATCTATATCTATCTATCTATCTATATATATATATGTGTATAGATAGATAGATAGATAGATAGATAGATAGATATAGATACAGTCATCCATTTTCTTCTGCGCATGCCTTATCTCCATTCCTCTTTATGGATTTGGGTCTTTTATTTGCCTGATAATCACTTTACTCCTAATTATGTATTTTTTTTTTGTCATTTTGTTTAGGTAAGCTGACCCTTTTCAGTATTTTCTGTAGTGCAGGCCTCGTAGTAGAGAAGTCCCTCAATTTTTGTATGTCTGGAAAGGTCTTAATTTCTCCTTCATATCTAAAAGATTGCTTAGTTGGTTACATTATTCTAGGCTGGTATTTCCTTTCATTTAATAGTTTGAATATTTGATTCCATTTCTTTCTGGCTTGTAAGATCTACGGTGAGAAGTCCGAGAATAATCTAATGGAGGTGTATTCTGCTGTTTTTCCAGAAAGATTTATTATATAAAGATCTCTCTTTAGCCTGTTGCAAAGAAGGTGCTTTTCTTTTGATTTCCAGTAGGTGGCGTCTAAGCCTCTTGGATCCCTGCTTTATGTAAAGCCTTAATAATGCCTTTATACAATGCTTTTATTTTTTTTGTAGATATTTAATCATGCTCGCTACCCTCAGTTTAAGTTCTTGTCAGTATTTACAACAATTTTGGTAGTGTTTGCTCAGATTCCCTTGGGGCTCCACAGTGTTCAGTCTTGGAGTATTAGGGGGAGGTGCCTTCTGGTTTGGGAGTTGACGTCTGCAGCCACTGCTGGTAAAAATCAATGTTATTTTTCTGCCATCTGCTTTTCTGCTTTCTGCCTTGATGACTGGGCCCTGCCTCTGGCTGCGTGGAACTCACAACTGTCCCAGGCAGGGAAGTTCGGGGAATTCGCCACACCTTCTCCTTTCCTCCTCCTCCTACAGGCAACTTCAGTGGCTATGAGAGGCAGCTGCTTTATTTCCCCCTATCCAATGCCTGACATCTGGGGTTCTGATGTGTGGTAGCTCTTATGTGCAGATCCCACACTCAGACGTGCTGGTGTGCAGTTTGGATAGTTTTTGTTGAGTTTTAGAGATTCAGTTTATTGTTGTTCCAAGGGGAGAGATCTGGGGACATCTCTCACTCCACCGTGTTTCTTCTGGACCTAAGAGTTCTTTTTTAAAAATTATTTTATTATTAGTTTCAAGAATACAGTACATTGGTTAGACTTTTATATAGTTTATAAAACATAAGAGGTCTTTCTATATTCCAGATACATATCTTTTATCAGAGATTCGATTTGCAAATATTTTCTCTCATTCTGTGTATTATCTTTTCATTTTCTTGATATTGTCATTTGAAGCACAAATTTTTAAATTTTAATGCATTCTTTTTGTCTTTTATTTTGATTGCTTTTGGTGTCATATCTAAGAGATCACAACATGATCCAAGGTCATGAAGAGTTATGTCTAGATCTTCTAAGAGCTTAAATGTTCTTGTTCCTACATTTGATACATTTTGAGTTAATTTTTATAAATATTGTAAGGTAAGAAGTGTAACTTCATTGTTTTCATGTGGGTATCCAATTGTACCAGCATCATTTGTTAAAAAGACTATTCTTTTCCTTTCTCATGACATTTTCTTGACATTCATTGGTTATATGTCTGTATTTATGCCAGTACAATATTGTCTTTATTTTATAGGTTTATAATGAGTTCTAAAATCAAGAAATATGAGTTCTTCCATTTTGTTCTTCTTTTCCAAGATTATTTAGGTTATCTTGAATCCCTTGAATTTCCATATAAATTTTAGAGTCAGTTTGTCAATTTTTTCAAAGAAGGCAGCTGGGATTTTGATAAAAATTGTATTGAATTTGTGGAACAATTTGGAAAGTGTTGTCATATTAACAATATTCAATCTTTTGATCCATGAACATGGATTGTTGCATTGATCTCCTATTGCTAGTGTAACGAATTTACACAAAAGTAGTGGCATAAAATAATACAAATTTATTATCTTACAGGTCTGCAGGTCAGAAGTTTGGAATGGGTTTCACTGGGTGGAAAGTCAAGAAGTCCGCTGGGGAGAATCCATTTCCTTGCCTTTTTAAGATTCTAGAGTCCATGTACATTCCTCATGGCTGTTGGTTCATGGCCCTTACTTCATTGTAAAGGCCAACAGTAGAGCATGTTTTAATTCCTCTCTCTAACTTTTATCCTCTTGTCTCCCTCTAAAACAAACAAACAAATAGAAAATTTCCAATCACATTGAGCCCACCCAAAGATCCAAGATAATCTTCCCATCTCAAGATCCTTAATGAAATCACACCTGCAAAGTCTCTTTTTTTCATGTAATGTTACATATTCACTGGTTTACAGGATTAAGATGTTGACATACTTGGAGGCCATTATTCTGCCTACCACAGATATCTTTCCATTTCTTTAGATCTTCTTTAGTGTCTTTCTACAATATTTTATGAATTTCAGAGAATAGGTTTTGCACTTCTTTTGTAAAATTTATTCCTAAATATTTTATTCTTTTGGTTGTTTTTGTAAATAGAATTCTATTCTTAGTTTCATTTTGAAATCATTAATAGCAGAAATGCAAGTGATTTTTGTATTTACAGAAATACAATTGTATTTATAGAAATGCATTTGATTTTGTATATTACTCTTGTTTCCTGACACCTTGCTGAACTCATTTATTAGTTCTCATAGTTTTCTTTTAGATTCTCTAGTGGTTTCTTTTTCCCATACAAGATCATTCCATCTATAAATAGAGTGTTTTAGTTCTTCATTTCAAAGTGTATGCCTTTCGTTTCTTTGTCTAGCCTATTGCCTGGCTAGAACCTCCAGCACAGTGTTGAATGGAAGTGGTAAGAGCAACATCCTTGTCTTGTTCCTGATTTTAGGGGGAAAGCATGCAGTCTTTCACCATTAAGTATGATATTAGATGTGGGGTTTTTGTAGATGCTCTTTATCAGTTTGAGGAAGTTTCCTTCTACTCATAGTTTGTTGAGTGTTTTCATCATGAAAAAGTGATGAATTATTGTTGGATTTCAATCTCTTTGGGAACTTCCCAGGTGTAGTACGAAACCAGCCCCCATATACAGAGGGCAGGGAGAGTTGGAAGAAAAAGGCAGACCACTCCAAATTGGTAGGTGGTAGGTTTAATAAGCAAGGGAACTTACAAGACTTGTCTTGGGCAGCCACCATATAAGTTGTTTTCTGTACCTACCACCAAATCTTAAAAGTTTATACAGAGGCTTTAACTGGGTTCAGTCATGTACTTAGTCCAGATAGTCTCAACACCACATCTTTATTTCAAAGCTGTGTCCTTGGACCAGCTTCTGGGAGCAGAGAAAGCAGGTAGAGCACACATTCCAAAGCATAGAGAAGGGATTGAGGAGGCTCTGATTGCCCGGTCCAGCTTGAGGGTCAAACTGGTGGTCACATCTTCTTGATGACCTTCCTCAACACTCCACCTTTGTGATTAGCTTTTAAAAACTTATGCTCTCCCCTCTTCTGCCATGTTCTCTGAGCCATCAGCAAGTGGTTTCATTAGCCGTCAGCAAGTGGTTTCAATAAGGGATTGGCTTATTTGGCGGCTATCTGGCTGCATTGGAGGCAGATGCCAAGCTACAATACAAGCACATACGAGGGAAAATGAAGATTCCAAAATCAGTGACAACTTTTTCCAAGAGTCTCATGGTCTAAAGCATTGCATTATTGAGTCCTCTAGGTTGGGGGCTGGATCACTCAGAGCATTCACTTGTGCTTTCATGTGATTTAACAAAGATGGCACATTAGCAGACTCATCAGGTATGAACATGAAACAGTCTGCTTGGCTAATGGCACAGGTACCTCCTTGCAAAGCAATAATAACATCCACAGCCATTCTGTTTTGGAGGGCAGCTTTTCTCACTAGAGACATTTCAGTGTTTGGTAAGGACAGGTTGTGTTGGCTATCATCCAAGGTTTGCTGGGTGAACTTAGCAAGGGCTTCTACGTGTGTTATAACATCCTCCAGGCCAATAGAGGGGACAAAGATGGTGGTCAAATGATCATACCAATGGAAAGTAGAACATGCCCACCCGGCCTTGAGGAGAAGGAAGTTGGCAGTTGTTGTTACCGTGGAATAGATTCTCCCCTGTGCCCAGGTAAACCCAACCACCCAGGTGGAAGCCACAGCCAAAGATTTCTGACACAAAATCATGGGTTCCCATTTGGGGCCACCCAACAAATACCTGAGCAATGTCATCAGTCAGTGCCAAGCCAGTCACTATCCAACAATATGACTGAATGACTACACAAGTACAATGATATTTGTTCTATATTCCTGGTATAATTGGGTTGGTTTTGTTTACAGTGATTTTTCTGTTCCCTACATAGGGGGGCCCAGGTGCTCAAATGTTCATAACCCAGAGTAAACATAAATCCACCCCGAATCTGAGCAGAACTGTCAATGGCTCTAATAGTAGTATCTTTAGTACCCTTTCCATCAGCAGCTTGACTGGCTGCCTGTATAATTTTAAAGAAAAAGAATACCCTTGTCCTGTGTTATTGATAGTGCGTGCCACAGGCCAGGTTTGTAGGGTATTGCAGTCTCTAATTATTTTAGACTATCTATGTTTAGAAAGTCTAAACTCTGTTATTTGTGGTTAGGGGTATTAAAGTCTGAACTTTTATCGTTCAATTGTGTATTTCTCCCTTCATTTCTGTCATTTTTTAATTTTTAATTTTAGTTTTTATTTTTCAATTGGAGCTAACATTTGGTATTTTATATTAATTTCAAGTGTACAGTCTAATAGTTAGACATTTATATAATTTGAGACCTCCCCACCCCCACCCCCAATTAGTCTAGGACCCACCTGGTACCACACATAGTTATTACAATATTATTGACTATATTTCCTATGCTGTACCCTATGTCCCTGTGACTATTTTGTAATTACCAATTTGCACTTCTTAATCCTTTTGCCTTTTTCATCCAATCCCAACTCCCCCTTCCATCTGGCAATCATCGGTTTGTTCTATTATCTATGAGTCTGTTTTAATTTTGTTTGTTTACTTTGTTCTTTAGATTCCTCATATAAGTGAACTCATATGGTATTTATCTTTCTCTGTCTGACTAATTTCACTAGCATAATACTCTCTAGGTCCATCCATGTCATTACAAATTTCATTTTTTATGGCTGAGTAATATTTCATTGTATATATGTTCAATTGTCTATAGATGGATGTAGGGAGCTAAAGCTCCCCAAATTCAAAAGAGTGCATGGATTGTCTCGGGAGGCCTGCTTGCATAAAAAAGAAAAGGCTATTTCTGTTGAATTTCAGGAAGAAGAAGATTAAGTATAGCCTAAGGGAGTGTCGAAGGGAGTGTCAAAGGAAGTGTCAATTGCACCTGGATCTTCAGGATGTTACTTTTGTGTTGTTTTGGAATGCAAAAAGAAACAGATTGTGTTTAAAAGGAGGTTAAGAAATAAACTCGGAGAGGCAGTTGTGAGATCTGCTCTCCCTCCTGCACCCTGTCTGTCTTCTCTTTTTTCTCAGTCCCCGCTCCCCCATTCAGGTACCCGGTTTGACTTGGTCGGCTGGCTTCCGACAGATGGACACTTAGATTGCTTCTATATCTTGGCTATAGCAAATAGCGCTGCTGTGAACATAGGGGTGCATATATCTTTTCGAATTAGTGTTTTAGTTTTCTTCAGGTAAATATCCAGAAGTGCAATTGCTGGGTCATAAGGTAGTTCTATTTTTAATTTTCTGAGGAACCTTCAAACTGTTTTCCATAGTGACAGGAACAATTTGCAATTCAAACAGTGCACCCTTTCCCCCACAACCTCGCCAACACTTGTTTTTTTTTGATTTATTGATGATAGCCATTCTGACTGGTGTGAGGTGGTATTTCATTTTGGTTTTAATTTGCATTTCTCTGATAATTAGTGTCTTTGAGTATCTTTTTATATGTATATTGGCCATCTGTATTACCTCTTTAGAGAAATACCTATTCAGGTTCTCTGACCATTTTTAAATTGGATTGTTTGCTTTTTTGATGTTGAGTTGTGCGAGTTCTTTATAAATTTTGGATATTAACCCCTTATTGGATGTATCATTGGTGAATATCTACTTCCATTCAGTCAGTTGTCTTTTCGTTTTGCTTATGGTTTCCTTTGCTGTGGTCCCATTTCCTTATTTTTTTTTTCTTTTGTTTCTCTTGCCCAAGGAGATAAATCAGAAAAAATATTACTAAGAGCAAATTCAGAGAATTTACTGCCTATATTTTCTTCTAGAAGTTTTATGGTTTGGGGTCTTAAATTTAAGTCTTTAATTCATTTTGAGTTTATTCTTATATGTTGTGTAAGAAGGTGGTCCAGTTTCTTTTTTTTTTTTTTTGCATGGATCTGTCCAGTTTTCCCAACACAATTTATTGAATAGACTGTCTTTACCTCACTGTGTATTCTTGCCTCCCTTGTCATAGATTAATTGATCACATAAGCATGGGTTTATTTCTGGGTTTCTATTCTATCCCATTGATCTATGTGTCTGTTTTTATCATTTTTGTAATTTTTCGCTTTGTTTATTTTGAGGTCTCTTTTGTTAGGTCTATATGTGTTTAGAACTGTTATATCATCTGATAAGTTAATCTTTTTCTCGTTGTAAAATGTCCCTCTTTAGTTCTAGTGACCTTTTTTGGTTTTGAATTCATTCTTTTTTTTTTTTTTTTTGATGAATATTGCTACTCCAGCTTTCTTGTGGTTGCTGTTTGCATAATGTATCTTTCCCCATCCTTTTACTTTAAGGCTATTTTTATCTTCGAATCTAATGTATGCCTCCTGTGCACAGCATGTAGTTAGACCTATTTTTTTTAATCCAGTCTGATAGTCTCTGCCTTCAGATTAGATTGTTTAATATAGTCACATTTAATGTTATAACTGATGTAGTTGGATTTATATCTGCCATTTGAAATTTTGTGTTCTTCAAAATGTGATTTTTGTCACTGCATTTCTCTTTTATTACTTTCTTTTGCATTATGTGAGTATTTCTAATGTAACATTTTAATTCCTTTAATGAGTTTTTTCTATATTCTTTGAGTTATTTTTCTCAGCGACTGCTCAAAACTTATCTTGTACATCTTAACCTATCAGAATCTATTTCAAATTTATACTAACAATTCCAGTGAATATAGAAATATTACCCCTATATAGCCCTATTCCCTCTTCCTTCTTTTTTAAGCCACTCTTGTTATATTATTACATTTATATATGTTACAAACCCAACAGTACATTATTATTCTAATTAATTTATATAATTTTGTATCTATTAAAGAAGCTGAGAAAAGAAAGAACAGCAAGCATGTATCTGTAGAATTTGTGATATTAACCTTCTAATTTACCATTTCTAGTTGTCTTCTCTTGTTCTATGGATTTTAGGTACAGTTTATTGTAATTTCTTAACTCTAGTATGGCTTTTCTCTCACTGACTCCTTTGTGCTGTTGTTATCATACATATTATATTACTATATGTAATAGGCTTAATAGAAGAATTATATATAAATTGTTTTATATCATTCTTTTAAAATAAGTCAAGAAAGAAGGGAGAAATAAGCAATTATACTATCTTTTAAAATTGCATAATTGCATTTACCAGTAGTGTTTGTTTTCTTTTTCTTTTTCTTTTTCTTTTTTTTTTTTTGAGTGGTTTCAAATTACCATTCAGAGTTATTGGCTTTCAGCTTCATGAACTTCCTTTAATATTTCTTATAAGGTGCATCTACTAGCAGTAAGTCTTCTCAGTTTCTAAGTATCTTGGAATATCTATTTCACCATGATTTGAAAGGTAGTTTTGCTAAGATACATGATTCCTGGTTGACAGTTTCTTTTCCATTCATCAAAATGTCATTCACAGCCTTCTAGTACTCATTGTTTGGTATGGGAAGTCACTTAATTTTTATGGGATTTTCTTGTATGTGATGAATTGGTTTTCTCTTGCTGCTTTCAAGATTTTCTTTCTTTCTTTCTTCCTTTTTTTTTCTTTCTTTCTTTCTTTTTGTCTTTGTTTTCAGTATTTTTACCATGATACATTTTGTGTGATTTTTTTTTTTTTTTTAGATGAAATGTAGCTAATATTTCCATCAAGTTTGGGAATTTTGCAGCCATTATGTCTTTGAATATTTTGTCTGTTCTTTTCTTTCTCATGGTCTCCCAGTACTTCCATTATGTGTATTTTGATGTGCTTAGCAGAGTCCCACTTAATGTTCTCTGAAGTTCAGTTTATTTTGCTCTGTTCTTCAGATTATATAGTCTCTGTCAACAAGTCTTTAAGTTTGCTGAGTTATTTTTCTTCCAGTACAAACCTACTGTTTAAATCCTGTATTGAATTTTTTTATAATTTTCTTTTTTTAATAGTCTCTATTTGATGCAATGTTATCATTATAACTTCTTTTACTTCTTTAGTATGCCTTCCTT
>NW_024345599.1:830718-836206 GCF_902729225.1 Pteropus medius
TCATCAAAATGTCATTCACAGCCTTCTAGTACTCATTGTTTGGTATGGGAAGTCACTTAATTTTTATGGGATTTTCTTGTATGTGATGAATTGGTTTTCTCTTGCTGCTTTCAAGATTTTCTTTCTTTCTTTCTTCCTTTTTTTTTCTTTCTTTCTTTCTTTCTTTTTTTTTTTGTCTTTTGCTTTCAACATTTTACCATGATACATTTGGGTGTGATTTTTTTTTTTTTTTTTTGCATTTGGAAATGTGAAACTTAATATTTCCATCAAGTTTGGGAATTTTGCAGCCATTATGTCTTTGAATATTTTGTCTGTTCTTTTCTTTCTCATGGTCTCCCAGTACTTCCATTATGTGTATTTTGATGTGCTTAGCAGAGTCCCACTTAATGTTCTCTGAAGTTCAGTTTATTTTGCTCTGTTCTTCAGATTATATAGTCTCTGTCAACAAGTCTTTAAGTTTGCTGAGTTATTTTTCTTCCAGTACAAACCTACTGTTTAAATCCTGTATTGAATTTTTTTATAATTTTCTTTTTTTAATAGTCTCTATTTGATGCAATGTTATCATTATAACTTCTTTTACTTCTTTAGTATGCCTTCCTTTTAATTTATTTAAATATATTTATAATAGCTACTTCGAAGTTTTTTCCTGTTAAATCCAACATCTAGTTGCTCTCTCAGGCACTTTCTGCCTGCCTGCTTTTATTATTTCTGTTATTGATGATATTGTTATTATTATTATTGTGTATTATTGTGTGTGTATTGACTGACTTTTCTGTTTTTATGCATGTCATGTTTTTGTTGAAAATTGGACATTTTAGGTATTATAGCATAGCAAGTCTAGGTACTGATTTTCCTCATATCTATGGCTTGCTTCTGTTGTTTGCTTATTAATTTGTTTAGTGGCTTGACAAGACTATTTTAGTTAAATGTATTTTTCGTGTAGTGTGAAGACTTTGATGTTGCTCCTCAGAAGGTACTGTCTTGAGTATGTGTTTCAGCAGGATTGTCTTCAAATCTCTCTCTCTCTCTCTCTCTCTATTCTCTCTATTAAGCTGTCTGCCTCTGTTGGTATCACATTCAGCTGTTAAGCTCCACTAATTTCTGGCAGATTGCTATATGGTTTTAACAATGCCTTGGGGCTTAAGTTGCTCCAGTTTGATCTAATCAAATTTGGCACCCTTTGTGAGTATAGTTTTTGAGGCACAAGTTTTAGTTTTGTTTTGATCTCTGGAGAGTTAGTATTAGCTTTCTCTTTTCCTAGTTCTTTCTGGTAAATTTGTTGGCTTACAGTTCACCTTGTTTCCTTCTCAGAGTTATCATTCTTTTTTAAAGTGGTTAGTACCAAAATGTCCATTGTTTCCAAGAGCACCTTTATTCTTGAATTTCCCCACATACTGTTTCAAATTAAGTCAGTTTCTATGAAGAGAACTTTGGAGCTCTTTGTTATTATATACTGCTTCTCCCTTGGGAAAAATCTGAGTTGTTATCTGGGCACTGTGTGGATGCAGTAGCCTCTGGTGTTCTCCTCTTGTTTCTTCTGACATTGAACCTTTTCTTTCAGAGTGAGCTAGAGCTATGGCAATTGGGGCCCCAGTATTCTGCCATGCTTGGTATAGAGCCTCTGCCCTGTGAGTGGGAGCTGGGTGAAGGAACAGTGCATCAACTTCTTGGCCGTATTCACCAGAAATTTAGATTCACCAGCAATTTAGCTTCACCAGCTTGGAATGGGAGGGGATGAGAAGTGCTGGTGGTCTGCCTCTCCCAATGAGATATGGTAACCCTTGACTTGGAGCTGAGGGGTGAGAGAGACCTGTCTTGGCCACATCCTCCTGGAGGGGAGCATCCATTAAACCCAGGTGGGGGATGGGGATGGAGGGAATGGATCTTGGCTGAACAGCCACAGGTTCTTGCTGTTCTTACTGAGTTTTAGTAGATTTTCTTGAAGAAATATTTCTGCATTTGCTGTTTGCCCTAGGACAATTTCAAGGGACCTTAAATGGTTGACTTTTAAAATGATTTCATCAGTTATTCTTGTTTTACTTTGGAGTGGATCTACAGTGCTCCTCATGTGTTATTCTAGATGTGGAATTCCTTCACTTCACCCTTAGCAAATGCTTTGTGTGAGAAATTTTATGGTTCAGTGGATCAGGTAGCACTCAGTTCATGAAGACAGGTTTGGTTTATGTAGCTGCTTTGTGTTCCATGAGTCCCATGGTCAGGTGCTCAGTCTCCATCAGGGCCCAGTAGTAAACCAGTAGCTATTTTTCAAATGGAGAATAGTTGTCAACAGAAGAGGGTATGACCTTACTCATAAGCTATAGTGATCTTAACAGTAATTTTTTTTTATTAGGTCTTGCCAGAGGTTTCGTAATGCTTCTCTGCCAGCGACAGATGTTACATTTAAAAAAAATTCTTTAAATTAGTTTCAAGTATACAGTACATTGGTTAGACATCTATATTGTTCATAAAATGATCCCCCCAATTGCTCCCACTTTCCCCTGGCCCTCCACTTAGCCGTCATATTAATGCTAACTGCTTTCCTCCCACTGTGCTCCCCATCCCCGTGACCAACTATCAACTACTAATTTGTACTTCTTTAACTCTTCACCCCATTCTCCCAGCCCTCCAACTTCCTCCCCTCTGTCCATCTCCAAATTGTCCACTATATTTGTGAGTCTGTTTTTGATTAGTTTGTTCTTTTTGTTCCTTAGATACCACATGTAAGTAAAATCATATGGTATTTATCTTTCTCTGTCTGACTTATTTCACTCAGCATAAGAACCTCTAGGTCCATACATGCCATTGCAAATGGTAGGATTTCATTTTTTTTTAATGGCTGAGTAATATTCCATTGTATATATGAACCATAATTTCTTTATCCAATCGTCTGTTGATGGGCATTTAGATTGCTTCCATATCTTGCCTATTGTAAATTGTGCTGCCATGAATATTGGAGTGCATAGATCTTTACGAATTATTGTTTTGGTTTTCTTTGGAGAAATATCCAAAATATCCATTTTTAATTATTGAGAAACCTCCATACTGTTTTCCAAAGCTCTGTACCAATTTTCAATCCCACCAACAATATATGAGGGTTCCCTTTTATCCTCATCCTTGCCAACACTTGCTGTTTTTTGATTTATTGATGATAGCCATTCTGACAGGTGTGAGGTGATATCTCATTGTGGTTTTAATTTGCATTTCTCTGATGGTTAGTAGCCTAGAGCATCTTTTCATATGTCTGCTAGCCATCTGTATTTCCTCTTTGGAGAAGTATCTGTTCAGGTCTTCTACCCATTTTTTAATTGGATTGCTTGTTTTTATATTATTGAGTTGTATAAGTTCTTTATATATTTTGGATATTAACCCCTTATTAGATGTATCATTAGCGAATATCTTCTCCAAAAATGTTGGTTGTCTTTTTGTTTTGTTGATGATTTCCTTTGCTGTACAAAAACATTTTAGTTTGATGTAGTCCCATTTGTTTATTTTTTTTTTGTTTCCCTTGCCCGAGGAGATATATCTGAAAAGAAATTCCTGTTAGTAATATCAGAGAATTTACTGCCTATGTTTTCTTCTAAAAGTTTTATGATTTCAGCTCTTGCATTTAAGTCTTTAATCCATTTAAAGTCTATTCTTGTATATGGTATAAGAAGGTGGTCCAGCTTCTTCTTCTTCTTCTTTTTTATTTTTTTGCATGTATCTGTCCAATTTTCCCAACGCCATTTATTAAAGAGACTGTCTTTACCCCATTGTGTATTCTCACCTCCTTTGTCATATATTAAGTGAGCAGATAGGTGTGAATTTATTTCTGGGCTCTCTAATCTGTTCCATTGATCAATGTATCTGTTTTTATGCCAGTATCATGCTGTTTTGATTACCATAGCCATGTAGTATAGTTGAGTATCAGATAGTGTGACACCTCCAACTTTTTTTTCTTTCACAAGATTGCCGTGGCTATTTAGGGTTTTTTATGGCTCCATTTTAGGATTATTCATTCTAGCTCTCTGAAAAATGCCATTGGTATTTTGATAGGGATTGCATTGAATCTATAGATTGCTTTGGATAGTATGGCCATTTTAACAATGTTGATTCTTCCTACCCATGAACAGGGTATATGCTTCCATTTATTTGTATCTTCTTCAATTTCTTTTTTCAATGTCTTATAATTTTCTGAAAACAAGTCTTCTACCTTCTTGGTTAATTTGATTCCCAGGTATTTTATAGTTTTCAATAAAATTGTAAATGGGATTGTTTTCTTAATTTCTCTTTCTGAAAGTTCATCATTGGCATATAAAAATGCCACCGATTTCTGAATATTTATTTTGTAATCTGCTACTTTACTGAACCCACTGATCAGTTCTAACAGTTTTTTGGTAGAATCTTTAGAGTTATCTATATATAGTATAATGTCATTGGCAAATAACAAGAGTTTTACTTCTTCCTTTCCAATTTGGATGCCTTTTATTTCTCTTTCTTGTCTTATTGCTGTAGTTAAGACTTCCAACACTATGTCGAAGAGGAGTCATGAAAGTGGGTATCCTTGTCTTGTTCCTGATCTTAAGGAAAATGCTTTTAGCCTTTCCACATTGAGTATGATGTTAGCTATAGGCTTGTCATATATGCCTTTATTATGTTGAGGTATGTTCCCTCTATTTCCACTTTGCTGAGAGTTTTTATCATAAGTGGATGCTGGATTTTGTTAAACACTTTTTCTGCATCTATTGATATGATCATATGGTTTTTATGTTTTGATTCGTTAATGTGGTGTATCACATTAATTGATTTGTGGACATCGAACTAACCTTGCATCCCAGGGATAAATCCAACTTGATCATGATGTATGATATTTTTAATGTATTGCTGAATTCAGTTTGCTAATATTTTGTTGAGGATTTTTGCATCGATGTTCATAAAAGATATTATCCTATAGTTTTCCTTGTTTGTAATGTCTTTGTCTGGTTTTGGAATCAAGGTAATGTTGGCCTCATAAAACGAGTTAGGGAGCCTTCCCTGTTCTTGAATTTTTTGGAATAGTTTGAGAACAATAGACAATAATTCTTCTTTGAATGTTTGGTAAAATTCACCTATGAAGCCATCTGGTCCAGGACTTTTCGTTTTGGGGAGGTTTTTGATTCCTGATTATTTTATTGGTGGTAATCAGTCGGTTCAGATTTTCTGTTTCTTCTTGACTCAGTCTCGGGAGATTGTATGTTTCTAGGAATGTGTCCATTTTTTCTAGATTGTCCAATTTGTTGGCATATAATTGCTTGTAGTATTTTCTTATGACCCATTATATTTCTGTGGAGTCCATGATTATTTCTCCTCTTTCATTTCTGATTTTATTTATTTGAGTCCTCTCTCTTTTTTCCTTGACGAGTCTGGATAACGGGCTGTCAATTTTGTTTATCCTTTCAAAGAAACAGCTCTTGGTTTCATTAATCTTTTGTAGTGTTTTTCTAGACTCTATTTCATTGATTTCTGCTCT
>NW_024345599.1:836217-878682 GCF_902729225.1 Pteropus medius
GGAATCAAGGTAATGTTGGCCTCATAAAACGAGTTAGGGAGCCTTCCCTGTTCTTGAATTTTTTGGAATAGTTTGAGAACAATAGACAATAATTCTTCTTTGAATGTTTGGTAAAATTCACCTATGAAGCCATCTGGTCCAGGACTTTTCGTTTTGGGGAGGTTTTTGATTCCTGATTATTTTATTGGTGGTAATCAGTCGGTTCAGATTTTCTGTTTCTTCTTGACTCAGTCTCGGGAGATTGTATGTTTCTAGGAATGTGTCCATTTTTTCTAGATTGTCCAATTTGTTGGCATATAATTGCTTGTAGTATTTTCTTATGACCCATTATATTTCTGTGGAGTCCATGATTATTTCTCCTCTTTCATTTCTGATTTTATTTATTTGAGTCCTCTCTCTTTTTTCCTTGACGAGTCTGGATAACGGGCTGTCAATTTTGTTTATCCTTTCAAAGAAACAGCTCTTGGTTTCATTAATCTTTTGTAGTGTTTTTCTAGACTCTATTTCATTGATTTCTGCTCTGATCTTTATTATTTCCTTCCTCCTATTCACTGTGGGCTTTGTTTGCTGTTCTTTTTCTAGTTCTTTTAATTCTAAGGTTAGGTTGTTTATTTGAGCTTTTTCCTGCTTTTAAGGTAGGCCTGTATTGCTATGAATTCCCTCTTAAGACTGCTTTTGCTGTGTCACACAAATTTTGAGTCATTGTGTTTTCATTTTCATTTGTCTCTGGGTATCTTTTGATTTCTTCCTTGACCTCATTAATAACCCATTCATTGTTTAGTAGCATGTTATTTAGCCTCCATGTGTTTGTGTATTTTCCAGTTTTTTTTTTCTTGTACTTGATATCTAGTTTCATACCGTTGTGATCAGAGTAGACCGTTGATATGATTTCAATCTTCTTAAATTTATTGAGACTTGATTTGTGTCCTAACACGTGGTCTATCCTTAAAAATGTTCCATGTGCACTTGAGAAGAATGTATATTTTGCTGCTTTGGGGTAAAATGCTCTGAAAATATCTATTAAATCCATCCTTTCTAGTGTGTCTTTTAGGCCCATTGTTTCCTTGTTGATTCTTTGCCTGGAGAGTCTGTCCATTGGTGTCAACGAGGTGTTCAATTCTCCTACTGAGAGTATTACTGTTGATCTGTCCCTTTGTGACAGTCAATAATTTCTTTATGTATGTAGGTGCTCCTATGTTGGGTGCATATATGTTTATGTCTTCTTGATTTATCGATCCCTTTTTTATTATGTAATGCCCATTTTTTCTGGCTCTTATTGTAACCTTTGTTCTAAAGTCTATTTTATCTGATATAAGTACTGCTACCTTGGCTTTTTTTCATTTCCATTTGCGTGAAATATCTTTTTCCATCCCTTTACTTTCGGTCTGTCATTTGATCTAAAGTGGGTCTCTTATAGACAGCATATGCATGGGTCTCATTTTCTTATCCATTCAGTTACCCTATGTCTTTTGATTGGAGCATTTAAAGCGTTTACATTTAAAGTGATTACCGATAGGTACTTTGTTACTGCTACTTTATTATTCATATTTTAAATTTCTATCTTCTTTTATCCCTTCTCTTTTTTATAGAAGACCCTTTTACATTTCTAGTAATGCTGGCTTGTTGGTGATGAATTCCTTAACCTTTTTTCTGTCTGGGAAGCTCTTTATCTCACTTTCCATTTTAATTGAAAGCCTTGCTGGGTAGAGTATCTGTGGTTGTAGATTCTTGTTTTTCATAACTTTGAATATTTCTTACCATTCCCTTCTGTCCTGCAAAGTTTCTATTGAAAAGTCAGAAGACATTCTTATGCGGGTACCCTTGTAAGTAGCTAACTTCCTTTCTCTTGTTACTTTCACAATTCTCTCTTTGTCTTTGACCTTTGACATTTTAATTATGATGTGTCTTGGTGTAGGTCTGTTTGAATTCCTCTTGTTTGTGCTTCCTGAACTTACATGTCTAATTCCTTTCCCAGGTTAGGGAAGTTTTTTGTCATTATTTTTTCAAATAGATTGTCAATCCCTTGCTCTCTCTCTTCCTCTTCAGGTACTCCTATGATTTGGATATTTTTATGCTTCATGTTGTCCCAGAATTCTCTTAAACTGTCCTCATTTTTTTAAATTCTTTTTTCTTTTTGTTGTTCTGATCGGGTATATTCTGCTACCTTGTCTTCCAATTCGCCAATTCGATCTTCTGCTTCGTCCTATCTACTATTGAATCCTTCTAGTGTATTCTTCATTTAAGTTATTGTATTCCTTATATCTGTCTGGTTCTTTTTTATGGGTTCTATGTCCTTTTTAATGCTTACTGTCTCTCTGTCGAGGTTCTCATTGTGCTCGTCCATCCTCCCTATAATTTCATTGAGCATCCTTATAAGCGTTATTCTGAACTCTGTCTCTTGTATGTTGCTTGTCTCCATTTCATTTAGTTTATTTTCTGGAGGTTTCTCCTGTTGTTTCATTTGTGGCATGTTTCTTTGTTTTTTCATTTTATTAGCCTCTCTGTGTTTGTTTCTATGTGTCAGAAATATTTGTTTCATCTCTCAGCCTTGGCCAGATGGCCTAGAATGGAAGGTGTCCTATGTGGCCCAGTAGTGCACTCTCCCTGATTCCTTGTGCCGGGAGTTCTGGACGTGACCTTTGTGTGGGTTGTGTGTGATCTTCTGCTTTGCCAAGCCTTTATTGTTGTTAATAGATTCAGTGGGTGGGATTAACGTTCAGACAGACTAATTGTGGGAATTTGCTTCACTCTTAGGATAAGAGTTGTTGTTTATGGGCTGAACTTACTGAGGGGGATTTGCCCTAGCAGGCTTGTGTAGTTGTTGCAACCACTCTTTGTTTGTATCACTACTGGAACTAGTCAGGAGTTGCCCTTTGGTGGTCTGGTGCCAGCCTCCAGATGCATTGGTTTTGTGGCCCTTTGGGAGGGTCTTCCCTGTAGGCCAAGTTTAGCTTCTGCTTTTGATTGCTCAGGGCTACCCGGTGGGAACTACAAAGCAGTCCGCTTATTGTTGGTTCGTATGCTGGTTTGTCTTCAATATGGCTCCTTTATATTATCAGATGTAGATGTTATGATCAGCTGGAGTTCAGGCTTTTTTCCACGTTGATTATTTTATAATTAAGTGTAATTTCAATGTGGACCTCAATTATGTAAGGCCTGAAATTACTGCAATATATATTTCAACTCCACGGACAATTTCCTATTGTGGTTGAAAGATGGAAGTAATTCAATAGTTAAGCAGTTCATCCCGTACAGTGACAATCATTCTCCAGGTGCTCCTCCCAACCTGTAGCACTGTCCTCAGACATGACATTTTGAAGAACATTGGGTCCTCTGGGTCATCAACTAAATGGTAGATCAGCTTCCACTGCAATTGGGACCTGCTCCAAATCTATTTGCTCCAAAGCTCTGGGACTCACTCACAAGTAGAGCTTTACCTGGTTATGTGGTTACATACAAGGTTCTTGCCAAAGGGTCAGAGAAGCATAATCAAATATGGTAAATATTACTTTAAAAACCAAAGAGGCTCACCAAACATTGTGTCTCTTTCTTCATGGTAGATGATACAAGTGCAGGATCGTATATCCTACTTTATAAGGAATATCCAGACATACCTAACACCATCAGACCCTTAGAAAGTTCACCAATGTGGCGGGCCCCTGGACTTCCCAAAGTTTCATCCTCTATCCTTTGGAATAGTATGTCTTGCTAAGGTATTTATTTATTTGTTGTTTCCTATTCACTGGGTTCATTTAGCATAATATTATAAATGTAATAAACCAGTGTAATGTTCTTTGGGATATCAAGATAATCGAGTATCCTTTGGACTGTGTATGACAGTGAGCAGAAGAGTTAACATAGCACTGGGATGACAATAAAGCTATACTGCTATCCTGTTCTCCTTGCCCTATAAATGTAAACTGTTTCTGATTTTGTTTATTGATTGAAATGGAAAAGAATGTATTTTCCAGGTCAATAACTGCATACAACAGATATGGCACATACAGACCCTCAGCTGCAATTGGTATCACTTGATTAAATTTGTAATAATTTACTCTAATTTTTCACTAACCATCTGACTTACAGTAGCCTAGCAGGTGAGTTAAATGGAAATTTGGTAGAAATTGCCTTTATAGCACCTTTCAGTTTTTGATATGACATTAATATCTGCAGTTCCTCCAGGGACACAATATTGCTTTTGGTTTAATTATCATGGTAGGGATGGGGACTGTTCCAGGGGATTCCACTTGGATTTTCCTTCCATAATAGTTCTCACTCCGTAGGCCAGATAATCAATTTGGGAATTCTGGCAGTTATTAAGTATGTCTATTCTCACTATACATTCTGATGTATCCTTAGTCTCACTGTAAGATATATTCAAGCCAAGACTTCATTGGTCATCTAAAGTCCATAGTTTTCCTATTATCAGTGGATAACAGTAGTTATTTCAGTTGTTTGGAAATAAGCATACTTTCATAACCAGTATCTAATAATATCTAGTACGTCTGGGTATCTCTTTCTCCAGTGCAGTTACCCTGATAAATGGCCACAAAACCCTTGGGGAAAGATTCATGATACATATTTGTGGCTGCACTGCAGGATCCTTCCTTGATCAGGGGGCTCTGTGACTATGAACTGGCTTCTGACTAGAAACTGGGTAAGAAGCCATGAATTTCCACTATGGTGACTAATGGAAGTTAGGTTTTTGTCCAGAAGACCTATATTCTTTCCTCTTATGTATGTCAAACAGCACTTTATTAGACTAACCATATGTTTCCGTTTTAGCTAATTGACCTATGATCAATTAGCCATTGCCACAGATCCTTGTGGATCTAAACACTCAGATTATTATTCGGTCCCTGTGTGTTATTGTGGTAATGGTTCCTATTTTGTGATTAGGCTGCCACTTGATCTTTATCATTTTGGGATCCCATTAGATTTCCTTTTGAGATCAGGGAATGCAATTCCATTGCAGTATCCCCCATCATCATCTCTGGCCTTCAGAGTATGGCCACTACTGAGCTTATTAAGGATATAGGCAGTCCCTGAACCGATGCATATTTTTATGATTTTTTGAAACAATCATAAGTGTACAGAAAACTTATAGAAAAGCGGAAAATAGGAGTAACATTTTTTTCCCTTGGAAACTTTAGACAATAAGTAGCCAACCTGCTGCCCTTTTACCTCAGAATACTAAAGTGTGTATTTCCACAGATACATACGTGAGTACTTCTGATAAACAAGGACATCCTCTTGTATAACCACAAGACAACCATCAGTATCCGGAGATTAACACTGTACATTATTACCATCTAATCCTGAGATCCCACTCAAATTGTGCCACTTGTCCTTCAAAGCAAAAGGATTCAGGACAGAATTATGCATTACATTAAATTGTAATGACTTTTTAGCCTGGAATAATTCTTCAGTCTTTCCTTAACTTTCATGATCTTGAAACTTTTGAAAATTAAAGTTATTTTGCAGACTGTTCCTCAATTTGGATTTTTCTGATATTGCCTCATGATTAGTTTGATGTTATATCTCTGGTGGCTTTGTAATTTGTCAATTGGTTAAGGTGAAATACATTTTCCAAAATTCTCTTTTCTGTATGTTCCTTATTGAGGTGGTCCACAAAAAAAGATTCTTTTGGGATATTTGGAGGGTAGAAGTGAAGCAGCAGACATTTTGTAGTTTATACACATTGTCACTTATCTGTTGGCTTTCCTTGTTGGTGTGAGGCACGAGCTGGGTATACAAGTGCTCCACCTTCACCTGGATCTTCCTTAAGCTTCTCCAGGTCAGGTATATATTTAACTTTACAACTAAGGACCCAGCTTCTATGGGATACCCACACTACTAAGGGCATAGACAACAATAACTGCTGGCTCATGCTTGTGGGTTCCAGCTTGTCCTTGCTCTCCCCTGCTTTATGTCTATCTCACCTTTTCATCTGCCTGACCTGTGGATTGTAAGCTCCAGCATCAAAAGTGAAGATAACAAACAGTCTTGCATGCACTGCTTTACTAACTTCCACAATTGCATAAGGGCAAATCTGTAGCATATCCCTCGTGATTCTATTTCTTTCTCTGAACCCTGATTGATAGAGCATCTTTAGTAGGAATATCACAGCAGTAATGCTGCATTCTTCCTATCACGTCTCATCAAGTGGTAAGTGATCTTTATTTGTTCCATTACTGTTGATGTTCACTTTGATTACTTGAGTAAGGTGGTGATATCTACCAGGCTTCTACATTGTAAATTTGCTCTTTTTATATTTTGTGAAGTGATGCTTGAAACTATGTAAATAACTTATTCTTCATCAAAATTTAAGTTTATTTACTTATATCAGTATGGATTCATGGTTTTCAATTTTATTCAATAATTTGTTACTATCATTAATTCGATGCTCAAATTGTTACTAATTGGGCCAGTGGGAGCCCCTTCAAGCTGGCTTATTTGTCCTTTTGACATGCCCCCATCATTCTCTGAGCACTTCCTTGTTTTCTTGCTTTCTGGTACAAAAGGTGTTCCGGGCCCATCTCGTCATTTTTCTGGTCCAGTCCTGTAATAAGCCATTTCTCCAAGGAGCTATGATTTGTTTTTAGCAGAAAATGGTATTTAGAAAATGAGATCTAGGTGCTATGTGTGATCATAGCTACTGGGTGTCATTGCATCTAGATCCTCTCAGTGGACAGACCCAAGAAATATACGTAGAAGGGTGTGTGGCAGGTGGGTGGGTGTGTATTTGTGTATATTTATCTCTAGCTATTTATTTAAATGTGTACATAAACACATACACATTTACATCTATATTTTTATTTTGAAAACCATGAGTTCTCATCAATACCTCCACTTCCAATACCACAAGGTTTATTCTAGTTTTTTACCTTACCATATTGGTAACTCTCTACTCTCACAGTGATAAACCTGGCTACAGTTATCCTTAATAATTTAATTAAGCCCCCCGTATGTAATTAATCTGCATTTCTTCCACTACCCCTTCCCCTATAGAGATACCCTCCTAACCCCGCTTTGGCTTCAACACCTGATGTCTGGTCACCCCTCTGCATAGATGCACTCTTCGTCCTTCTTGGCTGCTGACATGCCATGTCAGGCTATCTTTTTGTGGCAATACCCATTCCATCCCACTCATTCTCAAATGTTGCATACTTCCCACCCCATCCATTCTCCACTGTATGGATGACTTCTTTATTCCACATGTGTTTTGATACCCCATGACAGTTCACCCCTCTGCAAGGATGCCTTCCACACTCTGCCCTGCTCAGGCTCTGACTCCTCAATGCCAGGCTGCTCTTTTTTCCCACATAGATGTTTTATTTACACTGCTTGGTCCCTGACACCCTACATCAGGCAGCCTTTCCCTGGAGACATCATCCTTACTCTGTTTGGGCTCAAACACCCTGCTTTAAGCTGCTTCTTCAGCTATATGGCAACTGTCCTTATTCTGCTTGGACTTTCACATCCTGCACCAAAAGGCTCTTCCCTTCATGGACATCCTTCTCACTCTTCTTGGATCTGACACTCCACAGCAGGTCTTATTCTGCATGCCTTCTTCACCTTGCTCAGGCTCTGACAACTTCTTTTAGGTTGCTGGTTCACTTCATAAATGCACTTATCACCTTTCTCAGGATCTGATACCCTGTGTGTTGGCTGCCTGCCATCATGGAAACCCTACTTACTCCACTTGGGTTCTGATACTGCTTGCCAAGTTACATCTCTGTGTGAATGCCTTCCTCACTCTGCTCAGTTCTGACTATGTATGCTCCAGTGTGGGACCCTTCTAACCTCACTTAGGCTGGGACATTCCATGCCAGGCAACCTCTCCCCATTGGCTTTTATCTCATTCTGCTTGGCCTCTGACACCCTGTCATCAGTCCACCCCCTTTTCAAGGGGCTCTGATTCCCTACACCAGGCAGTCCCCTTCACTCCATGTGGCTGCTTTTCTCACTCTCCTTGGACTCCAAGAGCCTATGCCAGGCCACCTCTTCTGGTGAAGTCCTCATTCTACCCTGGCTGTGACTCCCCATGCTGGACTGCCCTCTAGTATGGACACTCTCCTAACCCAGCACCTCATGCCAGGCTACCCCTCTGCATGAATTCCCTCCTTTCCCCAATTCAGCTTTGACACTCCATGCCAGATTGCATCTGTGCCTGATGCTCTCCATAACTGCATAGGTGCCCTCCACACCCTGATTGGGCTTCATAACCTTATGCCATGCTTTTCTTACCCCACTCAGATTCTAACACACTGCTCTCCAGATGTATCCCTTGCTCTGGTCCCACCAAATGGCTTTCAGACTGAATTTCTCAGGAATGGCAGAGAAGAGGAAGGCATCAACACATTTTTCTAATGTCTTGGTGAAGGGAGTGTCCTATGTGTCTTCCCAAGAGGTATGGTTAGGGGTAGCTAAGCAGTTTGCAAGTAGATCCATTCCATTATATCCATTTCCCTGAACCTTTGGATTCCTTCTTCTGTAGGATATCAGAGAAGTTCATGCAGTTTGATTTCAATGACTGCAGGCCATCATTGAGTCCAAGCTTTGATTAACTAATTAAACAGATGATGACAATATACCTTAATGCTTGAGTCAACACTTTAAATTTTGAATTCTGGGTGAGTACACCTGTATCAATGAATTTGACCCTATCAAGACTTATATTCCTTCTGCTTTGGTTAACAATCTTAGGACTCACTTCTGTACACGCTTCCTGTTGCTTCTGTAAATAGAGACTGGTGAGGTCTTTTGAGTCTTTGGGGTATAGGCTCTCTCTTGGATAAGGCCTTGTACTTCTCTAATTTGTGCTTTGTTGAGCTCTCATTCTTCTTATGGACTTGGAACATACAAGAATATGGATACAGGGGAGGCTAAACACTAGCTTGTCTGGCAACTGCCACAGGAGCATTTATTGAAAGGATTGTATACAGAGAATACCTGATTCCCTGAGTGTGCATACTTGTGTGTGGTGTGGGTGGGGAATAAGGGATTGCTGCCTAGTTTCTCAACAAGTGGGGACTGTAAAAGCTATGCATATTTTATATTAATCAATTATCTCTTTATCTCACTTTCTTTTCCTTAATTCCTTGAAGAAGAGTACTGGTGATGGTTAATGTTATAATTTAGTTTCCAGATAAGAATATAATTGATCAGTACCACCTCATGATAGTGATATGATGGCTCATAGAATATCGTGTCTCTTCTGTGTTGGAGATAAGAGTTCTTCTTTTGCACAAAAGACAGGAATAGCTTTTGAGTGACAAAAGGGATAGACCGTTGCTGATTAATCTCCTCCCTCTACTATCCTCATCCAATTTCTATTCTTCCTAGCTCTCCCCACTGTCCTACGAGGTTTATTCCTGGAAACTGCATATTCTTGGCTCCCTTGCTTGTTGGCTTGTAGTTGGGTTTGGTAAAAGGATAGAAATGGTAAGCAATCAGATAACGGGAAGAGAGGGAGGTCAGAATATTTCTTCCTCACTCCCTCCTTCCTCTGGCACTGCATCTCTGGCAGTAGCTGCATCCCTGCACAGGTAGAGCACTTACTGGGCTCCTCCTCTTTCGTGGTTCTGACACTCACTTGGCTATGGTAACTCTATTACTTCCTTTGACCCCTTGGTTTTAACGATGATAATGGTTTCCTACTCATACTTCACTATATTTCTTTTTTTTTTCCTGTAACCCTGAACACTCACTGTAAATAGTTTTTTTTCATAAATTCCATTCCTCTGAACCATCTGGAGTGAATTATTTTCCTGCTGAGGCCTTGCTCATGTCTTCATCCTTTGCGTCATCTCCATGACTTTAAAGAACAATAATGCTGGAAGTGGAAAACTCCCCACTTGAGTGTTTTTCTGTACACTTTCTTGGCTGTTCTATCGTGCTTAAAGATAGAGCTCCGGGAAATAAAAATGACTCATCCAAGTAGGTTACCTTTTAAAAAAAGGTTAAAAAATTTATACAAGTAATACATGGTCATGATGGAAAATTTAGAAAACCACAAAGAGAAAATAAAAATCTCCAATAATCCCACTTCACAAAAAGAACCATTGTTAACATTTCGATGAATATCCTTTTTAAACTAAATTATACACTTTTTGTACATCCACAATTCCTGAAACAATGCCAGCTCGAATTCTTGGGTTTCTGAAATTTTCAGAACTGTTCCCATCTGTGGTAGTATATACAAAGTAGGAACAATTGAATAACAGAGGAGCACAGAAGAAGAGGAAGCAGACCTCAGGTGGTTTCAGAGTTCAGTCCTTTTCTGTCATATTTGATGCACTGGATGGGCCCCACCCATACTAAGTCCTGCTGTGCTGGGCTGGGCTTGTGTGCTCTCTGGGAGGGGTTACCTTCTCCAGTTCTCGCACTTAGAAGAATCTAAACCAGAGCATGGGTAAATAAACCACAGTTGTACAGCTGGCTGCCCTGCACAAATACTACGTGGAAACCTCTAGAACCTAAGGAAGACTAGAGAGAGAAGTTAAGAATCGATTAATTCTACAGCAGTCCTGAAAAGGTCCTAAATGGACTGTAGACACCCATGTGTTTCCACAGAGAAGAATCCAATCTTATTATGAGGAATAACTTCAGTCTTCAGAACGGGGGCTATTTTTTTTTTTTAGATGCCGAGGTCATTTTATTTTCCTTTAGAATCTTAAGAGCCAAAAATTTCTGCTGTTTGATTCTTGTGTCTCCTTAAAAGAAATGACACTATTATATATGTCTAGAACATCTTGTCCCTGTCCCCTGTATTTGATTTTCAATTGCCTAGTGTTATAATGACCTCAAATAATCAACCCTTTTGACATCAAGATTATAAATGAAGCTGGGAAAATAGACGTTGAAGAGAGGGAACATGACACAGAGATATACACAGAGTGGAGACTACTCTGAGTTTGATGATTATTGCTAATGTAGTTTTTCTTTCCAGGGGAATGTCTCATCTGATTATTTGTCTCACTACTTCAGAGCAAACTGAAGCATCAACTTTCTACAAGTTTCCTCCTCTGGATATTTACCAGTAGCAACAGATGGATGGAATTTGAACATCATCCTTCAAGCCTTTTCTTTCTTTGTTGTTCTATTATTCTCCAAGCCCGTAGTTTCACTCTAATAAGATCCTGTTGTGAGTCTACTTTTTCGAAATACCTAAAGAAAGAGATATGTGAAAAATTTGTCACAGGCCAATCATAGGACTTAGAGTACAGAGAGAACCAATCTTATTTAAAAAAGAAGACAGTGCACAATTGCAATATACAGATGATGTGTTATAGAACTGTACACTCGAAACCCATGTAATTTTATTAACTATACATTTAATAAATTTAATAAAAATAAAAAATAAGACTGCTTCACTTATATGCGGGATATAAACAACAAAACACACAAACAAACAAAACAGAAACAAACTCATAGATATAGAGAACAAACTGATGATTAGAGACCTGAGTGGAAAAGGTGAAGGGATTAAGAGGTACAAGTTGGCAGTTACAAAATATTCACGGGGATGCAAAGTATAGCATAGGGAATATAGTCAATAATATTATAATAAGTATGTATGCTGTCAGGTGGGTACTGAACTTACCGGGGTAGGGAGGATCACTTGCTATACACCTGAAACTAATATAAAATAATATTGAGTGTCAACCGTAATAGAAAAAAAGGAAAAAACGAAGACCGATTTTCACTTTAATTCTGCTAGTCAAATGCCTTTCTTTTGGAAATCTTGTTGCACCTTTTCAGTTCATGCTGAGGTGAGATAGTTGCAAGTTTACTGAGCTTCAAATAGAAAGGTCCTGCGAAGAGTGGGCTCTCAGTAAACTTGTTTGTTTGCTTAAAATGAGTGCCAGGGCTCAACAAATATGCTGAAGCTTCCTAGTAACTGCCTGTACACCTAATTGCAGTTTATTTTTGTCAGGCTTTATTCTCACACACCTTTGGTTACACATTAAGAACAGCCTCATGTTGTCAAGCAGAAGTTCAAGAACTACAAAGAGAATATTAGTAGAAGGAGGCAGGAATTAAACCTATGTCAAGGGATATGCAGATAGTTCCTCTTTTTAAGGCTGAAGAGAGAAATTTTGAAGTGCATTATCAAAAAGTAATGGCAACATCAAGATAAGTAAAAATGTGACCTCAAGATCCTTAAAGATGAAGCTTGTGATATTAGAGTAGGTATAAGCAGAGTCGGGGAAAGGTTAATCATTCAAGTTGTGGTGTGCAATGGTCAAATTATATGCTACAGGATCAGCACAGACCACCCTTTGCATTGGAACCCCTGTTGATGATTGAGTAATTAAGCCATTATAAGGCAAGCACAATCCTATTGAAATGACCACCATTCATTCCTATGAAGCATTATATATGGTGCTAGAGCAGTCTTTAATGGTGTTCTTAGTAACAACAGAAAAGTTGCAAGATCCATGCTTTCCTCTGATTCTGGCCCAAGGAATAGTCTCTCTGTAAGGGAAGGAATCATTTAGTAATGACATAAGAAGTTACATAAAAAGAACTCTTGTGATTGTCTTCTGGAGTATTGAAACTGTTTCCCACTCTATAGAATTTGGGGAGGGGAATATTGATGAGAGAAAACCCTAAGCACTTTTGGGAAGAGGAAAAAGCAGATCGAATCCTAGGGGCCTTTGGCTAGGGAGTAGGTCTGCTCTTGAGAAGGAGCCCTGAATTTGCATATTAGAAAGGCCTATATGTGGGATATTTTATATCCACAGCCTGTTGTTGCCATAATCCAACTTCATTATTTTGCAGATGAAAAACCAAGGAATAGTGTGGTAAATGCCATAGTCATTTTTTTCTTCAAGTACACATGATTAATTTAATGAGTTCATATCTTTTGATTCTCAGCTCAGGCAGCGATCCTATTGGACTACAGTGCCCCAAATGAAAATGTACCAAAGGAAGATGAGGTCCTACTTAAGTGTGAAGAATCAAAGAAAGGGTCAAATACACTTAGGGTTGATGCCAAACTACTTTTTTTTAAAAGTTTGACAGGAACAAAAAAATGTTGAAAGTATTAGAAGGTATCTTCTGCCTTGAGAATTTGATTTGTATGTCTTGAGCACTGAATCAGCATCGTGTAATAGAAAGGTGTTAAATCTAAGAACTTACTTCTTCACTTAGCATTACTGTGTTACTTAACTTCTTGAGCCACAGTTTTCTCATCTGCAAAATGTAGATAATAACAGTGCCTAATTTATTGTGCTATTGTGTGGATTAAAAGAGATAATTCACGTTAAGCACTTTATACAGTGTTTGATATATAGAAATAGTTTGAAGAATGTTCATTAGTATTTCCTTTTCCACTTGTACAGGAATTTGTCTAGAATGCTTAGCTTGAGTCAAAAATGATAGCTCTAAAGAGTTCTCTGAATTCAGTTATATCCCTTTGAGTCATTTGTAGAATGGCCCATTTCTATAAGTGAGCATTTTCCCCAATATGGGTTTTAGCTCATCCAGCAAAACCCCAGCCCACAAGAACTTTATCTTTATGATTCCTTTTTCCTCCTCATCATTATCTTAGACCCCAGAAGACAGGACTGAATTTCACAGGCAGCTCTGTAATCCAGCATGAAAGTTCACCATAGCTGAAGGGTTTTGCTTGCCCTCAGACAGTTCCTTAGCCTTGGCACTATTGATGTTTTCAGGCTGCATTCTTCTTTGTCGTGGGGGGATGTGCTGTGCATTACAGGATGTTTAGCAGCATCCCTACCTACTAGATTCTACCTACTAGATTCCAGTAGCATCCCACCCTTCCCCTGAGTTTTGACAACAAAAAGTATTTCCAGCCACTGCCAAATGTCCCACAAGGAGAGGAGCAACATTGTTCTCAGTTGAGAACCAGCCCTAGGAGAAACTAACCTGCCAGATATTTTAGCAAACATTCTGTAGGGGTAGACTACTGGAATCTTTAGGAGTGACTGGAAATTCAAAGGGGAAGAATGAGTGTGAGAAAAAAGAGTTTCGGCAGAGAAAAACACTAGATTTTTTTATTACTTTATTAAAATTTTTTATTAGTTCTAGGTATACACATATATATGTAATATATATTACCTTTATATAATTTATGAAGTGATCCACCTGATTACTCTAGCACCCATCTGGCACTACACACAGCCATCACATTAATATTGACTATATTACCTATGGTGTACTCTACATCTCTGTGACTATTTTGTAACAACCTATTGGTACTTAATCCCTTCACCTTTTTTCCCAGTCCCCCAAACACCCTCTCATCTGGCAATCATCAAAATATTCTCTGTATCTATGAGTTTGTTTCAGTTTTGTTTATTTTGTTCTTTAGATTCCACATGTGACGTCATATGGTGTTTGTCTTTGTCTGACTTATTACACTTTGCCTAATATCCTCTAGGTCCATCCATGTAGTCACAAATGATAAGATTTCATTCTTTATTATGGCTGAGAAATATTCTGTTCTATATACGTACCACTTCTTCTTTGTTCAGTCACCTATTGATGTGCACTTAGGTTGCTTCCATATCTTGGCTATTGTAAATAACGCTGCAATGAACATTGGAATATATATATATTATATATAAATATATAATTTTATAATGCTGCAGTGGACATTGGGATGTGGATATTGGGATAAATATATATATATATATATATATATATATATATATATATTATTTTCAAATTAGTGCTTTAGATTTCTTTGGATAGATATTCAGAAGTGGAATTGCCGGATCATAAGGTGGTTCTATTTTTAATTTTTTGAGGAAACTTTGAAATGTTTTGCATAGTAATGGCATCAATTTGTAATTCCTTCAACAGTGCATGAGGGTTCCCTTTACTCCACATCCTCGCCAACACTTGTTGTTTTTTGATTTATTGATGATAGCCATTCTGACAGATGTGAGGTTTTAATTTGCATTTTTCTGATGATTAAGGGCATTGAACATCTTTTTATGTCTATTGGCCATCTGTATTTCCTCTTTAGAGAAATACCTATTCAGGTCCTCTACCTATTTTTAAATTGGATTGCTTTTTTGTTGTTGAGTTGTATGAGTTCTTTATAAACTTTGGATATTAACCCCTTATCAGATGTATCGTAGGCAACTATCTTCTCCCATTCCCCAGGTTGTCTTTTCCTTTTGTTGATAGTTTCCTTTGCTATGCAAAGGCTTTTAAGTTTGATGTAGTCTCATTCGTTTATTTTTCTTTTGTTTCACTTGTTTAAGAAGATATATCAGAAAAAAAATTACTAATAGCAATAACAGAGAGTTTACTGCCTATGTTTTCTTCTAGAAGTTTTATGGTTTCAGTTCTTACATTTAAGACTTTAATCTATGTCAAGTTTATTCTTGTATATGGTGTAAGAAGGTGGTCCAGTTTCATTTTTTTTGCATGTATCTGTCCAGTTTTTCCAACATCATTTGTTGAATAGACTGTATTTACCCCATTGTATATTCATGCTTCCTTCGTCATAGATTAAGTGAGCGTATAGGCATGGATTTATTTCTGGGCTCTCTATTCTGTTCTATTGATCAATGTATCTATTTTTATGGCAGTATCATGATGTTTTGATTACTATAGCCTTGTAGTATAGTTTGATATCAGGTAGTGTGATACCTCCAACTTTGTTCCTCATTCTCAAGGTTGCTGTGGCTATTTTGAATCTTTTATGGTTCCATATAAATTTTTGGATTACTTCCTCTAGTTCTCTAAAAAACGCCATTGATATTTTGATAGGGATTGCATTGAATCTATAGTTTGTTTTGGGTAGTATGGCCATTTTAATGATGTTGATTCTTCCTACCCATGAACACAGTATGTGCTTCCATTTATTCGTATTTTCTTTCATTTCTTTTTTCAATGACTTATAATTTTCCAAAAACAAGTCTTTTACCTTCCGGGTTAATTTGATTCCTAGATATTTTATTGTTTTTTTGATGCAATTGTAAATGCGATGTATTTTTTTTTTAAATTTCTCTTTCAGATAGTTCATCGTTGGTGTATAAAAATGCCCCTGACTTCTGAATATTAATTCTGTATCCTGTTACTTTGTTGAATTCGTTCATCAATTCTAACAGTTTTTCTTTATTGGAATCTTAAGGGTTCTCTATACATAGTATCATGTCATCTGCATGTTAGGCCACAAAACAAGTCTTCTTCTCATTTAGTATATTAGCCCTACGTTCATCATACATGGCCTTTATTATGTTGAGGTATGTTCTCTCTATTCCCACTTTGCTGAGAGTTTTTATCATAAATGGATGCTGGATTTTGTCAAATGCTTTTTCTGCATATATTGATATGATCACATGATTTTTTCTTTCAGTTTCTTAATGTGGTGTATCACATTAATTGATTTACGTATATTGAGCCAACCTTGTATCCCAAGAATAAATCCAACTTGATCACAGTGTATGGTCTTTTTAATGTATTGCTGAATTCAGTTTGTTAATATTTTGTTGAGGATTTTTACAAGATTCATCAGGAAAATCGGCTTAGAGTTTTCTTTTTTCTTTTTTTTTTTGTACTATCTTTGTCTAGTTTTGGAATTGGGGTAATGATAGCCTTGTAAAAACAGTTAAGGAGCCTTCCTTCCTCTTAAATTTTTTGGAATAGCTTGAGAACAGGTGTTAATTCTTCTTTGAATTTTTTATAAAACTCACCTATGCAGCCATCTTGTCCAGGACTTTTGGGTTTTTTTGGAGTTTTTTGATTACTAATTCAATTTTGTTGGTGGTAATAAGTTGGTTCAGATTTTTTGTTTCTTCTTGACTCAGTCTTGGGATAGTACATGTTTCTAGAAATGTATCCATTTCTTCCAGATTGTCCAATTTGTTGGCATACAATTGCTTGTAGCATTTTCTTATAATCCTTTGTATTTCTGTGGTGTCCGTAGTTACTTCTCTTTCATTTCTGATTTTATTTATTTGGGTCCTGTCTCTTTTTTTCTTGATGAACCTTGTTATAGGTTTATCAAAGAACTAGTTCTTTGTTTCATCGATCTTTTGTATTGTTTTTCTATACTCAATATTGTTTATTTTCGCTCTGATCTTATTTCCTTCCTTCTATTCACTTTGGATTTTGTTTGTTCTTTTTCTAGTTCTTTTAAGTGTAAGATTAGATTGTTCATTTGAGATTTTTCTTGTTTTTTGAGGTAGGCCCGTATTGCTATGAATTTCTCTCTTAAGACTGCTTTTGCAGTCTTAATCAAAATCTCCCATAGATTTTAAATCTTTTTTTTTCATTTTTGTTTGTCTCTAGGTATTACTGATTTCTTCTTTGATCTTGATGTTAACCCATTCATTGTTTAGTAGCGCGTTGTTTAGTCTCTATGTGTTTGTGTATTTTCCAATTTTTTTTCTTGTAGTTGATTTCTAGTTTCATACCATTGTGGTCGGAGAAGACATTTGACATGATTTCAGTTTTCTTAAATTTATAGAGACTTGTTTTGTGGCCTAACATGTGGTCTATCTGGGAAATGATCTTTTCATTGGTGTCAATGAGGTGTTAAATTCTCCTACTATGAGTGTATTACTGTCAGTCTTTCTCTTTATACCAGTCAATAATTGCTTTATATGTGAAGGTGCTCCTATGTTGGATGCATATGTTTACTAGGGTTATGTCCTCTTGTTGTATTGCTCTCATTATCATTATATAATACCTTCCTTTCTCTCTTATAGACTTTGTTTTAAAATCTATTTTGTGTGATATAAGTATTGCTACCCCAGTTTTTTTATTTCTATTTATGTGAAATATCTTTTTTTCCATTCCTTCACTTTCGCTGTCAGCCTGTATATGTCTTCGTATCTGAAGTGGGTCTCTTGTAGACAGTATGAATATGGGTCTATTTTTCTTACCCCTTCAGCTACCCTATGTATTTTGATTGGAGCATTTAATATATTTATATTTAAAGTGATTATTGTTAGGTACATAGCTATTGCCATTTTATTATTCATATTTATGGATTCTTCCTCCTCCTCTTGATAGAAGTCCCCTTAACATTTCTTGTAATTCTGGCTTGTTGGTGATGAATTTCTTTAGCTTTTTCCTGTATGGCAAGCTCTTTATCTCAGCTTCAGTTTTAATTGATAGCCTTGCTATGTAAAGTAGTCTTAGTTTTAGGTCCTTGTTTTTAATCATTTTGAATATTTTGTGCCAATCCCTTCTAGCCTGAAAAGTTTCTGGTGAAAAATCGGCTGACATTCTTATGGGAGTACCCTTGTAAGAAACTAGCTGCCTTTTTCTTGCTGCTTTTAAGATTCTCTCTTTGTCTTTAACTTTTTGCATTTTAATTGTGATATGTCTTGGTGTGGGCCTGTTTGAGGACTTCTTGTTTGGGACTCTTTGTGCTTCCTGGTCTTGTATATCTACTTCCTTCACCAGGTTAGTGAAGTTTTCCATCATCATTTCTTCAAATAGATTTTTAATCTCTTGCTCTCTCTTTTCTCTTTCTGGTACTCCTATGATGTGGATGTTGGTACATTTGATGTTGCCCCAGAGGTCTCTTAAACTATCATCATTTTTTAAAAATTATTTTTTCTTGTTTCTGTTCTAATTGGATGTTTTCTGCTACCTTGTCTTCCAACTCACTGATCTGATCCTCTACTTCATCTAGTTTACTATTGATTCCTTCTGGTGTAGTTTTCATTTCAGTTATTGTATTCATTTCTGACTGGTTCTTTTATACGGTTTCTATGTCTTTTTTTATGCTTACTATCTCTCTGTTGAAGTCCTCACTGAGATCATCCATTCTCCTTCTAATTTCGTTGAGCATCCTTATAACCAGTGGTTTGGAATCTGTCTCTGGTAGGTTTCTTGTCTCCATTTCATTTGGCTTTTTGGGGGGCCAGGGGGGAGTTTTCTTCTGCTGTTTCATTTGTGGCATGTTTCTTTGTTTCCTTATTTTAATTTCCTTTCTCTGTTCATTTTTATGTCTCCCAGCCTTGGCCAGGTGGCCTTATGTAGTAGATGTCCTGTGTGGCCCAGTGGTGCAGTCTCCCTGATCTCCTTTGCCAGTGGTTCTGAATGTGTTCCTTGTGTGAGTTGTGTGTGTTCTTTTGTTATAGCTAATCCTTGATTGCTATTAGCATGTCAGTAGATGGCATTGACTCTTCTGCTGACTGGCTATGGGGATTGGTTACGTCCACAATGTATGAGCTGCTGTGTGGGTGCTGACCCCACAGAGTGAGATTTGCCCCATCAGGCTCATGTACTTGTTGAGACCAACCTTTGTGTGTCCCTCTTATGGGGATAGTTAGGGGATGCTCTGCTGTGGTTTGACGCCAGCCTCTGGGTGTGTTGGTTCTGGGTCACCTTGGGAAGGGCTCTCATATAGGTCAAGGTCTGCCACTACCTTTGATTGCTCAGGGCTAACTGGTAGGAGCAATTTGCAAATGGTTCCTGCCTGTGCTGGATCTGGAGGCAAGTAGAAGTGACCACACTGCAAGCTAAGGTTGGTTACCCCCAGTACTGGCCATTGGTGGCTCAGCACAAGGACCAGTACACCTCAAGGCCTGAGGCTGTCTGCCAGTTGCCCATAAGTCTCTGGGGTTTGGGTGGGAGTTGGGTAGGGCAGGGATCCAGGAAGTCACCAGGGTAAGGCATGCAGATTTCGCCTGGCCAATGCAATGGGGTGAGCCAATTCTGTCAGGCCAATGTAGATTGCTGCCAGTGCTGAGCCTGCGGGCTCCCGCAAAAGTCACAAATCACAGTGAGGCCAGCCACTGTCCGCCTTGGGCCCACAGACTCCAACAATCTACAAGAGAGACTGTAGTTTGGGTTGGCACTAGTGGCACACCACCAAAAGTCTCCCTCGTAATGTGTGGACTGCATGCTGGCAGCACGAGCTGAGGGCTGCTGACTGCCTAAGAATGTGTGGTCCAAAGAAGGTGCAAGGTGGGGCTGGCTGCCTGGTAATGGGCTCACCATGGGAAATTTTTGGACTAGATAGGATGGGATCTCAAAGAGACACAAGGTGGAGTGGGCTGATCTCGCCAGGCTAATCTAGCTTCAGAATTGGCTGTGCAGGGGGAGGGCTCAACACTGGTAAGATGGTGCCTGTCTGCAGACTACCCCCGATTAGGGCCTGACAAAGGAGCAATGGTGGCTGTCCCTCCAACTCTCTCACTTCAGCACCACACAACTCAGTACTTCTCCTTATGTCTCTTGCACCTCACCAGCTACTGACCCTCTGCTAGAGCCCAGGGCAAGTGTCTGCAAGTGAGTGAGTCTGTGTTTGGGTGCTTTAAGGGAGGCATCTGGGTTTTTAGGTTTCTTCTGTCTCACTCAGGCGGCCAAATCTCCCACTGATTTTTACAGCCAGATTTTGTGGGAACTCCTCTTCCTGGGATTGAAACCCTGGGCTGGCGAGCCCTTGTGTGGGGCAAGGGCCCCTCATTCCTTTGAGGTGGGCTCTGCAGCTGTGCTGTGCTCTCCCTCCCTGTGCTCAACTGCCATGTGTGGGTGTGGGACCAGCCTACTTTGTGTCTTCGCCCTTCCTACCTGTCTCGATGTAGTTTTTTCTTTAAATCTTCCAGTGTGTGTGCTATGATCAGCTAGACTTAAGTGGTTCTCCAAATTGACTGTTTTATAATTTGGATGTAATTTTAATGTGGTCATGGGTTGGGAGGAGACAAAATATGCTTTTACTTAGCTCGCCATCTTGACCAGAACCCTTGGAACACACTGGATTTTGAAAGAGAACCTATTTTATATGCCAGGCTTTATGGATACAGAGACATAGGCCCTGCTCTCGAGGAGCTCACATTTCAGTGGGAGGGGCAACCACTTGAACAATAAGAATGCAGTAGAATGAATGCTATGTCAGAAATAGATAAATGGCGCTATTGGACAATGGAAGTACAGAAGAGAGGCACACGTTTATTATGATGCATGGAAGGCTTTCCAGAAAACATCACATTTAAGCTGAAGAATGAGGAAGGGATAGCCTGGATAAAATTAAGGGGATGATAGAAGAGACATTAGAGAATTTGGGGTTTGGAGGGAATCGCAAGTTATTTAGATTGGCTGGGAGAAGAGTGCTCAAGGACCAGGAGTGGTGGAAGAGATGGCTTGTAAATAGATAAGAAACAGATCATGAAAGTCCCTCTAAGCCACAATAAAGACTCAGTTCTGAAAACTATCAGGTTTCTCCATGGCTCTTGATATTCCTGTTTAGATTTAGAGAAGATTAGTTTAGCAGCAGTGTGGAAAATAGATTAGAAATATGGTGAGGAGCCAGGAGGCTATTGTAGTCCAGGCGAGAAATGATTATGGTTTGAGTTATGGTAGTGGCAGTGGAAAGAAATTAAAGATCTATTTAGGCAGTGAAAACAATAGGATAGTTAGGTTTGGGGACACTTTCTGACTTGTGCTACTTGTAGTATCATTCATTAGAATGGAAAATACTGGGGACAGAGAGGTCTTGGAAGAAAGATGAAGTTTAATTTTGGAAAAGTTGAATTTGAGTTGGTTGTGATCTTTGAGGTGGGACTGTCTGATAAGCATTAAGTACATGTATCTGAAGAACAGGAGAAATTTAGAGTTAAGATACCATATTGAGAGTCATCAGGGGAAATTGAAGCCATGTCAATGGATGAGAGCATCCAAGGAGAAAGTGTATACTGAAAAGAGATGAAGGCTTAGTTCTTCACTTCATTTGTGTCCTGTTCTCTGAGAGATTTTCCTTGACTAACATCAATAAAATATCACCCCTATAACTCTCTATTACTTTACCTTTACTTTTTTTTTTTTTTTTGGTAACATGACACTACTCTATATTACGTTATGTACTTAACTTATTAGTTTTTTGGTTACTCTCAGATATTTACAATAGTTTAATTCATAGGCATTAAAAGTTTCAACCATTCAAAAATCAATACTTTTATCTTATGTTCAATTTAAAGCTTCTCCTCAGCCCCTAACCTCCAGGGCTGCTTGATTGGAGAAGCCACAGATCCCTCTCTAGTGAAGAAAAGTGACTTAGTCTGTTCTTTCACTCTCCTTGCTCCACCTCTTCCCCTACTTGCTCTGCTGCTTCTGGCTCCTCCAGCATTCAGGGGTGGGGTAGATAAGGAGAGAGAGTCTTAAAGGGATAGTGAAAGGCCTAATTGACTGGGACCAGTATAATATGGTTATCAATATCTTTTGTGGAACAAATGCTCAAATACTTCCTTTTTTGTGTGATGTACTTTTGTGGTTCCTTCAGCGACCTCATTCACTTCCTATTCCCTAACGAGAACCTCTTTCCTGCACCATTCCTGATGGGAGCAATGTACCCTCTGACTATCTTCCCTCTTGGTTCTTTTTTTCTCATGGGATCCTCATTCTTCTGCTGGAGTTTCCAGCTACAGTCAAAAGACATTACCTGGCCCATAGAAAACCTGGTCCCTTGGAAGTCTATACCTTTTTCCTTGTCCTGCCATTGTGAATAACTTAAACCAGCCTATTGCCTTCAGATTTCTTCAGGTAAAAGTCAAACACAAGGGTTTATCTTCTCTAGACACAAAAGGACACATGTTAGGTTCTCCAATGAACTCTTCCTGCTTCAATGGCAACACAGGCAAGGCCTAAAAATTGTAGTGCAGCAAGACTCCAGCCTGGGAGTAAGAAGCCAATATCCCCTCTTGAAACGTTTAATTGGGACATTTTTGCTTGGCTTGAGCAGGAGAATCATAGCACTTTCTACTCCCATGAGTTCCCTTCAAAAAATCCTTTTTCTTTTCCTCCAATTGATCTTTAGAATTCTCTTATATAAACAGGAATTGAATGGTGAGGAATGATAATTCAAATACCAGTTTAGCCACCTCTTAGCAAGTACTACTTGATATATTTATTTATTGCTGATAGGCAACATAGAGTACTAGTTAAGAACCTTAACTCTGGAACCATATTGTCTGGCTTCAAATATTGATTTAACCATTTGACTTCTCTGTGCCTCAGTTTCTTTCTTTGTAAGATGGGGATAACAATATTATCTATATCATAGGATATTTGTGAAGACTAAATGTGTGTGTCTTAGATAACACCTTAAAACAGTATGTAAAATAATAGTGCTACATGTGTTTATTATTATGCTATTATTGCTATTGTTTATTTTTCATTGACATAGAATGTAAACTCCATGCGTGTAAGATCTTTTTGTTTGTTTGTTTCCTGCCATATTTCCAGCTCTTAGAAACAGTGCATAAAACAGGCACTAGTAAATGTTAGTGCACTCAGACTTCTTCTAAATAAATTAATGTGACATTTAAGCTTTAAATGTTAAGGTATGGGCAGGGAAAGTAAGGTCTGAGAAGATTAAGAAAGATAGCCAGAGACATAGGATAGCCAGGAGGATGTGATGTTTCAGAAACCATAGGAGAAGAGCCTTTAACAAAAAAGGAATGGGTAACATCATCAAATGTCACTAGAGTGTCAAAGAAAAATAAAACTAAAATCTGGTCATTGCATTTTGTAACAAGGAGCCCCTATCTTTTTGGTTTTGTATTCTGGTAAGTAATGGTTTTCTTTCTACCAGAGATGTTTTTATTAGAATGAATGACCACTCAGAATACATTTTTGAATATGTCTTTAAAGTTTTCAGTTCTGCATTATCAACCTCCAAAGAACAAAACAGTCTTGCACTTACTTAGTTTTGGCCATAACCACAAAGTACCCATCCTCAATACAATTCAGTACCTTTTCCCTGACCCAGACTCTCCTCTTGAATCAAACAACAAAACCTGTTGTTGACATCTGCATATAACTCCATGCTACTTCCGCTCCTAAAAATGTCCTTCCTTCCCCCTCTCACCCCCTTTTTCCAAGAGTATAAGTAAAATATTTAAAGAACTTTTACAACTCAATAATAAAAAGACAGATAATTTAAAATGGACGAAGGATTTGAATAAGCATTTTTTTTCAAAGAAGATATGCTATTGACTAATAAGTACATGAAAAGAGGTCGACATCATTAGTCGTTAGCGAAATGCAAATCAAAAGTACAATGAGATATTCATGCCCATTGGGATTCTATAAGCAAAAAACTAATAGTAACAAGTATTATTGAGTATGTGGATAAACTGGAACCCTCATACATCACTGGTGAGAGTGTAAAATGGTGCAGCCACTTTAGAAACTAGTTTGGAGATTCCTCAAAAAGTTAAACATAGAGTTATCATATGACCCATCAATTCCACTCCTAGGTATACATACAAGAAGTTTGAAAACACATATTAAAAAATTGTACATGAATGTTTACATCAGTATTATTCATAATAGCTAAAGTGTGCAAACAACCCAAATGTCCATCAATTAATAAATGGATAAACAAAATGTGGCATATTCATACAGTGGAATATTACTTAGCCAGAAAAAAAAAATAATTTGAATGATGTCACTAAAAATGATGAAGAACTCCAGGGGTTCTCGAAAGGCTGTAATTAGGTACTGAATAAAGTCCAAATTCTTTAACATGACTCATAAGTCCTCTAAAGCTCTAACCCCTACTCAACTATTATTAGTGGAATAATGTCACTCCCTAAAATTTATATATTGAAGTCCTGACCGCCAGTACCTCAGAATATATCCTAATTTGGAAATAGGGTCATTGCAGATGTAATTAGTTAAGATGAGGTTATTAGAGTGGGCCCTAATGCAATATGACTGGTGTCTTTATAAAAGGGGAAAACTTGGACATAGAGAGGCAGCTACATCTATCATAAGCATAATGTTGGACAGGAAGAATGCCATGTGAAGATGATATCAAAGATTGGGATAATGCTTCTATAAGCCAAGAAATGCCAAATATTGCCAACAGAAGTTAGGAGAAGGGAACACATTCTTCTTCACATTCCTCAGAAGTAACCCTGCAACCACCTTGATTTCAGACTTCTAGCCTCCAGAAGTGTGAGACAATAAGTTCCCATTGTGTAAGTCACTCAGTTTGTGGTACTTTGTTACAGCAGCCCTAACAAACAAATACACCATCTTCCTAGCCTCATCTGTGATCACTTTTTCCTTATACTTTACTCTCTAACAACACCAACTTCCTTGTATTTCCTTTGCATAGACCTAATGTTTCTAGCCTTTTTGTTCTTGCTTATGCTATTCTTCTTCCTTGAATGCCTTTTTGGTCTAGCTAATTCCTTCTCATCCTTTAAGATTCAGAGAAATGATTACTTTTTCCAGGAACCCTTCACTGACCACTCCCCACCAGGCTAGTGTAAGCGGCCTTGCTAGGTGTTCCCACATATCCTGCACACCTCCCCAGCTTTGCACTTTCCACACTGTATTATAATTTTATGTTTATGGTTTGTATGCCTACTTCCACCCTATGCAAAAAAAAAAAAAAAAACTGTGAATGCCTTGAGGAAAGGGTTGGTTACCAAAATTCCAGTGCCTAGCACAGTATACTTTCCACATAGAAGATGCTCAATACATACCTTTGGGTGAAAGGACTTTTTTTTAGTGTTAATTCATCTTTCTTTTCATAACACTTACTAAAGTGCTTAACATATAATGGATGCTCAATACATCTTGACCAGTGGTTCTCAACTGAGGACATTTGGCAATATCTGGAGACATTTTTGGTTGTCTCTATTGGCATCTAGTGAGTAAACACCAGAGATGCTGCTAAACATCCTACAATGCACGGTATAGCCCCCGACAACAAAGCATTAGGTGGTCCAAAATGTCAATAGTGTAAAAGTGGAGAAACCCTGATCTTGACTGAATAAGAGACTGAATCTACTTTTTACACCCTACACTCACTAGTGCACAACTAGTGCAGAAAATATAGTTGGTCAGGAAGGCTTCTCTTTTCATTTTTTTTTTCAAAAGTAAACTATTACCCGACAAGAAATGAAGAGGCAGTGTCCTGGCATCCATAATTAAGACTTTGGCAATAGAAAAGTACTTGATCAATAAGAGAACACATATAATACCGTTATGCTTGGAATGCTCTATAGAAGTGAAAATGAATGACTTTGAGCTACATCTATCAACAGAGATAAATCTCATAAGCATAATGTTGAGTGAAGAAAGCAAATTGCAGAAAATACAGAGTGACACTATTTCTGTAAAATACTACATATTATTTAGAGAGAAATGCATATTTAATAAATGTATAAAGACATACATGAAAATAATCTATATCAAATCTGGGATAGTGAAAACCTTGGGATGGGGGTGTATACAGAAGTCTCTGATAGTAGTGTTAATGCCTTATTTCTTAAGCTGGGTAATGGACATATTCTTGTATTATTCTCTATACATTTATGTATTTTTGAAATATTTAATACTTTTTAAAAAGAACAATTGCTCAATACTGAGGCATTCTGTCACCTGGGGCTGAAGAAAAACTTCATCTTATTATTTTGCACTATCCAGAACTCCCTCGGTGTGGTAAAATTGAACAACTCATTGAATCCAATGATTCATTATGAGACAGGAGTTTACATACCATACATAGGATAATAATTCATAAATTCCTATTTATATTGTTATAAATAGTGCCTGGGTTTTCTTGTACTGGGGCCTTTACAATATTTGGCATAAGAATTTGAGCACAGAATCCTTGTGGCAAACAAAAAGGATCAAACAGAAATGGACAGCAGTTTGCAAAGCATGGAATCTGTGTGAACAGGCCATTGACTAACTGTTTTGGTTCATTGTTTACATTTGTCTCTGTGTATTTGCAGCTGGTTTAGTGAGACTGTCTTAGAGTAAAGGAGTCAGATCCTCACACATCTTCTTGAATGAGATAGACTTTGGAGAGCGAGAAATTGCACACGCATAAAGAAGTAAAATTTTAAAATAGTATCTAGAAATTTTGCTGTGGAATGAGAAGATTGGACTAAATGTTTACTGAAGTCCTGAGAGTGTTTCCAGCTCCTGCCAAGCACCACCTGCAAAGAAGGAGCACAGAAGTGCTTAGTCTGAATTCCCACAGCCCGGGTTAGAGAAACGAACACATTCAAAGCCCAGGGCGGAGCAGAGATGCCCCAAGGATAGAATTGGCAAAGCTAGACATAGCAAAGAATTTCCTTTTAGAAGAGGCTTCTTTGCACTTCAGGCTATGGGCAGGGTATTGAAGGATTCAAGAATGGAAGAAAACTCTGAGTAGAGCCTGTGAGCTGAATTTTACTGTTTTGTCTGCTAGAATTAAAATGATTTTTTCTTTCCCTATTAAAGATTTTCAAAACAGATGTTTTATATTATAAAAACTATAATACTCATTATAAGAAAGTTGAAAATACAGAAAAATAGGAGAAAAATGAAAAATTCATTTAGTCATACCACCTAGAGACAGCCACCATTAATATTTTGTATATTTCTTTCTAGATTTTTGTCCCTGTATATTCCCCCATTTCTATTAATTGTTGTGATCGTGTTATGGTAAATGTTATATCCTAGTTTCAATTACTATTAGATATAGTATTTTCTTTTCATTTTGAACTATGTATACATACAGTACTGTCTGCAGTTTTGCTTTCCACGGTTTCAGTTACCTGTGGTCAACTGGGGTCTGAAAATATTAAGTGAAAAATTCTGAGTAGTGTGATGAAATCTCATGTCATCCTGCTCCATCCTACCTAGGATATGGATCATCCCTTTGACCAGTGTATCCATGTTGTATTCATTATTAATATTTGTCTAGGTTATCAGATCAATTGTAGCAGTATTGCAGTGCTTGTGTTCAAAGCAACCCTTATTATACTTAATAATGGCCCCAAAGTGCAAGAGTAGTGATGTTGGCAATTCAAATATATCAAAGAGGAGCCATAGAGTACTTCCATAAGTGAAAAGGTATGTATGAAAAACATAGTATATACAGGGTTCAGTATGGTTTTAGGTATCCACTGGGGGTCTTAGAATGTATTCTTCATGGATAAAGGAAAATTACTGTGTCAGTTTTATTGGCTATATAATATTCCATTGTATGACTATACAATAATTCACAATTGAATCATTAGGGTTTTCCCCCCTAGTATTTCATTATTCTAAGTAACACTGAAATTAACATCATTGTACAAAAAGTCTATGTACATCTTTGTTTCCTTAAGACACATACATTCCTTCACTATACAAATATTAGTGAGGGCCTACTATGTGCCAAGTACAATGCTAGGTGCCAAGTTTCTGCCTTAAGTTTTTTTAATACTGAGATGGAAAACAATGGAGGAGGAGCAAATTTAAGAGAAAAGATGGTGAGTTCAGCTTTGAATATGTTGAGTTTGAGGTGCCTGCAAGACATCCAAGTGAAGATGTCAAGAAAGCAGAGATCAGTGGAAAGCTCTGGATACACTATAATATTACAGATGTGGCCATATAAATGGTAATTAAAGCCAAGTGAGTGAAAGAGATCATTTAGGGAAAGAGTGTATGTAGCCTAGCCATGAGAATGTCTGGCTTTCAGAGGTTAAATACCAGAGTGGAATCTACAAAGTAGACTGAGGAGAGGGCAAAGGGGTAGGAGGAAAAGCAGAAGAATATGGTGTCATAGATGCCGCAGGAAGACTTTCAAGGAGGAGAAAATGGTTAACGATGTTAAAATGTAGGGGAGAGGTCAAACAAGATAAGGACATAAAATGCTTGTTTCCTTCCTTCCTTCCTTCCTTCCTTCATCCTTCCTTCCTTCCTTCTTCCTTCCTTCCTTCCTTCCTTCCTTCCTTCCTTCCTTCCTTCCTTCCTTTCTTCTTCTTCTTCTTCTTCTTCTTCTTCTTCTTCTTCTTCTTCTTCTTCTTCTTCTTCTTCTTCTTCTTCTTCTTCTTCTTCTCTCTCTCTCTCTCTCTCTCTCTCTCTCTCCCTCTCTCTCCCTCTCTCCCTCTTTTCTTTTATAGAAACAGAGGGCATTGGTTGGGTATCATGTTGAGCACAGTTTCAGTGGAGTGTTGGGGAAGGAAGCCAAACTGCTGAGTGAGAAGTTAGAGAATGGAAATTGCAAATGTATCTGTAAAGTACAATTTCAATAAATTTGCTCATGAAGAGGAGCTGGAGAGGTACCTAGTGTATAGGGAGAATATTTTTTTAAGATGGCAGAGACTTGAGGATGTTTATCTGCTGATGACAGATGAGAGCGACTTAAGCATGGTTAAAGGCTGATGAGAAGAAAGGTGGAAGAGAGAGAGAGAGAGAGAGAGAGAGAGAGAGAGAGAGAGAGAGAGAGAGAAAGAGAATCTACAATTACTCGGTAGGCATAAATATTTTAAGGTCTATCGATATATATTGCTCATACGCTTTATCAAAAGATTTTTAACCAAAATACACTCCTGCCAGCAATTATGAGAGAGCTTGTCTGGTGGCTACTTTGTCTTTAAGTGTTATAAAAACAAACAAACAAAACAAAACAAAAAAACTTTACTAAAGAACCTCATTATTGTTCTAATTTACTCTTTGATTAATAGTGAGTTGAATGTTTTACCCAGTTGTGTCCATGTGTGTGAATTTAGTCTATGTTCTTTGCCCCAAACTTTTGTATTTTAGACAGACACTTTTCTTTGCCATAAAAGGCTGAAAGTCAAAGGATGAGAATGGTATCATATTTTATCCTCCCAAATTATATGGTCTAGAGTCTTCATCTCCCTAAAGGTATACGGCAGTTTGACAACTTTTGGGTCAGCTGAGCGGAAGAGGCAGGTGATTTATCATCTGAGAGAGTGACCACAGATGGAAAGTGAAAAGGGGCTCAGGACTAGTCTTAGACCCCTATCTTTAGTCTTCAAGCCCCCTTTCCTAACCCAGGAGGGCATCCCGCCAGAGCCTTAAGGCTTTGGCTCCCAGAGCTCCCTTTGGGGTAAGTGGCGGTCCCCTAATAAGGACTCCAGAGCGCTGTGCGGCCCCTTTAAGAGTCCAGCTCCTCCCCGCTCCAGGGAAAGTTTCAGCTTTTTCCGCCTCACGGGAGGGTGAGAAGGGCCGGCAGCCGAAGCGGAGTTGCGGTCTTCCTGGAGCCTTAGACCCTGCCCTGAATCCGGCACTGGGACGTCTCGCCCTCTCGTGGCACCTGTTGCAGGTGACAGGTAGGTCTGTGGTCAGAGGCCGCCCCTTTGCCGTAGGTCCGGGACTCCTCCCGGCCCCCAGCCCATTTTCGGTGCCTAAGCGTCCCCACCCCCATCTTAGGGACCTGCGCCCCTCCCTATCCCCTTCCGCTTTCCCAGTCTCTCCTGTTCCCTTCTGTTTGTCTGCCTCTCAGGACCGCACCCCCTACTCCTTGACTCCCGTCTGCTTGGGGCGGTCCTTCCCTGCCAGTTTGCTTTCTCCTGGGCCCCTTCCTTGGCCCACACGTCGCTAACGAGGGCTGTGCCCCTCTGTGTCCCCTGTGACGCCTCAGGCAGAGTGGCCGGCTTTTCCCGCCTGCGGCAGCTGATGCACCTCCGGACAGCTGGCCCTGGGGGCAGGAGTGGGGCCGGAGCTACTAGCGGGAACTGCGCCCTGGGAGGCGTCAAGTCACCTTTTCGCCGGTTCCTCTCGCAGCACCCGGCCATCGCGCGTGGTCTCGGCGCCGCGCTCCTTCCGGACGTCGGGCGGCGTCGTCTTCCCTGGCCTCAGCCGGCCTGTCACGGGTAAAGGCTGCGGGCCGGTTGGCCCCAGTCGTGCCTCAGTGGGCTCCTTCTGCACTTGGGGCAGGGGTCCCGGCTGTGTGCTCTAGAGCTGAACTGCTTAATCTTGCCACCCTGCAAATAGGCTGCGGAGGATTTGCTCCTGGAGGATGGTCCTCAGCCCTCAGAAAGGGCATAGAACACTTCTGTATTCTATGATGGTTTGTAATGGGGCAGATGAACGTCTCCAGCCCTTAACATTGAATTAAATGGTTGGTTTTTGGTGATGAAATCATTTGGTGAGAATTCTGATGGCTCGAACAAATGACCTTTTCTCATTAACTTTTTCTTCCCCCAGTACCCTGCTTCTTCAGGACCAGGGGACCTAGCATTCCAGAATACAGCTTTTGGTAGGGTTGGCCCTAGACCTTGAACATTTATAGCAGAAAACAGTCTTCAGTACATCCTTGACTTCCTATTTTTAACTGGCTTTTTTCCCCCTGCTCTTTTAGCTCCCCACTGCCACCCCTCATAAATTCATTAATATTAAGGTATTAATGACCTAATGTGTTTATCAGCTGGTTTGTGGGGGGAATAATGTCTAGTGTAAAGAGATGAGACCTTGAGGAAGTTTTTTTGTCCTGGTTATTATTTTGTAGCACCTGCTGGAAATCCTAGTAGAAAAGACCACCAACTTGGCTTGTGAGACTTTTCCTGGCAGGAGGTGAACATTTCTGGTAACACAATTTCGGAGTAGTGAAATGGCGTTTGGAGGTATAATTGGCCTGTGAGTGTATGTATCATTATGATTGGTACTCTCTGAGCTTTTACCCTTAAAGGCTAATACTGATAATGGTTGTTAGAATCCACTGAGCCAGGTCCTATGATAAGTTCTTGACATAATTATCTCATATAATCCTCATGGTAACTCTGCAGTAGGCACTGCAATTATAATTGTGTTATGATGAAAAGGAGACGTTGAGAGGTTAAGTGCCTTGCCCCAAATCACCCAACAGATGAGGGGCAGATCTGGGTCATCTGACTGCACAGCTGTGTTCCTATCCCCTGTCACACCACCTCTGTTGTCTTAGATGTTAGGAACACTAAATACCTCCCGAGTGAGGACTGAGGGATTAAAAATTTCCCTTCCAAGCCGAAGCATAAGTTTTGGTCCTTGACTCCACCCTGAATGCACTGCAGAAACTTGGGACCACTTACCTCACTGGTATCTTTACCCACTTTACCACTTCCAACAGGGGCCCAGTTCCCATGTTGCCGTTATAAGTACACACCCCTGAGTGTACCCACCTGCCTGAATGAAATCTCTGGGGCTCCTAGTTCAGTAGTAGTAATTGTCCTGAAGTTAGGACAAGGTAACTCTGGATTCTAGGGATTTATGCCTGGCTCAACTTCTTCCTATCCTGCTGGCTAGGGGAGAAATGAGGATGTGGTATCGGATAAGGATTTCCCAACAGCCAGGCCAGAGAGACTGAAGGGAAGTGTTTGCTTATTTTATCGTGGGATGGATGGAGTACCTTAGGCAGGGACAGTCCAAGAGAAAATGTCCTCCCTGATGTGATCTCCTGGCCTTTGCTCAAACTGCTTTTATTTCCCCTGAAAAGATTACTTGCCACCCATACCCATTCCCCTGCCATTAATTACTATTCGCCTCAAAATTTCCCTTCTTTGGGAAGCCTTTCTAAACACAATTCCTTCCTCTAAGCAGAATTACTAGTTATCCTGTGTCCTAAAGCACTTTGTTTACACTTCAGGAAATTCTTTAACACCTCTTAGTTGTTTTTCCACCTGGAAGGTTGTAACCTCTTTAAGGGCAAGGTCTGAATCTTGGAGCTCTCTCTGTCTTAAGCATAAGAAATTAACAAATATTTGTGCTAAGAACTGGGGTCTGATGATGGTAGAATTGAAGTACAAAAGACACTTTTTTGAGGCACTTGAAATCCAACAGCTAGGAATTTGTACTTAAATGTCACCTCAGTGAGGCCTTCCCTAACCATCCTGTTTAGACTTGCAACCCTTCCCAGAATATTCTGTGTGCCCCTTCCCTACCTTATTACTCTAATGTAACATATTGTATATTTTATTCATTTTTTTCTTATTGTCTGTCCCTCTCCCCTCTCCATAATTTAAGTTCCATGTGGGCAGGGATTTCTGTCTCTTTTATTCACCAGGGGACCTCAGCATCCATAACCATACCTGGCACATAGGTACTTACTAATATTTGTTCAATGAATTAATCAATGGCATTACCATTCTAGGAATTGGCACTTGTTTGTGCTCTCCTGGAACTGAAACTAAGTGTTAATTGTCTGTCACCCTATAGCTGCAAGGTTGCCCTGGGTCCAGTTCTCAGTTTTCCTCCTACTGAGTTTTCCATTGAGATTGCATTCCTGACAATAACTTTGACCTAGTTGGAAGTACTTCCTCTTTCTCTTAAGGCATGAGTCTCTGGATGGAAACTTCTGAAGGTTAAAGTGGAAATGTAAAGATGGGGTGCTTCTTGTGGCTAGAAAGGGAGGCCGCACTGAGAGTATGGTGGTGTGGATTATCAGATGTCTTGATACATTTTAGGCATTTGAAGAGCTAAGTAAGAAGCTGGGGAAAGTTACTGTACAATAGAGAAATGAACAGCCCAAAAGAATAAAAGATGCCACAAATTAAGCTTCTGACCTCAAATCATCCTTTTAGCCTATTAGGCATGAGGTAGTTATTGGATTATTAACTTTATGGAAAAGCCATTGCTGAGTGCTACTTGTGTAGTACTTGAAACCACTATGTAACCTAAAAGAAAAAAAAAAGGTACTATTCTGCTTAAATGTGTTTTGAGATATTCAGAAGGAAAAAAGGGGGGCTAGAATCCTTTAAAAAGACAGGCTTGGAAGGAATTAGGCACTTGATAAGGTGATAAATACGTGATTCTTCACCATTTGATGAAAACTTCTGTGAAACTCAAATTTGTACAAAAAATTTCTGCTCAGCCTTCTCTTCTACTAAATTTATCTCCCCAAACTCTGAACGTTGGAGTCACCCAGCACTAAGTCCATGAACTTTTCTCCATCTAAAATCTTCCTACAAGCACTCATCCAGCCCCTTGGTTTTAAATACCATCTATCTATATACTCATCACTTCCAAATTCTGACCCAAGCCTTTCTTCTAAGCTACAGCCTCAAACACGACATGGCCAAAACAGAACTCCTGATTCCTGTCACATCCCTAGCCCCTTCCCTCAGCTTCTTCTCAGTAAAATGGCACCAGCATCCACTCAGTTGCTCAAACCAAGAGCCGAGGGTCGCCCTTGATTCCTTTCTTTCTCTCATTCTCCAACATCCAATTCATCAGCCAGTCCTATTGACCTGAACTTCGAAGTGTGTCATATATTCTGCCATGTCTCCATTTCCTTTGCTTATCACCCTAGTCCAAGCTGACACAAGGCTGCAATAAACATCTGTGTACAAGACTCAAGGATGGATATAGATATAAGATATAAGAATACACACAAATATTCACGTGGGATAGCTTTCTAGTAGGAGAATTGTTAGGTCAAAAGATATGTACATTTAAAAATATGAGTAGACACTACCAAAGTGATATCCAAGAGGATTTATACTGACACCATTGAGAGTGCCTTTCCTCATGCCCTTGCTGAGGATGGACAATCTTTTCAATTTTTGCCAATGTGATAGGTAAAAAAATAGTATCTAACAGATTAAATTTGCATTTCTCTGACCACTGGTGAGGCTATCTTTTCATGTGTCTTAGCTGTATATATTTTTCCTAAGACTTACTCCTTAATATCCTTTGTACATTTTTCTTTTGGGTTATATATTTAATTTGTAAGAACACTATATTTATTAGAGATATTCACCCACAGCCTGTTATATAGTACATGATTTTTTTTCTTTCTAGTCTGTTATATGTCATAACTTTGTTCATGATGTGTACCCCTCTTGAAATCAGATAAAACACACTATAAAACATTAAAAAAAAACATGTTCATTAGATTTGGCAATTAGGAGGTCAGTGACGACATCAGTGCAACAGGAAGAGAGAATGCATATTGTAGAGGGTTGGGGAGTGAGCACTGAGGACTGATAAGGAGTATGGTATACACTTTGAAGAGGCTTGGCTATGATGGGAAGGAGAGTGTTTCTTATAGACAGTAGTGTGCAAAGGACAAGAAAATGCTGTTAATTTTCTTTTATTTTAAATATAGGAGAGATGAGCCCATTTGTGTTTAGATGGCATAGAGTTTGATGGTGCAATGTCACTGAGAAAGCAGGAGGATGGGGGCTCCATAGTGAAAGACATGAAAAGATTGGCCTTAGAGGACGGGAGGTGGCTTTTTCACTGAGACAGGAGGGAAAGCAGGCAGGATTGGTGAGGCTATGGAGAAGGAAGGAACTGTCGAACAATAGGATTTTGACGGTTGCCCCATCTCATGAGAGTGGTGAGCATTTGAAATAGCATTTGAGAGAGATGGGGAGAGGAGCTCTTTAGAGGTATATCATCCAGATTGCCACATCATAGTGAGCCAAGAAAAACTTGGATAATTTGAATGTGTCTCCACCCTATCATGGAAGCCTGTATCCATTCTCTCCAGCAGCAATCCTCTGCTCAGGTATAGAAACAGTGTGGACAATCTAATTTGGGGATTTTTCTGGATGACCGTGATAGAAATACAAGAGGGCAGGAGATTAGACACTGCTAGCAGAATAATTCAAATGATGGACCCACCATGGCTTTCATATCTGTTACTATCTAAACCTACCTTGAACTCAAGTAATTCTTAAGACATGGAAAATTTCCATGGCATCTACACTGTTTCTTATTTGTACCTGTATCAATTCAGACATCAGAATAGCGTTAGTATCAGTGTCTTTAAACTATTGCTTGCAACTTATAAGAAAGCCTGGGTTGATTTACTGATGGCCTACAATGTGCTGGTTTCTAGACTAGGTGCTTAAGATATAGTAGAGAAGAAGATAGACAATGGCCTTTTAAAATGGAACTTATTTCAGCAGGGGAGATATGTGTTGAACAATGTATCACACAATCAATAATTTAATCACAATTGCGATAGTTCTAGGAAGTTCAGTTTTCTTTTTTTTTTAGAAATCAAATTGTCACATTACTTTCTCCAACAGATTTCACCAATTTACATTTGCCAACAAAGTATGAGAGTATCTCCTGCATCCTCTCTCTTTAAAATTGAATATTTTAAAAAAAATTACTGAACTTATAGACAAATATAAAAAAGTCTTATTACCAGTAGGAGTGAAACTTTTACTTTTCTACATCTATTGGCCATTTGATTTTCCTCCTTCAAGAATTATCTGTTCATGATCTTTGTTTATTGGATACTTATCTCTTCTTGTTTTCAGTAAGTCTGTCTTTCTATGTTTGAAATAATTAATCACCCTTCTCTTTCTCCTCCCTTAGCTCTGGAAACACTAAAATAGATTTTACCCAGTCTCTCAGGCTATTCTATTTTGATTTCCTTTGAACTTCTTTCTTTCCTACTTTGGAAATGTTGGTGTGCTTAGGGATCTGACTTCATTTTTATTATTTGACCCAATAAAATATAACATATAAGTCTTCTGTTCTCTCTATATACCATTTCCCAGAGGTAACAATATTAAATTTGTATCTCTTTCCAGACATTTTCCATGCCTACATAAATATTTCCTTCCTTCAATATTTCCTTCCTTCTTTCCTTCCTTCCATCTATCTATCCATCCATCCATCCATCCACCCACCCTATCTATACTTAAATGTTAAGAAATGCAAATGGAATCATAATACCTATTTTGCAGTGTATTGTTAACTTAGTATTTGTGGTAAGCTTTCAATGTCAGGATATATAGAACTACCTCTGTCTTTAACAGCAGAATAGTATTCTATTTTATGTATGTACATAATTTATTTAATCAGTTTCCTATTGATAGATGTTTAAATTGTATTTTTTTTTTTTGCTGGTTCAAACATTGAGCATGCTTATGATATATATTTGTGCATCTACTTGAGTAGGATAAGTTTTTCAAAATGAAATGGCTCCATCGAAAATGATCAGTGATGCTAAAGATTCAGAGAAATCTAGGAAGATAAAGATTGATTATTGTCTGTTAGATTTAGAAGGTTCTTTATGATCTTGATATGCTGATTACTGAGAAATTTCAGGAGACTTTGGTGGACTGAGAAATGATTGGTGATATGAGGAAGTGGAGGTAGTGAATATAGACAATTACTTAGAAAAATTTGGTTCTGCAGATAGGGGAAGGTTTGAAATCCAGGGAAGGTTTTTTTTTTTTAATATATAGGAGGGACTTAAATATTTTTAAAGGATGATGGGAAGGAAGCGATGATTGATACAAGAAGTCTTTACACAGCAAAATCCTTATGTCAGATGGGAAAGTATCCAGAATGAGGTGGAGGGATTACCCTTAAACAAGAGAAAGGGCGTTTGTGTTGGGAAGAACAAAAACTGAATAGATATAGATGAAAATAGGTTTATACATTGTCTGAGGGCATTTTTATTTCTCCATGATGTAAGAGGAAAGATCATCCTCTTAGAGCAGGGGTTGAGGTGGGGCATGGTTTGGGTTGGAGATTTGAGATGCTTGAGGGAGGTTCAAAATAGTTATCGCGGTGACCAGGAGAGTAAACTAGGAGCAGGGAAGCATACTTGGAGTGTCAGGCAGTGTTAAGGTAAGCTTGTTGACCAAGAATTCGTATTGGTAATAATCCACCAGACTGTGATTTTTATTTTCTTCAGTAGATCTCAGGAGTCCCAGTCCAGGCTCAAAAGCACAACAGTTGGCTCTTCTAGGGTTATGTTTTTATTAGATATTTGCAATGAAAATTTGGGTTATTGAGGATATTGACAAGAGTGCAGTTGAAACAACAGAATCCATACTGTCTAGGAAAGGAAGTAAAGAAAGGAAGGAGATGACAGGGTAAAAGTAGAAGGGTCTATGGAAAGATGAACCCTCCCCCATGAGGTCTGAGAACCAGTGCAAACAGGCTAGAAGGTTAGGAGGTTGTAGTCAGAGTGGAATATTTGAATTAATAATATCAAAAGTGGAGAAGTCCTGGGTGATAAGGTTTTGGGTGTGGTTGAATGTAATATATGATATTTTTGATGTCAGCTCATTCATTCAACAAATATTTATTGTGCACACATTATATAGCAGATAGTGCTCTAGGCACTGAAGTTACAGGGATGAACAAAATAAAGTCCTTTCTCTCATATGGCTTACTATCTAGTGAGGGAGATTATTCATTTTTATAAAATAAAAGAACATCCTCCTTGATATGCTGATTACTGAATGCATAGTTTTATTTAGAAATAATAATAATAATAATAATAATAATAATAATAATAAAATGTCAAATATTTACATATATGGGGCTAGGAAAGTCTATCTAGACATTTTGAGTGCCTTACTTTATTGTAAGTTATATTAACTGACTTATGAAAATTCCTACCTACTCCCCCCTTAGAACTTTTTAAGGTATTTTCATATGCTGTATCAGAATTGAAAATAAAACATATATACACACACATATAATTTGGACATTTAAGCAATTTGAAATTTTTTATACTTTAGTATTTTTTTTAATATTAGGATATTGCTTCTAGCTGTAGACCAGATGTTGACAATGCATATACTAATCTTGATGTAATGCGTAAAGTAATTATGGTTGAGCAGACAGTTTAGGAGGGAAAGAGGGCTTACAACATGTTAATATTTTACTTTTATTTTATATTCTCCAATCTATACCAACTCTTTTGTGTACATATATCCATGTACATATTTTATTAACATTTTAAAAATAAATTAACATTTATTTTATATCTTATTGGCCTTAAATAACACCTTGAAATTATCTGCCACATATACTGTTCAATTTAAGTTCAACTACAGGTTATTGGATTGTGTTTAAGGTTTCTGTGGCCATAGCTAGATCACAGCATCCCTAAAATTAAAAAGAAACCAAATGCATGAAATCACAGTTATGTGTGACCATTAGTCACGTACCGTCATGATTTCTCTTTTAAGGGGGCTGTTTGGGTGATTTTTACGTTACATGGCCTGCAAGAAAGAATTAGATGGTAGCTAGAGTTTGTTTAGAAATTCTCACCATCTGTGACCCTAGCAGGAGAAGAGTGTCTTCTTTGTGGGGTGCTGGTTTATCAAAGCTTGTTGACTAAAGCTTGAACACCAAAGAAAATGGTGTTCCACACAGTGATGAGGCTTAACATTGAAAAATGACAATGTATTGGCTCTTACCAGACTTTAAAAAAATGTTTTGTACATATAAATGTCCTGGATTTTAAAATATTTTGTTTGTTTAGTTGGGGAATTTTGATCTTTTTAAGCTTTGAGGCTCTTAAGGAAAGGATCTTGGACAGAGAAGAGAATGAACTCTTCATCCTTTACCCCATCAACCTCATGGGGCTCTTGTGAGCCTGCCTGGCTCATGTGAGAGGAAGCTGCAAGTGTAAGTTTTGCAAGCTGGAAAGCCAAATGGGATTTGTCTTAATATATGTGTTTATCTTGCTACCAAAGGAAGTTTTTATGATCTTTTTTACTTACTTCTATGTACCACATTTATGGAGATCTGCTTTCTAGGATTAGTGGTAGGTTTAAGATACCTGGAGTTGCTGAGGAGCAGGTAAAAAGTATGAAATCATGAAAATAACACCACATGTCCATGTATCCAAGTAACCAATTTGCAAGAATAATATATAAAGACATCCAGCTTCCCTCTTGGATTCATTTCTGAAAAGTATATATTATATCCACTGGGAATTTCTTCAAACCATTTTTGGACAGAATTTAGTGGTATTGAAAGTTAACTATGTGGATTCAATCTGGAGGAAATTGCCCACACCTATGATTCTAAGAGCTAACAAAAGAGATCATACTTTAATTATAGTTATTCCCCTACCCCATATGCTCCTACCATCCTTGAAAAGGAATGCCCTAGATGAGAAGAATGTGTCCTTTTCCATGTGTAGAGTTGCTCTGAATCTGTTACACATTATTGCTTGGGGAGGTCAGGGGACTGAGAAAGTAAGCTGGACCAAGGGCCTCTCACATGTTCATCTGTTATTAGTTGAGGACTTTTTAAAACCTCTGCCTCTAGTTGCTAAGGGTAAGGTGTCCTCCTTTCCAAATATCACCATGTATGAGCAATATTCTCAGAATATGAAGAGACTGTATAGCATAGTGGTTAAGAGCTTGGACTCTGGTACCAGACTGCCTGGGTTAAAAAATTAGACTATCAGACTATCAGTTATAGGGCACATTACCTTGGGTAAGTTACGTGCTTGATGTGTGCTTCACTTTCCTCATTTCTAAAACGTGATAATATAGTATCTATCTCATATGTGATTGTGAGGACTAAATGACTCCATGTATGTAAAGTGCTTAGAAAAGTACATGGTACTTAATAAGCATCATAGAAGTGTTAGCTACTTTCTTCTTCTCCCCTTCTCCCCCACCATCATCATCATCATCTTAAACGGAGCTAAAACTCAAAATGTCTCAGTATATGCAAAGTCCACTTTTGTAGAACCTATTTGGAAAAGGATTATGTGGGCAAACGAAACAGTGCAACACCAAAATCATAATCTTGTAAAACTGAGAGCTAGTTACAAATTTCTTGTTGTTAAGGGGAAATAAAAAAAACTTGGCTACCATAATACTTTTGAATGTGCCCGGTGTGAGCAGGCCTGGGCACACTGTCTGAGGCATGGATGTGCTCCATAGGTGGGCTTGTGGGGGTCTAGACCCCAGTCGATCACTGGGCAGCCTCAGTTTCCCTTTGGTTTTGGAGCCTTGATTCTGAGTACTTTGTCCCCACTCTTGTTTTTGATCCTATTTTTAAATGCTATGCTATTTTATTATGTTTTATGTATCTTTTTAAGTCACTTTAAATACTGTCTGGAACAGTGTATAAATAAGTATCTTGTAAACTGACCATATCTAATTACTAACATTTGTTTAATATTTATGCTTATCTGCCTTTCCATGCAGAGAAGTACAGTGGCCTTCCATCTGTGCAAGAATACTGATTAGTTTCTCAAATTTCATAGTAAGGTGTCAAAACAGACATATGCTCATGTATTTTCCAAAGCATATGGTTGATAATAATTAAAATTAAACAGCTACCAATATTGGTTGCTTATTCTAGACCAGGCAATATTCTGTGCCTTTACTCATGATGTATACTTGAATCATCACAGCCTTAGGCAGGAGCTCTTATTGTTAAATACTGTTTTACAAATGCAGAAACTGAGACTCAGGGAAGTTGAATAACTTGCCCATGGTCGCATAGCTAAAAAGTAGAGAAGCTATGATTTGAACCCGAGCAGCCTGGCCCTAGATCCAGTGTTCATAGGCACTATTCTATGCTATACTGCTCTTGATTAGAAATCTAGCACATTAGAACTCCAAGTCCTAGTAGAACATTCACAGGTCCTGCAGATTGTACCTCAGTGTTAGGTCTTCGATATATCCCTTTCCATATCTGCTACTACTGACTTGTAGTTTGTGTTCTCATCATCTTCCCTCTGAATTTACACCACAGCCTCCTCAATCTATATTCTGCATAACTGTCACAGTGATCTAACACACCTTTGTCTTACCTAGAACTCTTCAACGGTTCCCATTGTCAAAGACTAATTAGCCATATTTCTGAGAATAGCATATCAAGCTCCTCTACCCATGTGATATGATCCCCACCTACCTCTTTCACATCCTCCCTTACAATGTACTATCCATAATCACTGCCTGCTTGGCCCCACCACATTACTTTATGCCTCCATGCTTTTGTAAATGCTGTCCACTCTACCTGATCAATCACCTGGTACACATTATTTATAACCAGTTCATGTGTTACTACTGGTATCTCTTTCTAGTCCCCTTTCCCCAAGCTGGAGTAGGTACCCCACCTTGGTATTCTAATAATACCCTGTATGTATATTTCTTTGGTTACCATGTTCTTTTATGATTATCTATTTAAGTATCACCTTTGATAGACCATGAGCTCTTTGTGGGCAGGGTCTATGCATTATTCTTTTATCCTTAGAATACGAACAGTGCATTATTCTGCACTGTTAATAGAATATTCACTAGTTAGGAAGGCCTACTATGTGCCAGCACCGCCTTTAGCACATAGTAGGCCTTCCTAACTAGTGAATATTCTGTTAACAGTACAGAATGCAGAACTCTAGGTCAGGAAAAGTACGATTGTGAAGGCCTTAAACCACAGAGACATTCAGAGATAACTACCAGGACAGCAGAGGGAAGTTTCAAAGAAGAATTTCTTGGGCCAGATACATTTACATTATTTAATCCGGAGCTGGAAGGGGTTGAGGGGATGGGAGTGGGGATCTGTATCCAAAGAGAACTTGGAAAGACCTGAGAAACCAGAGTTAACAGCTTTGTAATTTGAATCTACCTTAAATTTGTCTGAGTAGCTTGGACTAGACATTTAAGACACATTTTGATAAACATATTTAAGGTTGTTTACTTGGAAGGACATCACCCTAAAATTGGAAGGAGCAGTTGATAAAATAACCAACACAGTATCCCAATGTAAACATTTTATTGACTGTCAGCAATGTTGCATGCTCACTTAGCCATTACGGACCAGAAAGATGTTATCAGTGGGTGCCTTTGTGGCATAGGTGGCTGGATCCAAACAAGGATTTAGGGAAGGCCGCATCCCTAGAAACTTTCTTTTCTACATGGAGTCTTTTTATTTTTATTTTTTTAAGTTCTACACACTCACCACATAATCTGTATTTTGTCTCATTTTTCCATGTGCTAGAATCCATTCTGTTTTACTTTTAGATTTTTAAAATAGTTTTTTTTCCCTCAAAGGGGGCTGGATTTTCCT
>NW_024345599.1:886444-920172 GCF_902729225.1 Pteropus medius
AAAAAAAAAAAAGAAAACTATAGGCTGGTATCTCTTATGAACGTTGATGCAAAAAGCCTCAACAAAATATTAGCAAACAGAATTCAGTGATACATTAAAAATATCATACACCATGATCAAGTTGGATTTATTCCTGGGATGCAAGGTTAGTTCAATATCCACAAATCAATTAATGTGATACACCACATTAATGAATCAAAACATAAAAACCATATGATCATATCAATAGATGCAGAAAAAGTGTTTAACAAAATCCAGCATCCACTTATGATAAAAACTCTCAGCAAAGTGGAAATAGAGGGAACATACCTCAACATAATAAAGGCATATATGACAAACGTACAGCTAACATCATGCTCAATGGGGAATGGCTAAAAGCATTTTCCTTAAGATCTGGAAAAAGACAGGGATGCCTACTTTCACTACTCCTCTTCAGCATTGTATTGGAAATCTTAACCACAGCAATAAGACAAGAAAGAGGAATAAAAGGCATCTGAGTTGGAAAGGAAGAAGTAAAACTCTTGTTATTTGCCGATGACATGATACTACATATAGAGAACCCTAAAGATTCCACCAAAAAAACTGTTAGAACTGATCAATGAATTCAGTAAAGTAACAGGTTACAAAATAAACATTCAGAAGTCAGTGGCATTTTTATACACCAATGGTGAACTTTCAGAAAGAGAAACTAAGAAAACAATTCCATTTACAATTTTATTGAAAACTGTAAAATACCTGGGAGTCAAATTAACCAAGAAGGTAGAAGACTAGTTTTCAGAAAATTATAAGTCATTGAAAAAAGAAATTGAAGAAGATACAAATAAATGGAAGCATATACCCTGTTCATGGGTAGGAAGAATCAACATTGTTAAAATGGCCATACTACCCAAAGCAATCTATAGATTCAATGCAATTCCTATCAAAATACCAATGGCATTTTTCAGAGAGCTAGAATGAATAATCCTAAAATTTATATGGAGCCATAAAGAAACCCTAAATAGCCACGGCAATCTTGAGAAAGAAGAACAAAGTTGGAGGTATCACACTACCTGATATCAAACTATACTACAAGCCTACAATAATCAAAACATCATGGTACTGGCAAAAAACAGATACATTGATCAATGGAACAGAATAGAGAGCCCAGAAATAAATCCACGCCTATCTTCTCACTAAATATATGACAAAGGGTGTAAGAATATACAATGGGGTAAAGACAGTCTCTTCAATAAATAGTGTTAGGAAAATTGGACAGATTCATGCAAAAAAAGAAGCTGGACCATCTTCTTACACTGTATACAAGAATAGACTCAAAATAGATTAAAGATTTAAATGTAAGACCTCAAACCATAAAACTTCTAGGAGAAAACAAAAGCAGTAAAACTCTCTGATATTCCTAACAGGAATTTCTTTTTAGATATATCTCCTCAGTCAAGGGAAACAAAAGAAAAAATAAACAAATGGGACTACATCAAACTAAAATTTTTTGTACAGCTAAGGAAACAATCAACAAAACAAAAAGACAACGGACTGTTTGGGAGAAGATATTCACTAATGATACATCTGATAAGGGGTTAATATCCAAAATTTATAAGGAACTTATACAACTGAACAACAAAAAAATTAACAATCCAATTAAAAAATAGGCTGAAGACCTAAACAGATATTTCTCCAAAGAGGAAATACAGATGACTAACAGACATATGAAAAGATGCTCATCATCAGAGAAATGCAAATTAAAACCACAATGAGATATCACCTCACACGTGTCAGAATGGCTATCATCAATGAATCAAAAAACTAAGTTTTGGCGAGGATGCGGAGAAAAGGGAACCCTCATACATTGTTGGTGGGATTGCAAATTGGTACAGCTGCTATGGAAAACAATATGGAGGTTCCTCAAAAAATTAAAAATGGATATACCTTTTGTACTAGCCATTGCACTTTTGGGTATTTATCCAAAGAAAACCAAAACAATAATTCATAAAGATCTATGCACTCCAATTTATGGCAGCACAATTTACAATAGGCAAGATATGGAAGCAACCTAAATGCCAATCGATAGACAGTTGCATAAATTATGGTTCATATATACAATGAAATATTACTCAGCTATTAAAAAAATGAAATCCTACAATTTGCAATGACATGGATGGACCTTGAGGTTCTCATGCTGAGTTAAATTAGTCAGAGGAAGATAGATACCATATAATTTCACTTATATGTGGTATCTATGGAACAAAAAGAACAAACTAATAAAAAACAGACTCACAAATATAGTGGACGATTTGGTGATGGACAGAAGGGAGGGGTGTTGGGAGAATGGGGTGAAGAGTTAAAGAAGTACAAATTAGTAGTTGATATTTGGGCATGGGGAGCATGGCAGAGGGAATGTAGTTAGAATTAATATGATGGCTAAGTGGAGGGCCAGGGAAGGGAGGGAGCAATTGGGGGGATCGTTTTATGAACAATATAGATGTCTAACCAATGTAGTGTATACTTGAAACTAATTTAAATAAATTTATTTAAAAATTTTTTTTTTAATTAATTTTTTTGTGGTGACATTGATAACAAAATCCAATGTTTCAGCGGTACACTTTAACAGTAAGGCATATATATGTTTACACTGTGTGTTCACCTCCCATAGTTAGATTTTTTTCTGTCACCAAATATTTGACCCCATTTACCCATCTACCTTCCATCTTCCCCCTCAGTTCTACCCTCTGGTAACCACTAGTCTATTGTCAATGTCCATGAGTTTCTGTTTGTCCTGTTCATTTGTTGCTTTTAGGTTTATATCCCACATATAAGTGATATCATGTGATTTTTAACTTTTTCTGTCTGGGTTATTTCGCTTAGCATAATTATCTTGAGGTCCATCCATATTGTTGCAAATGGCAATATTTAATGTTGATTCTTCATAACCACCCTAGTATTATCTCCCTCCATTTTACAGACGAGGAAATGAAGTAATGTATGAAAAATGGTTATTATCTAGCATAGAGTAAAATTACAGAATACATTATTAGAAGTAATTAATATTATGTGTTTACATATTGTTCCTTTGAGATAAGGTCAGCGTCTTATTCTTTTTATTTCTAGCACCTGAGTGCTTGAGACTCAGTAGGTGCTTAATAAATCTTAGTTAAAAGTGTGAGTGATTGACCAGTTGATATGAATCTTCTTTATGAATATAGTAGAGTAAAAGTAATTCATATTAGATAGAAAGCAGAGCTTTATATCTTTTATGAGGTATTTTTCTAATTAGAAACATAATAGAGGTTCATTGGAGAAAATTAGGACAATATAGAATATATATTTTTCACAGTCATCTATCACCCAGAGACAATAATTTTCCTTCCAGTTTTTCCTCTATGCATTTTTATTCTGATATTATACTATATACATAGCTTTTGTGTCACCTTTGTGCTATTCCTATATCAGAAATATTTTTCTATGTCATCAAAAACTTAGTAAACTTTACTTCTAATTAGCATATAGATAAATGTATTTATTATATAAATTTACCTATCCATTCCATTTATGTTGAATATTTGGGATGTTTTTAATTTTTCACAATGATAAGTAACACTACAATGAACATCTTTGTGCATATGTAAGTCTTTATGCACATCTTTGATAATAACTCTTGGTATAGGAATATCTATAAATGGAATTAGTGGTCAAAGTGTATCAGTATATTTAGGATCTTGATAAATATTGCCAGTTTCTACCCAAGAGAGGTTATAGCAGTTTATGTACACACTGGCTGTGTCTAGGCACACTCACTGTTATGATTACCTTTTACATGTTTACTAATTTGACAGACTGAAGAAGACATTGAGGCAGACTCAAAGTCTACTTACTGTACGATTCCATTTATATGACAATATGGAAAAGGAAAATCTATAGGGAAAAATTGAATCAAGGTCTGGGCATGAGGACGAGACTGACAAGAAAGGGGTCTGAGGGAACTTTTTGGGGTGATGGAAATGTTCTATATCTTGATTTTGATAGTGTTATCATGAGTCTATGTATTTGTTAAAACTCATTGAATTTTAAAAAAGTGAATCTTACTGTATATAAATTATACTTCAATAAACTTGACTTTTAAAAAAATGAAAAAAAATTGCCTGAAATTTAAATGGTGTTTAGATGGAGTTCAACTTGCATTTATATCTGTATTCCTTAAAAGGAAATAAATGTCATTATGCAAGACACAGTTAAGTCTTTTTATTTTCAAATATATTTTATTTTTAATTCTTTAATGTCATCACATATTTGACCCCTTTTACTCCATCTACCTCCCCCCACCTTCTCCCTACTCTCTGGTAACCACCAATCTATTGTCCATGTCCATGAGTCTCTGTAGTTTGTCCTGTTCATTTGTTGCTTTATGTTTATATAAAACATATAAGTGATATCATGTGGTTTTCAACTTTGTCTGGCTTACTTCACTTAGCATGATTATCTCACAGTCCATCCATGTTGTCGCAAATGGCAATATTTCATCTATTCTTATGACTGAGTAATATTCCATTGTATATATGTACCACCGCTTCTTTATCCAATCATCTATCGTAGGACACTTCAGTTGCTTCTATGTCCTGGCCACTGTGAATAATGCTGCTATGAACATCAGAATGCAAATATCTTTTCGGATATGGGCTTTCAAGTCTTTGGGGGTAAATACCCAGTAGAGGGATTGCTGGATTATATGGTAGATCAATTCTTAGTTTTTTGAGGAACCTCCATATTGTTTTCCATAGTGGCTGTACCAATTTGCAGTCCCACCAGCAGTGTATGAGGGTTCCTTTTTCTCAGCGTCCTCTCCAATATTTGTTATTACTTGTCCTGTTGAATAGAGCTATTCTAACAGGTGTGAGATGATGTCACATTGCGGTTTTGATTTGCATTTTCCTAATAGCTAGCAATGATGAGCATCTGTTCATATATTTCTTGGTCATTTGTATATCCTCTAGGGAGAAGCATCTGTTAAGATCATCTACCTGTTTCCTGATTGATCGTTTGCTTTTTTGTTGTTATTGAGCCGTATGAGTTCTTTATATATTTTGGATATTAGGCCCTTATTGGAGGCATTGCTTGCAAATATATTTTCCCATTTGGATGGTTGTCTCTTTACTTTGTTGACTTTGTTTCTTTTGCTATGCAGAAGCTTTTTAGTTTGATGTAGTCCCATGCATTTATTTTTGCTTTTACTTCTCTTGCCTTTGAGGTCAAATTCATAAAATTCTCTTTAAGTCCAAGGTCCTTGAATTTAGTTTTTATGTTTTCTTCTATGCATTTTATTGATTCTGGTATTATATTCAGATCCTTAATCCATTGGCGTTAATGTTGGTGTGTGGTGATAGACAACAGTCTAGTTTCATGCTTTTGCAGGTGGACTTCCAGTTTTCCCAGCACCATTTATTGAAGAGGCTTTCCTTTCTCCACTGTATTTTTTGGCTTTTTTGTCGAAAATTATTTGCCCATATAAATATGGGTTTACTTCTGGACTCTATTGTGTTCCACCGGTCTGCGTGTCTGTTTTGCTGCCAATACCATGGTGTTTTGATTACTATCACTTTGTAGTATAATTTGAATTCGGGCAGAGTGATGCCTCCAGCCTCGTTCTTTTTTTCTCAGGATGGCTTTGGCAATTCGGAGTCTTTTGTGCTTCCATACAAATCTGAGGATATTTTGTTTTATTTCTTTAAAAAATATCAATGAGATTTTGATTGCGATTGCATTAATTCTGTGTAATGCTTTAGGTAATATGTTCAATTTAACTATGTTGATTCTTTCAATCCCAGATAACAAAATATTTTTCCATTTCTTTGTATCTTCTTCGATTTCTTTTAATAGGGTCTTATAGTTTTCATTATATAGATCCTTCACATATTTTGTTAGATTTATTCCTAGGAATTTTATTCTTTTTGTTGCAATAGCAAAAGGAATTATTTTTTCCACTTCTTTTTCTGACACTTCATTATTAGAGTATAGGAACACTATGGATTTTCGAACATCGATTTTTCCATCCAGAGACTTCACTGTATTTGCTTATTGTTTCTAGTAGTGTTCTGGTGCAGTCTTCAGTGTTTTCTATATAGAGATTCATGTCATCCGCAAATAGTGACAGTTTGACTTCTTCCTTTCCTATTTGGATGCATTTTATATCTTTCTCTTGCTTGATTACACTTACTAGGACCTCCAATGTTATGTTGAATAACCGTGGCTATTGAGAACAGCTTTGCCCTCTTTCTGATCTTAGAGGAAAGGTTTTTAGTTTTCACCATTAAGTATAATGTTGGCTGGGGATTTGTCAAAAATGACCCTTATTATGTTAAGGTACTTTCCTTCCATACCGATTTTGTTAAGGGTTTTGATCATAAATGGATGCTGTATCTTGTCGAAGGCTTTTTCTGCATCTATTGATATGATCATATGATTCTTATTTTTTAATTTGTTTATGTGGTATATGACATTAATCAATTCGTATATGTTGAACCACACCTGTGCCCTTGAGATGAAGCTCACTTGATTGTGGGGTATAATCTTTTTAGTATATTGCTGTATTCGGTTCGCTAGTACCTTATTTAGGATTTTTTCATCTGAATTCATGAGAGATATTGGTCTGTAGTATTCCTTTTTGTGTTATCTTTACCAGGTTTTGGTGTCAGGGTGATATTGGCCTTATAAAATGAGTTAGGAAATATTGCCTCCTCTATGATATTTTGGAAGAGTTTGAGGAGAATAAGTATTAAATCTTTGAATGTTTGGTAGAATTCACTGGTGAAGCCATCTGACCCTGGACTTTTACTTTTTGGTAGGTTTTTGATGATTGTTTCAATTTCCATACTGTGGATTGGTCTATTTAGATTTTCCAGATCTTCTTGATTCAGTCTAGAATGATTGCATTTTTTCTAAGTATGGTCCATTTCTTCTTGGTTAAATTTGGTGTTATATACTTTTCATAGTATTCTTGTATGATCCTTTGTATTTCTGCAGTGTCTGTCGTAATTTCCCCTCTTTCATCCCTGATTTTGTTTGTGTGTGTGTGTGTGTGTGTGTGTGTGTGTGAAAGTCAGCTTTCTGTTTTCTCTTTATTAGGTCAACCAGGGTTGTCAGGTACATTGACTTTCTCAAAGAACCAGCCCTTTGTTGCATTTATTTTTTTCTATTGTTTTTTTTTGTTTTCATTTTCATTTATTTCTTCTCTAATTTTAATTCTTTCTTTCCTTCTGCTGACTTTAGTCTTCATTTATGCTTCTTTTTCTAGTTTTTTAAGATGAAGCATTAGGTGTTTATTTGGGCTCATTCTTGTTTTTGGAGGTAGGCCTGTAATGATATGAACTTTCCTCTTATGACCGCTTTTGCCGTGTCCCAAAAGTTTTGATATGTTGTACTATCAATATCACTCATTTCTATGTATCTCTTGATCTCTCTTTTTATTTCTACTCTGACCCAGTAATTCTTCAGTAGCATGTTGTTTAATCTCCATGTATTTGTTCTTTCCACTTTCAATTTATGGTTGATCCCCAGCTTTAAAGTGTTAGGATCAGAGAATATGGTTGGTATGATTTCAACCCTATTATATTTGCTGAGGCAATTTCTGTGTCCCAGTATGTGGTCAATTCTTCTGAATGTTCCATGTGCACTAGAGAAGAATGTATAAGCAGCTGTTTGGGGATGAAATTCTCTGTAAATGTCAATTATGTGCCTTTGGTCTAATGTGTCATTTCCTAATTGATTTTCTGTTTGCATGATCTGTCCGTATTTGACAGTAGGGTATTTAGGTCCCCTACTATGATGGTGTTTAGTCTGTTTCTCTCTTTAGTTCTGTTAGTAATTGCATATATATTTTGGGGTTCCCTGATTGGGAGCATAGATATTAATAAGTGTTATGCCTTCTTGGTGCATGATTCCCTTTATCATTATTATGTGTCCCTCAGCATCTTTCTTTACCTATTTTATTTTGAAGTCTATTTCATCCAGTATTAGTACCGCTACTCTCGCTTTTCTCTGAATGCCATTTGCTTGAAATATCATTTTCCAACCTTTTACTTTGAGTCTATATTAGTCTTTTGAGCTGAGATGTGTCTCCCAGAGGCAGCATATGGTTGGATTTTATTTTTTGATCCAATGTGCAACTCCGTGCCTTTTTATTGGTGAGTCCAGTCCATTTACATTTAGGGTTATTATAGAAATATGAGATTTTCCTATAACCATTTTATGTTTTGTTTTCTGGTAGCTCGGTTTTTCAATTGCTTCCTTGTCCTTGTGTGTCTGTTTTTTTTTTTTTTTTTTTGTTTGTTTGTTTTGTTTTGTTTTTCATTTTGGTTGGGTTTTGTGGGGTTTCCCTGTGGTCTTTCTTGTTTTATGTTCTATACTTCAGTTCCAAATCTTTGGTGTTTGGTTACCATTAGAAATATGTAGAAGATAGTTATATATATAGTAGTTCATTTTCTTCTTCGCATGCCTGATCTCCATTCCCCTTTGTGAATTTGGATCTTTGATTACTCCCCTTTTCAGTCATTGTGGTCTCAATTTGTCCCTATGTATTTTGAACGTTCATTACTATCTTGCAATAGGAAATCTCTTCTTATTGTTCAAGCTGATAATGCCCTGTTCTTAGTAAGGATTTCATTCCTCTGCTTCTATTTTCCCACTAGTCACCTTACTCCTAGTCACGTTATTATTATTATTTTTTGTCATTTTGTTTTAGCTGAGCTGGCCCCTTTTACTATTTCCTGTAATGCAAGCCTCATAGTAGAGAATTCCCTCAATTTCTTTATGTCTGGAATGGTCTTTATTTCTCCTTCATATCTAAAGGAGAACTTTGCTGGGTACATTATTCTTGGCTGGCAGTTCCTTTCATTTAATAGCTTGAATATTTGATTGACTTTTTCTGGCTTGTTAGGTATGTGCTAGCAGTCCGACGATAATCTAATGGGTTTTCCTTTATAGGTTACCAACTTCTATTCCCTGGCTGCCCTGAGAATTCTGTCTTTTTCATTGATTTTTGATAATTTTAATACAATGTGCCTTGGTGAAGTTCTTTCTGGGTTGAGATAATTGGGTGTTCTGTTGACTTCTTGAATTCCAAGCTCCAGCTCATTCCTTAGATTTGGGAAATTCTTGTCAACTATTTGTCTGAAAATGCTTTCTAATCCCTGCTCCTTTTCTTCCTCTTCGAGATTGCCCATTATTCTTATGTTTCCTCTCCTGATAATGTCAGCTAGTTCTTGTATTTCTCTTTCATTATTTTTCATTCTTCGGTTTCTCTCTTCTTCCTTCTGATTTATTTCTACATTTCTGTCTTTGATATCACTGATCCTTTCCTCCATTTGGTCGACTCTGTTTCCTAAGCTTGCTATTTCATTTTTCAACTCTTGCAGTGTGTTCTTTATCTCCGGAAGATCTATTCTGTTCTTTCTGAGGGTTTCAAGCTCCTTGCTAAAGAACTCATTCGGCTCATCTAGTTGTTTTCTCAATTCCTGAAATTGTTGCTATGACTCGTTTTGGACCTCACTGAGTTTTTTTCAGAAGTACCACTCTGAATTCTCTTTCATATTAGTCGCATATTTCTATGTCTGTAAGCTTATTTTCTGGAGATTTTTCTCTTTCTTTCTGAGATGCCTTGTCACCTTGGTTGTTTATGGTGTTTAATGGACTATTTCTCCTCCTAGCCATTAATGGAAGTGTATTCTGCTTTTTTTTCCAGAAAGAAGATTTATTATATAAAGATGTCTCTTTAGCCTGTTGCTAAGATGTTGTTTTTCTTTTGGTTTCCAGTTGGTGGGGTCTAAGCCTCTTTGATCCCTGCTTTTTATAAAGCCTTAATATGCCCTTTTTTTTTTTTGCCTAATCTTAGATATTCAGTCATGTTTGCTACCCTCGGTCTCAATCCCTGTTAGTGTTAGCGACAGTTTTATTAGTGTTTGCTCAGTTTCTTCTGGGGCTCTGCAGTATTCGGTCTAGAAGGTTATGGGGGGAAGGGCCCTCTGGATTAGAGGATGGAGACTGCGGCTTCACCTCAGTTTTGCAACCACAGCTGGTAAAAATCAACTGTTGTTTCTTTGCCATCTCTTCTTCTCTGCCTCCTCACTTTTCTGCTTTCTGCCTTGATGCCTGGGCACTGCTGTCAGCCACATGGAGCTCACAGGTCTCCCAGGCCAGGCTATTCAGGGAACTCCCTGTACCTTCTCCCCTCCCCCCTCCTCCTGCTGGTGGCTCCAGCTGCAAGAGGGAGCTTCTTTGTTTTTCCCTGTCTACTGCCCGTCTCCGTGGGTCTGACCTGTGGTAGCTCTTATGCACAGATCCCACACTCAGACATGCTGGTTTGCAGATGGGTGTTTTTTGTTGAGTTTTAGATGTTCAGTTTATTGTTGTTTCACAATGAGAAATCTGGGACGTCTCTCATTCTGCCACATTTCTGACCAACTTCACTAGTTAAGTCTTAAAACACCAATGCACATATAAAAAGCTGATAAAATAAAAATAGCCAACATTTAGCATTCTCTGTGTTCACATTACTTCAATCACTTTATAGATTTAAAAATGCATTTAATCTTTATAACAAGCCCAAGAGGGTAGGCACTGTTATTATATTCATTTTGCAAATTAGAAAATTGAGGCTCTGAAAGGTTTAGTAATTTGCCCAAGGTCACCCAGCTAGTAAATGAAGAAGTTGGGATTCAAATTCAGGCTACAGAGTCCGTGCTCTTGATCCTAACACTATACTACCTCAGGAAAACAAAAACACCTTTCTCTCAACTTTATTACCACTCTTCAGTTTCTGTGAGTATAAGTTTAAACATATAAATACAAATATGTTTCTGGGTAAAGACATTCAACAAACATTTATTGAACTCATTCTGTGTTTCAGACACTGTGCTAAGTTTCTGGGGGTATAAAGTCCAGATATAGTGCTTGCCCTCAAGTAGGAGTTTCTAGTTTGAGCATAAATTTTACTGTTTACACATATGTGCACTGCATGTTTGGGAAAGGGAGGTGTACCAATATGCCCAATAAGTTAAACATATCGAAATCTGTTTTATTTTCTGTCCAGTGCAGTGACATAATTTGGTATTTTTCTAATTCACATCAGTTTCCATTTTGGGAACACCAACAATAATTTTTAAGCTAAGTACTATTCTTACAAGGAATTCTGTATTCTGTATATGGAATATATCTAACCTTTTTTTTTTTTAAAAAAATATATATATTCTAGCCTCTTACTCAAGGTCATATCACTAATAAATAGCAAAGGTAGAATTTGAACCCAAGTCTGTCTTAAACCCTATATTCATTATTTCATGCTTTCTATCAGTTTGGCCTAGTTTTTCATTTTTAAAGCTGGTCTTCAGAATTTAAAATAATTTGAGATAACTCTTCTTACCCCCTTCTTGAAAGCTAGCTGTGTTAGTGTTGATGCTAAATTATTATTATTATCTTCTATAGGATTAGGCTATAAATGGGATATGTCCATTTGGATATATAATTCTACATATGTACATTATATCAAGCTTATTGTGTTGTTCGACTTGTCTATTATTTACTAATTTTTTATCTGCTTATATGATCAGTAATTAGGAGGGTTATATTAACCTACAATTTTGATGGTACATTTTTCAGTTCACCCTTTCTTTTGTAAGTATTTGTATTAAAATATTATCCTGAATTTTGGGAAATAGATGTATATAATTTTCTAACTAAACAAACCATTTTTTCTAAAATATTTTCTTGTATGTATAAAGTCTCACAAGAATGCTATATTAAGATCTTTCATGTGTGTATTGACACCTCATAAACAACACAGAACAAATTGTCCATCGGAGCTCAGCTTCAGACACTTGTGTAATCTGAGCTGTGGATTTTTCAGTAGATAATCCTTGCCCTACACACCTGTGATTGAATTTCAGTGAAGTGCCTTAAGCATTCTTGGGCTTTGGTTTCTCCACTAAACCCTAATGTCTGTCAGTTGGGAGAATATGAAAGGTCACAAGTTTTCTAACTTAGAATCTGTCTGGTTTTCTTATTTGTGCTTCCATTAGTTTTCTCAATTATGTTTTTCAAAATGTGATGTACCATTTACCATAAAAAAATATCACATAGCTCACTTCATATAAAAGCATTATTTTTTCTCCATATTTTCCTTTTTGAGTTTCTAGAAAATATTCTATCCTATTGTAAGGGAATGGAGGGGGTAGTGAGGCAGGCAGCAGTTTTCTTCTTTAAGATGTTAGTGATACAATTGGATGGGTGCTCGGGCTGTGCTCTGACATCAGGTAGGGAATGCAGACAGTGCCCCGAGTTGTGTGGAGCCACAGGCTTGGCTTCTGGGAGTGGTTTGCAAGTGCTTCTACCTGGCTCCTCTGTCGCAAAGGAAGGACCAAGTTTATATCATAAGGTATGACTGACATACAATAAGCTATACATATTTGAAGTATAGAGCTTGGAATTTGGAGAAACATGGCAGAGTGATTTCCCACATTAAAACAACAATAAGCTGAACATCTAAAACTCAACAAAAAACACCCAAATTGCACATCATCATGTCTGAGCATGGGATCTGTGCATAAGAGCTACTACAGGTCTGAACACCAGGTGTCATGCAGTAGACTGGGAAAAATAAAGAAGCTGCTGCTCTGAGCTGCTGGAGCTCCCTGTAGGAGGAGGGGGAGGGGAGAAGGTATGGTGTGTTCCCTGAAAAGCTGTGCCTGGGAGTGCTGTGAGCTAAACGCCGCTGGCAGCAGGACCAGTCATGAGGGCAAAAAGCAGAGAAGCAGGACGACAGAGAAACAACAGTTGATTTTTATCAGCTGCGGCAAATTGAGACAACGGTGACTGAAAAGAGGAGGATTCAAAGATCCAAATTTGCAAAAGGGAATGAAGATAGGGTACGTGCAAAAGAAAATGGACAAATGTATATACAGAACTATCCTTTACATATTCTTAATGATAACCACACACCAAAGATTCAGAACTAAATATATAACATAAAACAAGAAGAACCAGAGGGAAAACCATCAAAACCCAACCAAAATAAAACAGACACACAAGGACAAGGAAGCAATTGAAACACCAAGCTACCAGAAAACAAAACATAAAATGGTTATAGGAAATCCTCATATTTTGATAATAACCCTAAATGTAAATGGACTGAAGTCACCAATAAAAAGGCAAAGAGTTGCAGATTGAATCAAAAAACAAAACCCAACCATATGCTGCCTCCGGGAGACAGATCTCAGCTCAAAAGACAAATATAGACTCAAAGTAAAACGATGGAAAATGATATTTGAAGCAAATGGCATTCAGAGAAAAGCAAGAGTAGTGGTACTAATATTGGATGAAATAGACTTCAAAATAAAAAAAGTACAGAAAGATGCTGAGGGACACATAATAATGATAAAGGGAATCATGCACCAAGAAGGCATAACACTTAGTAGTATCTATGCTCCCAATCAGGGAACCCCAAAATATATATGCAATTACTAACAGAGCTAAAGGGAGAAACATACTAAAACACCATCATAGTAGAGGACCTAAGTACCCTGTCGGATATGGACAGATCATGCAAACAGAAAAACAATAAGGAAATAACATCCTTGAATGACACATTAGACCAAAGGCACATAATTGACATTTACAGAGAATTTCATCCCCAAACAGCTGCTTATACATTCTTCTCTAGTGCACATGGAACATTCAGAAGAATTGACCACATACTGGGACACAGAAATTGCCTCAGCAAATATAATAGGGTTGAAATCATACCAACCATATTCTCTGATCCTAACACTTTAAAGCTGGGGATCAACCATAAATTGAAAGTGGAAAGAACAAATACATGGAGATTAAACAACATGCTACTGAAGAATTACTGGGTCAGAGTAGAAATAAAAAGAGAGATCAAGAGATACATAGAAATGAGTGATATTGATAGTACAACATATCAAAACTTTTGGGACACGGCAAAAGCGGTCATAAGAGGAAAGTTCATATCATTACAGGCCTACCTCCAAAAACAAGAATGAGCCCAAATAAACTATCTAACGCATCATCTTAAAAAACTAGAAAAAGGAAGCATAAATGAAACTAAAGTCAGCAGAAGGAAAGAAATAATCAAAATTAGAGAAGAAATAAATGAAAATGAAAACAAACAAACAAATAAAACAATAGAAAAAAAATAAATGCAACAAAGGACTGGTTCTTAGAAAAGATCAATAAAATTGACAAATCCCCGGCTAGACTCACTAAAGAGAAAACAGAAAGGCACACACACACACACACACACACACACACACACACACACAGAAAATCAGGGATGAAAGAGGGGAAATTACGACAGACACTGCAGAAATACAAAGGATCATACAAGAATACTATGAAAAGTATATAATAACAAATATAATAACCTAGAAGAAATGGAACCATACTTAGAAAAATACAATCTTCCTAGACTGAATCAATAAGATCCAGAAAATCTAAATAGACAGATCAGCAGTATGGAAATTGAAACAATCATCAAAAACCTACCAAAAAGTGGAAGTCCAGGATCAGATAGCTTCACCAGTGAATTCTACCAAACATTCAAAAAATATTTAATACCTATTCTCCTCAAATTCTTCCAAAAAATCAAAGAGGAGGCAATACTTTCCAACACATTTTATGAGCCCAGTATCACCCTGATACCAAAACCTGGTAAAGATGACAGACACAAAAAAATAAAACTACAGACCAATTTCTCTCATGAGCACAGATGCAAAAATTCTAAATAAGATACTAGCGAACTGAATACAGCAACATACTAAAAAGATCATACACCACGATCAAGTGGACTTTATCCCAGAGGTACAGGGATGGTTCAACATATGCAAATAGATTCATGTGATACACCACATAAACAAATTAAAAACTAAGAATCATGTGATCATATCAATAGATGCAGACAAAGCCTTTGACAAGATACAACATCCGTTTATGATCAAAACACTTAACAAAATCGGTATGGAAGGAAAGTACCTTAACATAATAAGGCCATCTATGACAAACCCTCATCCAACATGATAGTTAATGGTGAAAATCTAAAAACCTTCTCTCTAAGATCAAGAACAAGGCAAGGCTGTCCACTATCACCACTGTTATTCAATATAACATTGGAGGTCCTAGCGAGTGCAGTCAGACAAGAGAAAGATATAAAAGGCATCCAAATAGGAAAGGAAGAAGTCAAAGTGTTGCTATTTGTGGATGACATGATTCTCTATATAGAAAACACTAAAGACTGCACCAGAACACTACTAGAAACAATAAGCAAATATAGTAAAGTCTCTGGATGCAAAATCAACATTCAAAAATCCATAGCATTCCTATACTCTAATAATGAAGCGTCAGAATAAGAATTGGAAAAAATAATTCCTTTTGCAATTGCAACAAAAAGAATAAAATTCCTAGGAATAAATGTAACGAAACAAGTGAAAGATCTATATAATGAAAACTATAAGACCCTATTAAAAGAAATCGAAGAAGATAAAAAGAAATGGAAAGATATTTTGTTATCTTGGATTGGAAGAATCAACATAGTTAAAATGAACATATTACCTAAAACATTATGCAGATTTAGTGCAATCCCCATCAAAATCCTATTGCCTTTTTTTAAAGAAAGAAAACAAAATATCATCAGATTTGTATGGAAGCACAAAAGACTCCGAATTGCCAAAGCCATCCTGAGAAAAAAAGAACGAGGCTGGAGGCATCACTCTGCCCGAATTCAAATTTTACTACAAAGTGACAGTAATCAAAACGGCATGGTACTGGCAGCAAAACAGACACCCAGGCCAGTGGAACACAGTGTAGAGTCCAGAAGTAAACCCATATTTATATGGGCAAATAATTTTTGACAAAAAAAAAAATATATACAGTGAAGAAAGGAAAGCCTCTTCAATAAACGGTGCTAGGAAAACTGGAAGTCCACCTGCAAAAGCATGAAACTAGGCTGTTGTCTATCACCACATACCAAAATTAACTCCAAATGGATTAAGGATCTAAATATAAGACCGGAATCAATAAAATGCATAGAAGAAAACATAGGAACTAAACTCAAGGACCTTGGACTTAAAGAGAATTTTATGAATTTGACCTCAAAAGCAAGGGAAATAAAAGCAAAAATAAATGAATGGGACTACATCAAACTAAAGTCTTCTGCTCAGGAAAAGAAATTGTCAACAAGGTAAGGAGAAAACCATCTGAATGGGAAAATATATTTGTATGCGGTGCTTCCAATAAGGGCCTAATAACCAAAATATACAGAGAACTCATACCGCTCAATAACAACAAAAAACAAATGATCCAATAAAAAAAAATGGACTGAGGATCTGAACAGACACTTCTCCCTAGAGGACATACAAATGGCCAAGAAATATATGAAAAGATGCTCAACATCTCTAGCCATTAGGTAAATGCAAATCAAAACCACAATGAGATACCATCTCACACCTGTTAGAGTAGCTCTATTCAACAGGACAAGTAATAACAAATGTTGGTGAGGATGCTGAGAAAAAGGAACCCTCATACACTGTTGATGAGACTGCAAATTGGTAGAGCCACTATGGAAAACAATATGGAGGTTCCTCAAAAAAATGAGAATCGATCTACCATATGATTCAGCAATCCTTCTACTGGGTATTTACCCCAAAGACTTTAAAGCCCATATCCGAAAAGATATTTGCATTCTGATGTTCATAGCAGCATTATTCACAGTGGCCAGGATATGGAAGCAACCAAAGTGTCCTACAATAGATGATTGGCTAAAGAAGCGGTGGTACATATATACAATGGAATATTACTCAGTCATAAGAATAGATGAAATATTGCCATTTGTGACAACATAGATGAACCTCGAGATAATCATGCTAAGCAATATCACTTAGACAGAAAATGTTGAAAATCACATGATATCACTTATATTTGGGATATAAACCTAAAAGCAACAAAGAACAGGACAAACAGAGACTCATAGACATGGCCTATAGACTAGTGGTTACCAGAGGGTAGGGTGTTGGGGAGGGGAGAGGTCGATGGGTTAAAGGGGGTCAAATATGTGATGATAGAAAGAAATCTAACTATGGAAGGTGACCACACAGTGTAAATATATAGAGCATGTGTATTATATATATATGATGATAGAAAAAAGAAATCCAACCAAGGAAAATCTAACTATGGAATCAATCATAGAAGGTAGGTGACCACACACAGTGTGTAGTCACTGAGAGCATAAAAAAATGGCTGTGTAAAGCAATACCACGGGTACTATCAATAATACACACACATTACTACGTCAATAATCTACTGTTAAAGTGTACAACTGAAACTTATTGGATTTCATTAATCAATATCACCATACAAAATAAATAAATTCCTTAGAAAAATAAAAATAAAGACTAGAACTTGGTGAGAAAAGATGTTAATGATAGATTTAGTACTATTATGATTTGTTCTTTGACCTGTGATTCATTAAGAAGTGTCCTAAAATTGCCGAAATGTATTGGGACTGAAAAAATATCTTTTGCTTTTAACTTCATATTTAATTTCTTTGAAGTCAAAGACTGTGGTCTGTATGAGAATGATTTTGTTTTGAAATTACCGAGACTTGCATTATAACATAGTACAATGGTCATTTTGGGTAAAAATGTTCCATATATACTTGAAAAGTATGTGATTCTCCAACTAGATATCATATTCTACAGATGTCCATTAAATTAAGCTTATTTTGTTGTTCACCTTGTCTATAAACTTATTAATTTTCTATCTGCTCATATTAGCAATATAGTCATGTGCCACATAAGGTTTTGTTTAACAACAGACCTCATATATGATGGTAGTATACCATACAGCCTAGATATGTAGTAAGCTTTACCATGTAAGTTTGTGTAAGTACACTCTATGATGTTCAAACAATGATGAAATCACCTAATGATGCATTTCTGAGAATATATCACTGTCGTTAATCGGTACATGACTGTAAGTGAAGGTTTGTTAATCTCCCATTTTGACAGTTGATTTTTGAATTTCTCTCTCTAATTGTACTTAGTCTTCCTTTATATATTTAGAGGTGTTTTATGAGTGCATATACATTTATTTCCTCTATGTCATGATCTTCTTTATCCTTTATAATGTCTTTGTCTTGAAGTTTTACTTTTTAGATATTAATATTGCTACCTCAATTGTCTTTTTGTTAACGTTTAGCTGGTGTATCTTTTCCCGTATTTTTTACTTTTAATCTTTCCTTGTCCTTATGTTTTAGGTGTGTTCCTTGTAAAATGGCACATAGCTGAATTTTAAAATTTTATCCATTCTGTTAATCTCTGTATTTTAAAGGGTGAGTTTTGCTCACGTATGCTCCTTATGTTTATTGATATATTGGCACTTGTTTTTACCATATTTCGCTTTCTATTTGTCCCATTTTTTTCCTATGTTTTCTTTTTTCTGCTTGCCTTTAAAATTTTTTACTTATTCTGTTTTCTTCTTACTACTGATTCTGCAAGACCCAACTCAAGTGAGCTGGCTAGTAACAGGGTTAGTGTTGGAAATCACAGCAACCCATTGTTGAAGGTTGGGCTGGAGGTGGGATGTAGCTTTTCTGAAAGGAGTCCGATTTGCATATGAAGAAGGGGATGAGACAGGGAGATGAAGGAGGTCATGGCTGATGGACTCTGAAAATATATATATATATATATATTTTACAATTGGGAGACAAGAATGTCTGATGGGACTGGAGGAGTGGAAAGTGGGAGTGTGAGATGAATGAAGTCTTAAAATAGAACTCGAAGGGATTAGGTAACATAGCTGAACTAAGGGCAAGTAAAAAGATTTATGGGCAACAACAAGGGTCCAGCTGAGTTTGGAGACCAGGAAATTGATGATACCTATTTTATCCAGGAGCCACTGATTTTTTGGCCAGTGCTTCAGCTATAATCACACATAGGAGAATTCAATTCCACAGTGCATTTTCTTGCTCTGTGCAATATTTTATAATTGCTTTGGATAGGATCCTGCCTGATCTGAGCCAGTAGAGCACTAGCTCTAGAATAAGATAGTTTGGGCTTGCATTCCAGCAACTTCACTTACTTAGAGTTTATTCTTGGGCAAATTAACCTAACCTCTCCTGAGTCCTTATTTATAAAATTAGGATAATAATAATACCTCACCCTCTGAGTTTTTGTGAGGATTAAATTGGTTAATATATGTAAAGTACCTGTTGCTTGGAATATAGTAAATTCTCAATAAATGGAATTGTTGGGGTGATGACGACAGTAATGATGGTCAACAATAGTGGTGGCATATGCAACACTGTGTGCCAAATATTATGTTAGGTGCTGAGCCAGATACATAGAAGAATATCGAAGAAGTCCTTGTTCTCATGGAGAATATATATTCTACTTGGGAATGAGGACTAAGAAGTCTTCCTTAAGACTCTCTAAGAAAGGGCCTATGAAAGAGGGTTAGTTAGCATTGTATAGTTTGATAAAGACCAGGAAATAGCCAAGTCGAGACAATGTTGAGGTTTCAGGTACCTGTATAGCTTTGCTGTGTTGTTTATATTTCTGTTGTCCTGTAGGTAATTAGTAAAAAAAGAATCAAAGCAAAAAGGGCTTGTTTTCTAGTTTCAAGGGAGAGCAGAGAAGGTAAGTATGAACCTCATCTCTTTTCTCATTCTCTCTCTCCTGGGCTCTTTGACTTCCGTGACTACCAAATCTACATTTTCACATATAGTCTCTCTTCTCGAGGTCCAGCCCTGTACCTCCATCTACTTCCTGAGCCCAATTACTTGGATATGTTGTATGCAGTACAAACTCAAGAAAACTAAAACAAAACTTGCCTTACTTCTAAACCCATTTCTTCTCTTATAGTCCCTATCTCTGTCAGTACCGTTACTAGCCAGTCAGTTGTTTGACCTAAACATGTGAGGTAGACATCTTTGGCTTCACATTTTTCATCCTCTCCCTCAATCAGTTATTCAACTATGTCAGTTCTGCTTCTTAAACCTATTCTCTGTTCTTTCGTCTTGCTGCCCTGCTTTAGGCCTGCCCTGTAGCAGATTCAGCTAGTATGTGTATTCCAAACATGTGTTCCCAAACATTGTGCTTGGCCCTTTAACATAAATTATTTCATTTTCTTGACAACTTTGTGAGGTAGGCTATTTTGTAGATGAGAAACTAGAGGTATAGTTAGTAAATCTAGGTTGTCTTTTGTCTGGACTATTACAATAATCCCTCTTTCCTTTAAATTGTTTTCTTTGTTGATATTTAAAAGTAAGACATATGTGTAAAAAGTCAGAACTATATAAAAAAGTGTAAGTTGCCCCTCCCAATTCTACTCCCTAAGAGAAACCAATAATAAGGGTTTTTGTTCTAGACCTTTTTCTTTGCATACACAAATGTATAAATACTTTACCAAAGAAATCATTCAGTATTGCCCTACAACTACTTTTTTTCACTCAAGAATGTATTTTCATACAGATCTACCACATTTTTAATGGCTGCATAGTATGCTGTTATATGGAAGTATTATTTGGTTTAATGATGCCTCTATTAAAAAACTTTTTTTCCTCTGACAAATAATGTTGCAGTAACCCTTGCATGCACATTCGTGTGAATTATTAGGTAGATTCTTACAAGTGGTATTGCTTTGCTAAGATAATGCATATTTTATAAGTGTCTTGTACTACCAAATTGGACTTCCATCTGTCCTTTCAATCAGTCTTTCATACATACGTAGAGTGATCTCTGTAAAATGAATTTGATCATGTGATTGCCCAACATCAAAAACAAAGCAACGACATGATGTTTGATGGATTTCTATTGTCTATATAATGGATTTTAAAATTCTTAATTGTTAAGAGTATTTGAGAGTTATATAATCTGGCGCAGACCTCTCTCTCCTACCATTCACCTCCCACCAACATATACTTTTCTATAAGGCAAAATCCACCTATCCCATTAAACTTTCCATATATATATAACTCTCTCCCCTCTCTATGCAAGATAGAATTAGTTATTTCCTTCTCTAAGTTCTATAGCACTTAATTTATTATTTCTCTCATAACACTTAGTACATTGTACTGTGTTTATGTATATCTGTCTCCCCTAGCACTCTGTGAATATTTAAGGACAGGAACTGTTTTATTCATCTCTGTATCACCAGCACTTTGCATGATGCCTGTCAGAGTGGGTGCTCAACAAATATGCGTATAATGAGTTAAGATGTCCTTGAGGTAGTGTTAGCAATAAGAAATTTGGGAAATAGAATAGGTGGTGGAAGTTTTTCCGTGTAGCAGAAAGCTGACTGAGTCCTGGTCTGTAAAAGAGAAATTGGCCTCAACTGGCAGGAGTCCCCATGTTGTTTTCTCCTCCACGTCAGAGACCAGTTGTCTGATTATTTGTGTTTAATAGACTTAGGACTTCAAAACATTTAAAGTATTGAAAATTGAATGATTGAGGATCTGTTTGGCGGAGGAGGAGTTTGACTCAGCTGTTCTGTGCCCTTTCCCGACAAAGGTGCCTATGCTGAAAGACCCAACCGTTTCCCAGGGTCATGAATAAGTTTTTCTTTTTGAAAAATCAAAGCCTCTTTATTTTCAGGGCAAGATTCAGGTGGGAGTAGGAATGGTAAATAGGTCAGATACTTCTATGTTGTTTCTTTAGCCTGGCTAAAGGGGAAAGTGGCCTACTGAAAGGCTCTAGGGCTATTGGCATATTCTGGAGTAAATTATCTGTATGAAATTAGTTCTTACCTTATTTCAGGCAACTCTGGTAGCTCTCCTGGTCTGGTCACTTTGAAGAAAGAAGAGTAGAAGAAACATAGAATAAGTCATGTCGGAGATCCTCGACCTCTCTTTTCTGTCTGAGGTGGAAAGGGATTTGATCCTCAGTGTTCTACAAAGAGATGAGGAGCTCCAGAAAGCAGATGAGAAAAGGATTAGGTAAGAGTCCCAGAAAAAACACTGGTTCCCAGGCCTTTGACCAATGGTATCTGGACTTTTCCTTATACTTTTTATCTGACTTTCAGAGGAACAGTGTATACAGTTTACAACCCATCATTAGGTCAGGTTGGGCTCTGAGATTGTTGCTTTCACAGAACTTACAGTCTTACTGTCTCTACCTCCACAACCCCTCTCCAACCCGTGCAGATCCTGAATCTACTTGTACTTCTCTTTTGGGTCTTGGCAGGCGATTGAAGAATGAGTTACTGGAGATAAAAAGGAAAGGGGCCAAGAGGGGCAGCCAACACTACAGTGATTGGACCTGTGCCCGTTGCCAAGAGAACCTGGGCCGTTTGACCCCTAAGACCAACACTTGTCGGGGTTGTAATCACCTGGTATGCTGGGATTGCCGTATCCAAGAAAGCAATGGTACCTGGAGGTGCAAGGTGTGCATGAAGGAAATGTGAGTGTCGCCTATGGCCAAGTAGAGAGAGAAAATGAGACCCTGGCTCTGGTGAGAATTTCTCCCCTCAGCCTTTGTTGGATGAATAACAAAGGCCGTTCTTTAGCCATCTGTCATTTTCTTTTATTCCTTTTCAGAGAGCTAAAGAAGGCAACTGGAGACTGGTTTTATGACCAGAAGATGAATCGCTTTGCTTGCCGCACAGGCAGTGAGATAATCAGGATGTCCCTGCGCCACAAAACTGCAGGTACTGGACCTTTCTGGAGGTGGTTCCTTGAGGTGTTTGAACTCACTGATAGAACCTCTGGTGTGGAACCCTCACGTATTCTTGCCTCTATGGGCTCAACCTGTTTGTGGGAAATATAAGGAATGTATTGCCATCCCTTCTGCAAGTGTGATGCGTTTCCCTTCTCTCCCTCATCACCACCACTCTGCCATGCATTTGTTTGTTTTGAAGTGAATAAAAGAGAGACAGTGGGACAGTCCTGCCTTCATCAGTCACAGATGGGTGACATCTGGCCAGGAAGAAAGATCATTCAGGAGCAACAGAAGGCATCCAGGTAAGAACCACACAATCATTTAAAGAAATGCTACACATCATTTTAATTCTATTATGTTTTACTTCTGTTTATAAAATAATAGGTGTTCATAATAGGAAACACATATTCATTATTAAAAATTTAACCAGTATAGGAAACAGTAAAGAAAGCAACAGAGCATCCAAATTCCTACTACCCCAGTATTCACATTATGTGAAAATTATTTCAGTTATCTTTTGTGAAAATATAGAGATGGAGAGATGAGTGAATAATAATATATTAAATTAAAAGCATTCTGTTTAATTTTGCTTGGATTTAGCAGAATAAAACACTGAAATACACAGTTGAAGAATTGAGAATCTTCAGACAAATATTTACCATAAGAGGTATTAATCATTAATACCCCTCTAAGCTTAAGAAAAAAGTATTATGAAAACATCGAGCAGATAGTCACTTTTTTCTAATGTCTTTTTGTTAAGAACCGTTTCGAGATACAATTCACATACCATAAAATTCAACCCATTTGTGGTGTACAATGCAGTGTTTTTTAGTATATTCACAGAATTGTGCAACCATCACCTCCATTGATTTTAAGAGTTTTCATCACCTTGAAAAGAAACCCTGTACCCTTTAGCTATCACTCACCCCAACTTCCATCTCCTTCTGTATCCCTAAGCAATCACTGTTCTACTTTCTATTTCTATATGTTTGCCTATTCTGGACATTTTACTTAAATGGAATCATAAGATGTGGTCCTTCTTACTGTCTTCTCTCACTTAACATAATGTTTTAAAGGTTTATCCATGTGGTAGCATGTATCAGCTTTTCATTTCTTTTTATTTCCAAATAATATTTCATTATGTGTAGATATCACATTTGTTTATCCATTTTCTCTGTCCGTGGACATTTGGGTTGTTTCCACTTTGGGGTTCTTATGAGCAATGCTGTTATAAACATTCATTATGAATTTTTGTTTGGACTTAAGTTTTAATTTCTCTTAGGTAGATAGATGCCTAGGAGTAGAGTTGCTGGGTCAAACAATCATTTAGTCATTTTTAAATCTACCCGTTTCAATATTAAACATTATCCGTGGACTCTGCTATGAAAGGAGATTAGATTTCTTACACTTCCAACTTTTTCCCTTACTCCCAATTTTTATTACTCAAATTATTTTTACTTTGTCAGGACTTATGTCATTTGCATTGTTATGCTGTCAGATCATCTGCCTGTTATATCTATTTGTTTAGTTTTAGTTCATATTTAAAAGAATTGTATGCTTAACTGGCATACCATGGTTCTCTGTATTTATGAATTCTTTGATTTATTTCTTAATTGTCTGGATTTTATTATTGAGAAGTTCCTTCAAGAAGGGCTCACAGGTGCTATTTTTATTTCATTCTTTCATGTTGAGAATGTCTGCCTAGTGCCTTTATACTTGAACAGTATCTTGGCTAGATATTATATTCTTGGGTCACACTTTCTTTCCTTCAGAATGTTGTAGAGATTAGTCTATTATCTTCTGCCACTGAATGTAACTGTGAAGTTATCTGAGTCTAGCTAGCCTCTCGTTTTTCTCCCTTACAGGTGATCACTGTGTGTGTGTGTGTGTGTGTGTGTGTGTGTGTGTGTGTGTGTGTGTTTCTGGATATGTCTGACAAATACTTTTTTTTTTTCTTGAAGTTTAGTAACTTAACAAGGATACGTCTCAGTGGTGTATCATTTTCCCTAATATGTGGTGTACCCTTGATGAGTTGTTTTTTCATTGCTGGAAATTTTTTCTGTACTGTATACTCTGAACTCTTTTTCTTTTTTATTAGTTAAGTTCTCCACCCCAGGGACATTGAAATATTTATTCTCCATTTCTGTCCTTTTCTTTTACTATTAAATTCAGAAGAAAAAGAGAAAGATGAAAGCAATTAACGATTAGCCCAACACTTTCTTCTGTGCTCTTACTTTGATTTTCAGTCATTTTCTTTGTTTCCTCCTTCCCCGGTCCCTTTCCTTTCTGCTGTATATAATTTACAGCAAATATATTTGAATGAATTATCTTGTTTAGGTTTTAGTTTGTTCTTTGCTCTTAATCTTCCTTTTCCTCTAATTTTGTTGCTTTATCATCCTGTAATGAATTCTTGCATTTTATCTAATCTATATTCTTATCAAATTCCTGTGCAGTGTAAAGGCTGCTTATTTTCCTAGGGTTATATTCTACTCCAGAATGAGTTATTTGTTCATTTTTCAAGTTGTTTCTATTTTTCCCTACCCCATGCCATATTTATATATCTACCAGACCATTTGTTTTTATTTTATTCATGTTTAACATCTGAAGGTTTGCCTGTATCTTTTGTTTGCTCTGATCTAGTGTGTGTGAATTCTTGACAGTCTTCTCATCTCGACTTGAAACAATTTAGCTTTCCCTCCTGCACCTAAGTACACTTCAGTTTAAGGATAGAATATTGCTTTCTATATACTTCTTTTTTTGTAGCCCTGCAAAGGGGCAAAAGGCAACTTTGGGGTCCTGGGTTTTGGTGTCCTAAAATTCTCTTATGTCTCAGCTCACTTAATTCAGCTCTGGATGTATCCTCTAGTTCATACCAGTGCCCTGAGAGATGATATACCCCAGCTGTCTTGTCTGCCTCTGTTGGGGTCCCCAAGGGCTACCTGGGACTACACATTTTGAGTACTTTGTTTTCCTTGACATCCCAGGACTGCCTACTCACTCACTTAGTCTTCATATCTCCACATTGGAAGGAGTTTTGCTGAGCTAAATCTCTTCTGATTTCATAGCCATGTTTTTTGTTTTTTAACTTTATGGCTTGAGGCTTTACTCCTTTCCTTATTTGGTTGCTGCTGGTGAATTTTAGGCTTGTTATTTGTGTTTTTTTTTTTCTAAGTTTCCCTCAGCCAAAGACAAATAACTTTATCATGTTTTATATGACTGTTGAGAAGCAACATAGAAGTATATAACATGAGTAACCACACTGCTTCTGCCACAGACAATTATTGTAAATAGTTGTTAATAGTTTTGGTGTATGGACTACCAGACGATCTAAATGTACATATGTGGGTTGGATTCTTAAATGTTTAACTTATTTTTTTTAAAGGATTATACTACATGCACGTTAAGTGAAAAAAGTGAAGGAGAAAGAACTTTAAAAACTCAATAATACAGATAATCCAATAGAAGATGGGCAAAAGATTTGAACAGACAATATACAGATGTGAAATACGCACATGAAAAGACGTGCGACATCATTAGTCACTTCAGAAACGCAAATTAACATCACTAAAAGGTAGTACTGTATACCCACTAGGATGGCTAAAATTAAAAAGACCGGCCATACCAATTGTTTGTGAAGAGGTAGAGCAACTGGAATTCTTATGTGCTGCTGGTGGGATTGTACAGCGGTGGAGTCATTTTGAAAAGAACAGTTTAGTAGTATCTTAACAAGTTAAATATGTGTCCACCTTGTGATTCAGGCATTCCATTCCTAAGTATTTGCTCAAGAGAAGTGAAAGCATATGTCCACACAAAGTCTCGTACATGAATGCTCATAGCAGCTTTATTTGTAATAGCCAAAAACATAGAAACGATCCACATGTCTATAAACAGGTGAAGGGATAAATTCGGGTTTGTTTAAACAGTGGAATACTACTAAGCAATGAAAAGGAGTGGACTACTGATACATGCAACAACATGGATGATCAAAATAATCATGCTGAGTGAAAGAAGCCAAACCAAAAAAAAGACGACATACTCTATGATTCTGTTTGTGTAAAATCCTAGAAAATGCAAACTAAATTTTAGTGACAGAAGCTGGATAGATTATGAAGTACAAGGAAAGTTTTGGTAGTGATAATGTGTTCACTAACTTAATTGTAACGGTTTCATGAGTGTATACATAGGTCAAAACTTATCAAATTGCACACTTGCCCATCCGTGTAAGTTATGTTTTTGTAAGTTATAACTCAAGGTGTAAAAGGAAAAAAAAAACAAAAAAACAAAAATATAATATCAGTATTTTTCCATGTCACACTAAGGGTGTACCTTATTCTTTTTGCTATCTGTATAGTGTTTCCTTGTATTTATGTACAGCAATTCCTTAAATAACGTTGTTTTGTTCAATGTCATTTTGCTATAATGTTGATGAGAAAAAATTGATTCTCAACCAGCGCCACTGTGTGGCATTTGCACATTCTCCCCATGTCTGCGTAGATTTTCTCTGGGTACTCTGGTTTCCTCCCATGTCCCAAACCTATGCATGTTAGGTTAATTGGCTAACATTAGTGTTTGTGTCTAAATCATTCCAGTGTGAGTGAGTGTGTGCGTGTGTGTGAGTGCACCTGTGATGGAAGGACATCCTGTCCAGGGTGGGTTTCTGCCTTGCACCCTGAGCTGCCAGGACAGGATTCAGCCACCTGTGACCCTGAACTGGAGTAAATGGGTTGGAAAGTAATGACCTAACTTGTTTTTATTAATCTTTTTTAAATGTATATATATAGCTCACATTTATTTCATTGTTTAAAATTAGAAGTGTTTTGGGTCTCTATTTAGAAGTTTGGTGATGTTTTTGTGATCAGAAATATGCTGTAGGAACTTAACTCTTGTTTATATCAATTGGCCTGTGGTAAAGTTGGTTTCATTATATGTCATTTCACTTTAAGTCACAATTTCCAAGAACAATCGATGACCTGAAGTGAGAACTTACCGTACTGTGATTTTATCCACACAGCCTTGGGTGGGTGACTCCTATGTTCTAGGTGATGAGGCCCCCTTTTTCCTTTGTGGATAAGAATAAGAATGGCTTTTATTTCCTGAACCTGATTAACATATCTGACATCATCGGTCAGAATGTAATATCTGAAATCTACTGCTTCTGGCTGTCTATAACCTCTTGCCTTTTTGGACCCAGAAACCTCTTATTTATCTTAAACATAAAAACAGATTAAGTGGTTATAAATGATCTTTTTCATAGAATTATGGAGCCTCAGAGATAATCTAATTCAATCCCCTTATTTTTACAGAAAAGAAGGCGGGATAAATGATTTACCTGAGATCATACAGATAATTAGAGCCCAGGACTCCCATCTCTTAGTTTATTATTTACTGCACAGATGTCGAATAATTGCCTTTTTGCCCTAGGGTTGTTTATATCAGCTCTGGATCAGTACGTATTGATCTTTAGGAAAAAATACAGGCAGGAAACACTCTCCATGGGACATTGTTAAACTAGCTCTCTAGAGGAATGGTTCCATTTTGGGTTCTTTATTCTTTGGAGCAAAGGGGGAAAATAATGATTCTGAAGTAAAAATGAATTCAAGCTCCCTGTTATGTCTTGGACTATAAAGCTAACACATCTCTTAAGAAATGACCTCTGTTTTACCTCTTGCATGCTCTAGGATTTTAAACCCTACTGTTTGTTTTCATAGAGCCATCTCAAACATCATGTGATAACTTGGAAAGTTTATTCTTTACTGCCTAAGATATCATAGATTTTTGTTACTTCAGTCTTTGTTCATTTATTAATTAATTCATTTGTTAACAAATATCTATGAATGCCTACTATTTGCCAGGCACTGTTTTAGGCAATGGGACACACTAGTGAATACTAGTGGAGGACACAGACAATAAATAATCAAATAAATATATTGTATATCAGATGTTGACAAGTGCTATGGAGAAAATGAAGTAGACTAAAGGTATGGGGGTGGGGGAGCCAGGAAAGCATGTATATGTACATATGCTGGTTTATTTAGGATAGCCGGGGAAAAATCTTAATAATAAAGTGACATTTGAGCAAAGACATGAAGCAAATGAGGGAGCAAAACCCTGAGAGTATGTGAGGGAAAAGCATTCTAGGCAGAGAAAGCAGCAGATATAGAAGACCCTAAGGTGAGTTTGTGTTTGGCATGTTTGAGTAATCTGGATCTGAGTGAGAAAGAAGGTAGTGGTAGGAGATGAAGACAGAGATGGGGGGGGAAAGCATTCTCATGTGAGAATTTATTGGCCCTTGAAAAGACTCTGAGTTTTACTCTGAGTGAGAAGGAGGACTCTGAGTGACATGATATAATTTTTTTAAATTGAGGTAAAATTCACATAATATAGAATTAATTATTTTCCATTTTTAAAGTATACAGTTTAGTGGTTTTTAGTACTTTCAGAATGCTGTGCAACCATGACCACTATCTAATTTCAGAATATTCTCATTACTCTCAAAAGATAACTGGTACCCATTAAACAATCACTTCCTATTTCTCCCAGCCCCTAATCTGCTTTCTGTCTCTATGGATTTGCCTATTCTGGATATTTAATATAAATGGAAGCTTATAAAATGTGGCCATTTGTATCTGGCTTCTTCACTTTGCATAATGTTTTCAAGGTTCATTCATGTTGTGGCATATATCAGAACTTCTTTCCTTTTTATTGTCAGTACTATTTCATTGTATGCATACACCACATTTAGTTTATTCATTTATCTGCTGATAGACATTTGGATTGTTTTCACCTGTTGGCTAATGTGAATAATGTTGTTACGAACATTTGTGTACAAGGTTTTACGTGGCTATGTTTTCAGTTCTCTTGAGTATATACCTAGGAGTGGGATTGCTGGGTCATATGGTAATTCTATATTGGAGTCATATTTCAAAAGCTCATTTTGGCCCTCGCGTTGAGATCATATTGCCTGGGGAAAATGGCAGAAGAAGGGTTTAGTGAGGAGGCTTTTGCAACCATCCTGGAGCTAGATGATGGTGATCTGGACAAGAGTAATGGCAGTGGGAGGGGGTGGAAACTGGTCAGATTCTAGCTATACGTTGAGGATAGAGTCAAGAAGATTTTTTAACACATTGGATTTGTATTGTGGGAAAATTATGGGCATGAAGGATGATTCTTAAGATTTTTGACCTGAGAAATGAAAGGAGGGAGTTGCCATTTGGTGAAATTGAGGGAAGAGCAGGTTTGGGGAAAAATTAGACCTTTGATTTTGGGCTTGCTGTGTTTGGGACATCCAAGCAGAGATGTCAAGTAGGTTCTTGGAAATATAAGTCTGGAATTTTAGTGAGAGATCAACTTAGGAGTTATTAGTTTGTAGAGAATACATAAAGCCATGAGACTAGATATGATCATTGAGGAATAATTCCAGATAGTGAAAAGAAGCAGTCCAAGGAATAAGCCTGGGTACAATCCAAAGATTAGAGGACTAGGAGATGAAGAAAGACCAGAAAAGGAGACTGAGAAGGAGCAGCCAGTGAAGTCAGAGGACCAGGAGAGTTTGGTGTTCCGGAAGTCAAGTGAAATTACTCAAGGTACTTGAGGAAGAATGATTTTGTTTCCTTTTCTTGCTGCTCTCACAAATTCCTTGAGGGAAAGGGCCCAGGAATTGTGTCCTTCACATTAGAGATGAGTTCTTCTCTATTCAATGCCGAGAGTCATCTTTTATTAAGCTGAAAAAGAATTCTGGTCTTCTGAATACTGTCTTCAAAACAAACTGCTTATTTATGTATATGTTTTAAGCCCCACTAAGAGCGTTACGTCAATAATTCAGTCAATGAATTCAAGCCGAGTACCTATCCTATGTTAGTTTCTCTCCTAGGCATTGGGTACACAGCCCTGAACAAGATATATGGTCACTGAACTCATTGAACTCAGTCTAATGGAGAAGGACATTAAACAAATCATTTGTCCAAATTATCGAACAAATTAAATAATTTCTTTAAAAGACATAAAAAAAATGATTGTATATATAATGACTTCTACCAAGGAATCAGGGTGCTTTAAGAGCACATAGGAAGGTTACTAATCCAGAGTTGGAGTGGGGGCATGGTCAGAGAGATCTGGAGGGACATATAAGGAGAAACCTGAAGAAGGTATAGATTTAGCCTGATGAAGAAAAATGGCCACTGTGAAAAGAACATCTCAGGCAGAGAAAAGAGGGAAGAGGGAGAGCTTTGTCATATTCAGGGAACCCAGAGAGCTTCATCATTCTGGAATGTAAAGTATAAGGAAAGGTGGAAGGTGAAAGATGAGTCTGGAGAGGTGAGCAGGGGTCAAATCATAAGGATTTTCTTGACATACTGAAGAGTTTGAGCTCAATCCTAACAGCAAAGGGGAACTGCTGAACAGTTTCAAAAATACTCAGATATTTATGTTAGATCACTTAGGCTATCGTTGTGAGTGGGTTGGAAAGAAGCCTGACTCCCGACAGGAGAGCCCACCTCCTTTATATCTTGGCTCTTGGGTTTTATTCTAGTGTGCCACTTGAAGTGCCTAAGGTGAAAACTGGAAAGAGTGAGCTGGAGGCTGAGCGTGAGAGTCTGGATAGCTACACAGCTGACTGGGATAGCACGTCCAGGTGAGATCCTCCCCAGTCCCTGCATGGACACTCAACCTGAGTTCTCATTTTGTTCTCTAGCATCAGGAAGCAGGGCTCCTATGCCTTCAGCATACCTGATTTTTCTCCTCAGTAAGTTGAATGAAGTCCTTTCTCTGACCTTGCCGCAAGTCTTCACTTGCACTTCTGCCATTGGCTCTGAGCACAGCTTTCTGCAACATGCTAACTTCCACAGGCTGCTGTGCCTTAGAGGAGTCTTCCTGGACTAGCAGCAACTGATGCTGCTGTCCTCTAGAAATGGGGGTGTGTGTTTGTGTTTGTGCACACTTGCTTATCTGATCATTTGAATTCCTTCAAGGTAAATCTGATGTGAAATTTACTTTCTGGATTTGTTTACTACAATGACCTCAAGCCAGTGGCTATCCTTCCATAAAGCTTGGGTCCCTAAATAGAAGGGAAATGGGAGGAGGTGATTTTGTTATAACTTTTGTATTTGCCTCAAGGAGAGACTCTCTGGATAAATCTGACCTCTTTCCAGAATGGAAGAAGATGTCTGCCCCCAAACCTCAAGTAGGAAAGGTAAACTTTAGATATTAGTCTCTCTCCTTTCTTCTCTCCTCTTTTCTTTCTCAAGAAGATTTTAAATCAAGGATTCAACTAAACAAATTCTAGTTCAGATCCCCTTGGGAGCCTTTTCTAAGGTTTTGGTTGAAATGTGAGAAAATAGGTTTTGTACTACTTCCTAGGATTAAATTAAATTCCTAAGAATAGTCTTTCCTTTAAGATTTTCATAGTTTAGTGTAAGTCTGAGCCTTATTCTTTTTGTGGCTATTCTTCCTCGCTCCATCCATCTACCTACCCAACTGCTCTTTTTCATTTCCTAGGAAACTCAGCCTGGGGGTCCAAATGTGGTATTTGTTGATGAGGGTGAAATGATATTCAAGAAGAACACCAGAAAAATTCTCAGGCCTTCAGGTAGCTGTTTTCCCTTCATGGCCTTTAGAAATTGAAGTTCTGAGTACCTTTGATGGGTTCTTGGTATGGAGAAGAGGAAGAGGTCTCTTTTGATTTGGGTTTTTGATCTCCCACTCAGAATACACTAAATCAGTGATTGATCTTCGCCCAGAAGATATGGGTCATGAAAGTGGCTCCTTGGGAGACAGAAGCAAATCTGTCCCAGGCCTCAGTGTGGATATGGTAAGTACCCTTGGTCACTATATCAAATGTTATATATTTAGAGTTGCCTTTGGTACCTGATACTCTCAATCAACCTGTTTAATTCTTTAGAAAAAGGCAACATTAATCTCGATTTCCCCAAATTTCTAAAATATATCTGGTTGCTGAATTGCTTAAAGAAAAAAATTGTCTTACACTGTATCTTTTATCTTCCAATACATTGCTTGATATGTAGTTGGAGGCTCAAATAAATATTTATTTTGATTAAAATGTAAAGGGATGGCTGGGTTGGGACAATCAAATAGGAAAGAGATATTCTTATTCTTTGATATTTGAGAAATTTGGTTGGAATATAGTTTGGAAGCCTAAATGGGGGGCGGGGAACATAAAAATAGGGATACGTACATACATGTACACATGACACCTCGGAGGTAAGCAATTATGGCTCCTACTAAAGGAAGGATATTTATCTTTGAACTTTTTCTTATTTTTATTAATTCTGAATCTATATTTATTGTTCCAGGAAGAGGAAGAGGAAGAAGAAGACATTGACCACCTGGTGAAGTTGCATCGCCAGAAGCTAGCGAGAAGCAGCCTGAGAAGTGGCTCCTCCATGGTAAGTTCTGTTAGCCCTGTTCCTATAGAAATATTGGGGTAATGGGGAGAAAGGAGGTGCCTCCCTGGAGCAGTGTCAGGACCTGGGGAAATCATCCTAGTCACTCTTTCAAGGTATGTGAGATGCATTCGTTCCTATTCTCAATTTAGATTGTGGTTGCTTAGTCTTAGTGCACAGCTGGGTGACTTCCTCAGCCTATGCCCTAGAGGTTCTTCTGTCAGGTAATTAGGGCTAGAGTCATGCATCATTGTAGTTTTGTGAACAGTAACCTGGAACTTCTCCCTTAAAGAGTTGCCCAGGCCATAAAAGTAAGCAAGATCAGATTTGTTCATCAGTGCCCACCCCAAATCTCACATTTGAGGACAGTGGATGTCATGAGAAGGGCCCTGGAAGGGTTAATTAGCATCAGGGTATGATAAAAGAGCAACAGTACCAATCAGAATCATGATGTTAAAGGGACATTTGAGAATCAGGGCCTAGTTGTGTCATAAGCATGAAGAATGATGTTTAGGGGGAACAAGAGTCAGGAACCAGGGTCATTTGTTCCCGCTCTCATACAGGAAGAGAATGGCAGGCTTGCAAAGCTGATCACTACCCGAGAGGAAGATGTCTTTTTAGTTCTGGT
>NW_024345599.1:920183-977072 GCF_902729225.1 Pteropus medius
CCGCCCACAATTCTGACCCATTCACATCTCTCTGCAGTTCTTGATAGCAATAAGGGATTAAAAAAACCCACAGATAATTAAGGCACCTTGTTTTAATTAGTAACTGTCTTCTTCTAGCCAATATTATAGCATATATAACATTTACCCAAAATGGACTTAAATTCACCTTATCTCTACTCCTTGCTCACCTTCCAGAATAGATAAAAATTAACAATAAAATGTATCAAAAGAGAGGAAGAGGAGAAGCTAAGATCCTAAGTGAGCCATTAGCTGATTTCTTAACTTGAACCACTTTGAGTGTGCTACCAGCTGTCTCTTATAATCTGGGTACAGGATTTTTGGCAGTGCTGGTTTGTTGCAGGGGCTTTTGAAACTTTTGTTTTCTTGAGTGACTGGCTTTATTATGAGGAAAAATGTGAGCAGACGTTTGTCTTTGCTTTATCTTCAGAGTACAATCGGCAGCATGATGAGCATCTATAGTGAAGCTGGCGATTTTGGGAACATCTTTGTAACTGGCAAGATTGCCTTTTCCCTGAAATATGAGCAGCAAACACAGACTCTGGTCATCCTTGTGAAGGCGTGCCACCAGCTGGCCTATGCTGATGAAGCCAAGAAGCGCTCTAATCCGTGAGTGTTTCTGGAACCAGACTGATGCTCTGAGATGAGAGCTCAGACCCTGGCATCTACCTGGACACTCTTGATCCGAGGTTATCACTTCCTGGGTGGACAGGCAGGTGTGATTGAGAGTGGTCAGGGGAGATGTGTGGAAGGGGCCAGAATTGGGAAAATGCAAGAATGGCATGTCTAAGAGGACTTAATGTGCCATTTTCATTTCATCATGGCATCTGTATACAGAGAGCAGAGAAGTGAAGAACGGGTTGAGAAAAGATGGTGAATTACTCAGTACTCTCCTTGGTTTCTAGGTATGTGAAGACTTATCTTTTGCCGGACAAGTCCCGCCAAGGAAAAAGAAAAACCAGCATCAAGCGGGACACCGTTAATCCACTATATGATGAGATTCTCAAAGTAAGTATCTAGACCCTGATGGAAGGAGAACTTCTTCTGTTTTGCACGCTAAGCTGTAGCTATTCCTCTGCTGTGTGGCTGGTTGACATGGTTTTCAGTAGCCATGTCTGTGTCTGGGGTTACACTATGGGCATCTGTCCATATTCTGACCTCCCAGAGAAGGGAACAAAGGCGATGATCTGGCTTTCTTGGATTATTGAGAAGTTGGAGGTTCATGTGGCCACAAATCTGTTTAAAAAGTCATTTGGGATGAGGCATCTCTGGCAGTTTTGTTTTCTTTTGTTTTTGGAATGTTCCAGTGTTCTCTCACTCACTCAAAGAAAAATTAATTTCCAGGTCCTCTCATGGATATGGTAGGTTTTTGTGAATCGGAGTGAATGGAGGCTTTGAGTGAGGAAACTGAAAGTGCATAGGGACTAGAGTAATTTGATATTTAGGACTATGTACTTTGGATACAGTTGCTCAGAGTTTGGAATAATCATTGCTGAGAAATTATCACTAACTAATCATCTGGGGCTTCTCTTTTTCTTTCACAGTATGAGATCCCAGAATCTCTCCTGGCCCAGAGGATGTTGCAGTTCTCAGTATGGCATCATGGTCGTTTGGGCAGAAACACTTTCCTCGGAGAGGCAGAAGTCCAGTTGGATTCTTGGAAGCTTGATAAGAAACTGGATCATTGCCTCCCTTTGCATGGAAAGGTAGTCTGCTTTAACAATTCAGATACTTTGGATGAGAGGTAGAATCGTCCACAGTGACCGCTGCTGGCACAAGTTGGTAGTAGCGTCTTTAAATGTAGTCTTCTTTAGAGTTCTAGCGCACCCTGCTGGCATTTCTGAGTTTAACAGTAATCTCAGATAACACTTGTGTATCAAGTGTGAGTAATCTCTTCTGTGTAGGCCAGGTAAAGGATAAAGCCATAGTTTTCCTTTGAAAAGTTTTTCATATGTGTGCTAAGCTTTGCCTCCTAACCTTCTAGAGTTTGGGCATATCCTAACATCCTAACTTGAACCTCTTCTCCAAGCTAACCTTTGGGCGTATATTAATCTGTACTCCTTTTCCAAGCTAACCTTTTCACTAAAGAAATGGGAAATAAAGCAATTCATGGAGTTCCGATTTCTCTGCTCTTGGTCACACAAGCCAGGGAAATGGAGATGACACCTCAGGAAAGAGTGTAGCAGTGTGCATAATAGTGTCTGGGATCTGAATGCAGACCTGGATTTGAATCCCAGCAAATAGCGGGTAAAGTCATCTAATTTATGAAATAACTTAGGTAAGTCACCTAACTTTCATGAGCTTTAGTTTCTTCATCTATAAAACGGAGATAATAATATTCTTCTTTTGCAGAATTATATGCAAAGTACCAACCAGTGCCTGGAACATAATGGACATTCAATAGGTTACTGACATTCTGGTTAAGATGAAGTTGCTAAAACAGGTTTCTTGATTATCAGAACTGTTATCAATGACAAGATTCTTCTGTATATATATATACATAATAAATGATAAATATATATATACATATATATGTATATATATACACACACACACACATAAATATATGCATATATATACACATACATATCTTACAAGGAAAATTAAGAATAAAAGGACTTATGTGTAAATGGTTCACAATTAAAATAACATAAATGAATATAAGAAGAAAAGTAGATTACATTCCCTAGAAATAACCACCGTTATCAACTACCTGTATATCTTTATAGAAATTTTCTATTAAGCAGCACAGATGTATATGTATGAATTTGTTTTTCCTTTTACGCAAATGGGATCATGTAAACATCATCGTGTATATATATCTTGCTTTAACTTAGCAATTTATCATTTTCATGGACATTTTTTACACCATCAATTATTTTAATTGCTGTATCGTATTCTTTCATGTGCCTATATTATAACTTATTTACTATTCACCCACTGATGGGCATTTAAGTTGTTTGCAGCTTTTTTTTTTTTGCTGTTAAATCTATGCTATTAATATATCTTGGCCTTCTTTTGTGAGTGTAACTATAGGAGAAATTTCTGGTAGTGGAATTACTGAGTAAAAGGAAATGTACATCTGATATTTTGATAGCTGCTGCCCTCCAAAAAATAGGAAAAACATTAAATCTGTCCTTTTAAATAATAATAAAAACAGGAAAGCAATTATCACAAAACCGCAGCATCTTATTAAAACTTAGGATCTCTTAAGCATTTGTCATGCAAGTCATTCTCTCAGGGGCCTACAGTTGATATAATGTATTGGAAATGTTACTATAAACCATCATGAACTAATGCCAATAAAAATGTCTTACATCAAATGAAAAGGCTGCATTAAAATGGAGGTATTTTGTCTTTGCAATTATTTTGATCCAGAATGCAAATATGCTACTGCAATAAATACACCAATTTCCAGCTAAGGCTAAACCCCAACTCTTAAGTGTCTACCAAAGTTCACAATCTAGAAATTAAAATTTTGTAGACATTTTATAAACAAAACAAAGACCACTTCAGTGTTCAGTATATATATTTTAACTTAAAACATTCTACATTTATTGTCTCTGATTTATTTTATTTTTTTGCCCTGTAATCCATTTGCCTCCCAGTTTCTTCTTCCTGGCATCTACCTCCCTATTCTATTTTTAAATTGAATTTATTGAGGTAACATTAGTTCATAACATTATATAAATTTCATGTGTACGACTTTATAATACAACATCTGTATACTCTGTTGTGTTTTCACCATCCGAAGTCTAGTCTCCTTTTGCCACCTTGTATTTGACCCCCTTTACCCTCTTTGTTCTCCCCCCCACCCCCTTCCCTTTCCCCTAGGTAACCACCATTACCTCCCTATTCTTTTCTATCTCTCTCATACACTAAACTTTGTGCATTCTCTGTACGTGGTACATTTTCCCAAGCCAATGAGGATTATGCCATCTTGACATCAATATGCTGAGCGGAGAGGGCCTAGTTTAGAGGAGTCCAGTGAATACAGGCAGGTAATAGGGCACCTCTAGTCTACACCAACTTATGCTCTGAATACTAAAGTATAATGAACAGAGTCCATCAAAAGATCCCATAGAGTGAAGCAATTCTGCTACTCACAGCCAAAGATGATAGGCCACTTGCTGCTCATCTCAGACATTTATTCATTCACCCTTGTATTTATTCAGTAAATATTTGTGGAGCACCTACTATGTGTTAGGTACTTTGCTAAGTGTCTGACATACTAGGATGAACAAAAATAGGCATGATTCCTGTCCTCCTGGAATTTAGATTCTAGTGGTAGAGACAGTCGTTAATCAAAAGTAATATAAATAAATGTACAATTAAAAATTGTGACATATTTAAATGATTGTAATGGAGTTCCACCTAGCATCTTAGATATCTTCCCAAATCTTTGCAAGTTCTCTTTTTAAAAAACACTTTATCTTTGAAGATCATACAAGTAATACATGTCATTCTTATTTAAAAAAGACACTGTAGATACAAAGCAAAACATGAAAGCCCTCTTTCCTTCCCCCATTCCACTCTCCTCCTTAGAAGAAACAAGTGTTAAGTTTGTCTGTGTTTTTCTGTGCAATGTAGTACAGTGGTTAAATGTGTGGACTCAGGAACCAGTCTGTCTGAATTTGAATCGTGCCTCTGACAATTACTAACTGTGTGATCTTGGGCAAGTTACCTAACCTCTCTGTTCCTCTGTTCCATAATCTGTAGAGATTAAACAAATTCTTGAGGATTAAACAAAATGATGTACTTAAAGTACATATACTTAAAATATGATGTGCCTGACACATAATAAGTATTATTTAAGTGATAATAATAACCATTATTTATATACATGCATATTCACATACACTAATGCGAATATATTTTAATATAAGTGGGATGCCTTTTCTGTATCTTGCTTTGGTGACCTAACAGTACATCTTAGATATCTTTCCATGTTAGCATGTACAGATTCACTGAATTCTTTTGATGGTTGCATGCCATATGCCATATGAAGGCATTAAAATCACTCATTTAATCTTTCCTATATTGATTGACATGTAAGTTGTTTCCACTATTTGGCAATTACAATGCTGGTAGCAAGATACTTCATCATAGTGTCAGTGCCCTGTGAGTTTGTGTGCCAAGCTTGCTGGAAGACCTATGAGGGTATTTAGAATCAAGTAATTGTATCCCCAAGTAGCAAAATAGTGGGTATTGCAGAAGGCTTTTTTGTTGGTTCTTCTGGACCTCCTTCTGAAGAAACTGCCCGAGAAACCTGTGGCTGCCACGGCCTTGGTACCCTGGATTGTATTCATAAGGAGAAGGATTCTCATGCTATGAATCTATTCTTGGCGGGTAATTTTAGATTCTCCTCAGCAAGAAGTCTCAACAACTCCTGAGAAGCCCAGCTTGACCTGTTGGGTTTCCCTGTTTTTCAGATCAATACTGAGTCCCCAACTGGCTTGCCATCACACAAAGGCGAATTGGTGGTTTCATTGAAATACATCCCAGCCTCCAAACTCCCTGTTGGAAGTGACCGGAAAAAGAGTGAGTTTTCTTTGGGGCCATGGGTTTAGCCTTTATTTTTTGCAAAGCATCTGTGTGAGGTGGTGCGGGCTATTGGCTAGCACTGTTAGAGAGACCAGGTTGAGATGAGCTTGGGATCGTCTTCTAGGGAAGATCCTTTACTTACTAAGTAAGCCTTTTCTGCATTTTTCAACCAGAAGAGAATGCCTTAGGGTTGACTTTCCATTTTTTTTTTTTAGGCCATTACACTTGACTTGGTTATGGTCCAGCTGTGATAAGCTACTAAGAGCGCAGTACAGAACAGAAACTTTGGAGCTGAGAAAGAGTGGTTGGAAGTGGTGGAGAAGTATAAGGGACAGAAATTTGAAGGCTGAGGAAGAGTAAATCAATATGCCAGGCACTGTGGTAGCAACTATGGAAATGTAGATGAATTAGAGATGATATTTGCCCTTCCTCAAGGAGCTTAGTTTAGCAAGAAAGACAGCCATATGCTAAAAGAACGTGGATACAGGAGTGATGAATTCTGTCTGGTTACATTTGGGAGAGCTTTAAAGAGGAAGGAATGTTGAAACTGGACTTAAGACTTTACAAGGCAAAAAAAGAAAGAGCATGGGGTAAGAAGAGCATTTCCAGAAGACGAGATAGTATGTGCAAAGGTTTTTAAAAGGCATCGTAAATATGGGGTGTATATGAGTGTGAGGGAATGAACTTACTTAGGTGGAGCTGGAGCTATGTAGATGTGGGAGTGGGAATGGAATTGTTGATGAGGCTGGAGCCTGACTGAAAAGGGCCTTAAATGTAATGGTAAAGAGTTGAACTTGATCCATGGGCAATGGGAAGCCAAGGTTCTTAAAAAGATACCTGCAGCAAGGTCTAACTATGGGATGTAGGAAATCAATGACATCCCCAAGGAGGTTGTACAAAATGACTAGAGAAGAGAGGCAAGGGTAGAACCACAGGGGAAAGCAACATTATAAGGGATGAAGAGAGGAAGAAAAGTCAGTGAGGTAGAGGGTTATCAGGAGAGAGCTTGAAGAAGAGAACGGGGGTTGTCAACAGTATTGACTACTACTGGAAGGTCAGGCCCACTGAGGACTGAGAAGACACGGCTCATCGGCAGTAGATTACATTTTCAGAGGATTAGTTGAAGCAGAAAACAGACTTCACTGGAAACTATGCTGAGTGAATGAGGCAAAGAAGTAGAGGTGTTTAGTATGGACTCTTTTTCTTTTCAGGATAATTGATGATGAAAAAAAGGAGATATAGAGAATAGCTTGAAAATGAGATATGGTTAAAGGGGGATAAAATTTTTTTAAAAGGAGAAATGAGATTAGGGTATATTTAGACTGAGAGGATGGGACCGGGGAGAAAGAGAGATTAAAAATGGGAGGTGGGTCGGTCAAGGGAAACAAAAGAAAAAAATAAACAAATGGGACTACATTGAACTAAAAAGTTTTTGTGCAGCAAAGGAAACCAACAAAACAAAAAGACAACCAACTGTTTGGGAGAAGATATTCGCGAGTGATACATCTGATAAGGGATTAATATCCAAAATTTATGAAGAACTTACACAACTCAACAGCAAGAAAAGAAACAATACAATTAAAAAATGGGCAGAAGACCTGAACAGATACTTCTCTAAAGAGGAAATACAGATGGCTAACAGACATATGAAAAGATGCTCAAGGTCGCTAATCATCAGAGAAATGCAAATTAAAACCACTATGAGATATCACCTCACACCTGTCAGAATGGCTATCATCAATAAATCAAAAAACAGCAAGTGTTGGCGAGGATGCGGAGAAAAGGGAACCCTCATACATTGTTGGGATTGCAAATTGGTACAGCCGCTATGGAAAACAGTCTGGAGGTTTCTCAAAAAATTAAAAATGGATATACCTTTTGACCCAGCCATTGCACTTCTGAGTATTTTTGGTAAAGAAAACCAAAACAATAATTCGTAAAGGTCTATGCACTCCAATATTCATGGCAGCACAATTTACAATAGGCAAGATATGGAAGCAACCTAAATGCCCATCAACAGACAATTGGATAAAGAAATTATGGTTCATATATACAACGGAATATTACTCAGCCATTAAAAAATGAAATTCTACCATTTGCAACGACAGGGATGGACCTAGAGGTTCTTATGCTGAGTGAAATAAGTCAGACAGAGAAAGATAAATCCCATATGATTTCACTTATATGTGGAATCTAAGGAACAAAAAGAACAAACTAATCAAAAACAGATTCGCAAATATAGTGGACAATTTGGTGACAGACATAGGGGAGGAGGGTTGGGGAGCTGAGAGAATGGGGTGAAGGATTAAATAAGTACAAATTAGTAGTTGATAGTTGGGCACGAGGATGGGGAGCACGGCACAGGGAATGCAGTTAGCATTAATATGATGGCTAAGTAAGGCAGCCAAAGAGAGAGAGAGAAGGTGAAGAGCAAATTAAGGAATCAATATAGATGTCTAACAAATGCACTGTATACTTGAAACTAATTTAAAGAATTAAATTTATTTAAAAAAAATGGGAGGTGGGGGTTGGAATTCGTGATGCCAATGAGTCTTGTGAAGTGAGAGTGAACTCAAGAACACAAGTGGAAGAGTCCTTTTTAAACATTTATTCAACAAATATTAGGCAACTTTATTTCTCCAGGCATCAATTTTCTCATTTATAAAATGAGGACAATAATAGTATATATCTCCTGGGTTGTTTTGAGAATTAAATGCTCAATGTAGAATCTGGCACGTAGCTAGTTTTCAATAAGCATGTATTGCTATTGTTGTTATTAATTGTGTGCCCATTGCTTACTCTGAGGCACTGTGCTAGGTAATGAGAATCCAGGTCAGGTGTGGTCCAGTTATTATAGAGCTTGCTGCCTTTAGGAGCAAGAAAAGGAAGTACTGTATAGATTAAGCTCAAGAGAAATCTGGAGGTGTTAGGGGCTCACGTGCTATGGCTGACATTCCTTACAGGTAAAGGTGGGGAAGGGGGAGAGCTCCAAGTGTGGATCAAAGAAGCCAAGAACCTGACGGCTGCCAAATCAGGAGGGATTTCAGACAGCTTTGTCAAGGGGTGAGTCCCTGGACCAGCGCCAAACTAACCAGTTTCAGGACAAGAGAGCTAAGAAAGAAACCCAATTTAACCTTTCTCTGTGGTTATTATCCTTGTGTGCCCTACCACCTCCAGCAACCGACTTTGTTCTTGAAATTAGACAATGGCAAAAGCTCCATTACTGTGTTTGTACTAGTCTGAGCTCAGCTTTTACTGAATCGTAGTGCTGATTGCCAGAGAGGAGGGTGGTAGATATATAGGTCTGACTTCCTTTGTTACAGAGTAATGCTCTTTATTAATCTTGGATAAAAACCTCTGTCCCCTGACTTTCAAGATTTGGGAACTCATGACTTTGTTCCCCACAATATTTAAGCAATGCTAGCTTTCCCCGAATTATGGATTATCCCACTGACTTAAGTTCTTTAGCGAATCATGTTTGGCTATGCCTATAGCTACTACCACTGACTTTACTTAAAGAAGACCTTGCCCAGTAGAAATGAAACGAAATATTTAAAACCTTTTTATAGTGGAGTATAAACAACAGCTCACTAATAACATTATATTAATTTTCTCTCCAGATTGAAGGAATTGAATCAGGTGAATGATCTAGTGGAGGTAGTAGGAACTCTGCTTCAGCAGACTCAAAGGCAGGAGTATGTGTACTAGGATCCGAGTGTTGACTCACCTTCCTGGGCTAGGCCTGTAGTAGGGGAAAAAGAGAATTTAGATAGATATTGCCAGCTTTGAGTAGGTTGTTGATTACTCCCCACCCTCTGCTAGATACCTCCTTCCCATGAGGAACAAGGCCAGTAAACATAAAACTCCTGTGATGAAGAAGACCCTGAATCCCCACTACAACCATACATTTGTCTACAATGGTGTGAGGGTGGAAGATCTACAACACATGTGCCTGGAACTGACTGTGTGGGACCGGGAGCCCCTGGCCAGCAACGACTTCCTGGGAGGGGTCAGGCTGGGTGTTGGCACTGGTGAGTGTCTCTCCTCCTTCCTCACTATCTTAAAGACCTCTCGTATATCTTACTTCCAATATACCCACCTCCTTCCCTACAAAGCTTTTCTATGACACGAATTGTTTTCTTTCCTTTGAGTTAACATTCAACCAATATTTACTGAGTGCCTATCATGTGTAGGCCTAGAAGAAGACTGAGCTCATGCACTGTTATGTATACAGATAAATGTGACCCTGATTGCCAGGAATACCATCATCTTCCTACTAAAAAATCTGAAAACCTATCTATATCTGTCACTATAATTTCCATCTTCCATGCTGTTAGAGTGAAAGAAAGTTCCTCTCTGGCAGAGGTCAATCTCTTTCCAAGGGTTCTGGGTCACACCCTCACCTTCTCAATGACCTCATTTCTAGAATCTCCTCTCCTGTCTGACCAATTTTATTCACTCTGCCTCTCTGCTAGAGGTGAAAGCAGATATGCTCTGGTATTTATGAGAAACAAACAAAAAAAGTAACCTTCCTTTGACCCCACAACGCCCCTCTAATTTCTTAAAAAAGCATTGTTTCCACTTCACCTCTCTTTTAGTCCTCAATCTACTGTGATCAGGCTTCTGTCTCCACTCCACTGAGCAACTGCTTGTGCCAAATTTTTGTTTTCAACTTGTGAGAATTTTCAGTGCTGTTTAACATAGCTGATCACTTACTTTTTTCTTGAAATACTTAGCTTTTATTGACACACCACTGTTGATTCCCTTTTAACTCACTGTTCACCTTCTCAATTTTCTTTGCGGGTTCCTAATTCTATACTTAAACTTTGTAAATGTTGGTATTTCTCAAGGCATACTTTTCTCTCTATAGTCTGTGCATTCATGTGGCCTTAAATAATACTTGTCTATATTATTAACTCATAGAAAGCATTTAACACAATCATCTAGGTTGATGATTTTTACCAATGTAAGCCAGTTAATGTCAATTTCCTGCTTAAAACCCTTCAGAGGCTTCCTTTCATACTTAGAAAATGATCCAAAGTTCTCAGCATGCCAACGGCTCTATATGATCTAGACCTTCTCTGTTCCTTTATGATCCATCTGTATTGCTCTCCTCCTTGCTCACTATGCTCCAACCACAATAACTTTATGCCCTCCAAATATACCAAGCTTATTCCTACTTCATAACTTCAGCAATTAGTATTTCCCCTGTCTAGAAAGGCTGATTCCTTCCTATCCTTCAGATCTCGACTCACATGTCTCCTTGGAGAGGCCCTCAGACCACTCCATCTAAAGGTGCCCTGATCTAGGCACTACAAATCACCTTGTTTATTAACTTCATGACATTTACCTCACTATCTGAAATACTCTTGCTGATCTACTTGTATATTTTCTATCTTCTCTATTCAAATGTAAGCTGCCTTCAGGCAGGACTTTTTCTGTTTTGTTCACCACTGTATCTCCAGAGCCTAGAAGAGTACTGACATACAGTAGGTACTCAATAAATGTTTGTGGAATGAATAAATGTATAAGAGAATAGGAAGGAGGCCACATACAATCCTAACTTCAGGCCTAGACTCTACAGCTAGAGAAAAAGGTGTTCAGCATCTTCATTTAAAAAAAAAATTAAGTCAAGTTGGCAATAACAGAAGATCTATAGCTCTGGCATGAGGTGTTGGGTACCAGAGCCCCGCACCAACCTCAGAATAAGAGATCTCTAGCTATTATGTGCCATTTGGAGTCCCATTTCATCAACCTGGAGTCTCTTGATAGAGTCTCAGGAGCACAGAAATAGCTGTGTAGGACTATCAAGGAACAGTTCTCAGACTGCTACCCCCATCAGCCCATCTTCATAGCATACTGTCTTTTGTGGGGTGGCTACCCTTGCTGTATAACCAATCTTCACTGGTGGACTGAGGAGTGGGGTCCCTGTTCAGCCTCTTCTGGTGTTTCTCTTCAGGAATCAGTAATGGGCAAGTGGTGGACTGGATGGACTCGACTGGGGAAGAAGTGAGCCTGTGGCAGAAGATGCGACAGTACCCAGGGTCTTGGGCGGAAGGGACTCTGCAGCTCCGTTCCTCGATGGCCAAGCAGAAGCTGGGTTTTTGAGTATCCACCCTTCTCTGCAGGACCAGTCTTGGCCAGGGAAAGTCAGAGGAAGTGAAGAAACCAAGAGCAAAGATTTACAATTTAATGTGTGTGTTATGTATGTGTGTGTACAAATATGTTTCTATAAATCTCATTACGCTAGAGTGATGCAGACCGGTTCCCCTTTTGAAAGTAGGTTCGAGAATAAGGGTCGCTTCAAAATGCTTTTATTTGTGCATAATCTAGTATACTTTCAGAGTCTATTGGAGTCTATTGTTTCTTATATCTTTTGAGTTTTAATTAATTTATAAAATCTTTTAGGACAGCATTTTATCTCCTGTCTTATTATCCTTGTTCCTACTTCCCCAGGAAGCCCTGACTACCTCTGGCATTAGTACCAATCTATGTTTCAAGGTGCTTCAGGTCTGAGGCCAAGGCTCTGGGAAGCAGGGTTGGATTACTAAAGACAGGAGAAGATGGGAGAGAGGTGAGTAGGTCCTCTCCTTCCTCTCTACTGTATGTTTTTAACTCATTTTCTACCTTGATAAATTTCTAGAACTTGGCTTTTAACTTCTCTTGCTTTTAAGCAGTTTCCACCTTGCTTAGGACTAATGGTTTTCTTTGAAATACTAAGAAAAATTTTCCCTCCCTTCTGGTTCTAGACACCTTCACTAGAACTTATAATGGAACTGCTTTAGAAAAGCACTTTAAATTACGATATTTTGACTGAGTCATGGACATGCCCAATAAGTGCTTCTCAGTGATCCTGCAGGATCAGAGTGACAGATGATCAGGTATCTTCCAGTCTGTGTTAAATCTTTTGTATTTAAACTGATAGAACAGTTGTTGGAGAGATCTTTATTTCTCTAATGAAAGGCAAGACATCTTAATTCTCATCATGTCCCACATCTTTCTTAGCAGTTGTGTCCACCATGTGTTACCACTCAGAATATGGTCTATATGCCATCATACCAGCCAGAATAGCGAAGTACTGTCTAAGCTGGTCCAGTATTTTTTCCAGATTGGGCACTGTTAGTGCTCCAGGAGAATGTGTGTTCAGAAAATCTCCCAGTTACTCTGGCTTCCTTCTTGAAGTGGGTTCAGTTCTTATTTTTCCTGTTGTTTCCTAAACTTGACCTAGTGTAACATGGATGTGGTGAGTGAGACCTTTCTAGGAAGAGTCTGGTGATCTAAGGTTCATTTTCTGAAACTCACTGTTCGAAACTTACATTTTTATTCGTCCAAGTATATCTACACAAAGTCATTTGTGAAAGAAGTCTCTACCAGAGAAGAAACCCGTTTCAGTCCAGTCAGCTGCTAGCTGACTTTCCTAGAAGGCCATTAGATCGAAGGCAGCTAGGGTGGTTTCTATTATATATGTGAACTAAATGGAGAGATGTTTTTAAAAGGTTTATTGGGTGTGCATTGGTGTTGTAATGGAAGGCATAACTTGGTATCCTGGGCTGTAGCTTACTCCTTTGTTCTCTACCCCCTGAAATGTATGTGTTCTTCAATAAAGTGTTCTCACTTGTCAAGTGTTTGCATTTTTTTAGTTCTATAGATGCTTTTGTCTCCGATGCTTGACTTACTGTTGCTTTTCACATGGCTCGAAGGATAAGAACCAAAGTGAAAAATGTCCTTCCATAACCATCCTTTGCTGACTCGAAAAAAATTTCTCTTGCTCCACATTGCTGCCCCATATCTCTGCCAAGCTCTGACCATTGACCTTTGTGTTTGGTATCTAGGGAAAGAACTAAGAGGCCATCTTAAAAATGACACCACTTTTCTTTCTTTCTCTCTCTCAAGTACCAAGGGAACTTTTCCTTTAGCTTTGTGCTCCCCTCACCCCCATGTGCTGGAGGAAGGAGAGCGATGTGCATGGGGGAGATGTTCCCAGCTATAAATGTTTCTTTCTGAATCTTCCAACTTCTCTAGGAGGTAGGGCCTTTTTCCTTCGCTCCTTCTACCATTATTTAGTTTTGAGAGATAATAACACAGATGCACAGTAACTCATCTCAGAAATAAGGCTCTGGGTTTCTAGGTAGAGCCTAAGTGATTCTTGACCTCTTGTGCAAAAGGGTATTAATACACAATTAATGCCTTCTATGTACAAGGCTTTATGCTAAGCACTTTATATATTATTGCCTTAATTTCTCCAAGCACTTATAAAGTAGGCAAATTTCCCTTTTTACAGATGAGGAAAGTCAAAGCCACTATTACACAACAGAGTTGGAATTTGAATCAAGGTCTGACTCTACAGTACTGTGCCATCTCCTGGGAGAGTGATATGTTTGTTATGGGCAAAGATTCCAAGAAAGGGATGACTCCTCTCTTCTAAAATATCCCAAAGAAATAAGTTTAGTTTACAAAGTAGGACAATCAGAGTGCTTTGGAAGTTATCTAGCCTGACTAGCTCGGGACTGGAGGTGCAAAGAGGGACACAGAGAAAAACAGAAACAGAGGCATGTACAGGGTTGGGGTTGGGCTAGCCCCTTTGGGTCTGGCAGTAGGCCTGATCATGCTGCTGTCTCCTTCCCCTACTTTAGGAGTTAATATTTTTTTCAATTATAATTCAAAGGAGGTTACAGTAAAACTTTACCTAAAGAAAGCAAGATTGATTTGCTTTGACTACTCAATAAAATGAAACAAAACAAAAGCTTTAAATTTTTTTTTTTTAAGTTAGAGGAGCATTTATATGTGAGTCAGGCCCAGGTGGAATCTCTGTTTAGGAGGCAGTGGGCCTCCTCGTGTTATCATTGGGCCTCTTCGTGTTATCATTGGGCCTTTGACCTACTCACATGCCCTGGCTTGCCACTTGGCATGTTAGTGATAAAGACAAGGAAGGGCATTCATCTTGCCTCATGTGCAATCTTTGCCTTTGGAACCGCAGACCCTGCCTGCCCAGAGACTTCCCACATGAACTCATTGTATTTTACTTTTTACCCATAACTTGCCTCCTGCCTTTCACAACTCCTGTATGTCCGTGGAGGAAAGAGAGAGAAAGGGACCTTTTTGCTCCAAGTTTGATCATTTCCTCCATGCCCTATTCCACTCAGCAACTGCTGAATTTTAGACTTTGCATTTTAAAAATATTTCCACTGCTCCTGCCCCGCATGGAAACAGCTCCTCTCTGACACACTACTACCCTTATATGTTCTGGGCTTATGATTTATGTTCTATCGCTGTGCTTTGGAGAGTGAATTTTCTTGGGTTGAGAGCCTTTTATTTCCCTCTTTCCTCCTGGGCCCACTCTGAGTCTTGTGTTTGGCTAGGATTATATATAGAAGATGAAACCTTTCTTCTTGCTTGGAGCTGTCAGCTATCTTTAAATGAAAAGTAGAGAAAGAAATAGAGGCAGTATACATAATGTTTAAGAACAGTGACTCTGGAGCCAGACTGCTGGTATTTAAATCCCAACTCTGCCACTTCCTAGCTGTCTAATCTTAGGCGAGTTGCCTAACCTTTCTGTGCTTCAGTTCCCTCACTTGAAAAATGAGACTAATAATAGTGCCTACCTTATAAAGTTCTTATGAAGATTTCAGAGTCAATCAATAGAATGTTTACAATGGCACCTGGCATATAATGAGTGCATGAGCATTATTAGCTCTGTCTCTCCACCCAGCCTATTTCCGTCTCCCTTCTAATTTTCCGCTGATGACCTCCTGGGTAGAGTTAAAGGAAAAAGGCTGCTGGGTATTAACCATGACACTGGGTTCTTTTAGTGTAGAACAGAAAGTTCCCAGCAGCACGGGGAAGAATATTTTTCTTTCAAACACTGACACATCATTGAGTGTGGCTCAAGCCAGAGCATGGATTTGAATGTGGCCCTACTTAGCCTGGCCTCAAATTTCCTTTCAGGCCTGGCTCTTACAGCTTGACTTTGTGCTGCCGTAGCTGCCACCTGCTCTGTGCTCATCTCTTCAAAGTGATTATCTGATGAAGTTAATACATGAAGATGAATCTTTCTTCCTTCTCCACTATTTAGTTTTACAGAGGCTTGCAGTGGTGCTTCCGAGGTTTCCTAGATCACGAGCTGGGAGCTCCTCTGAGGAAGAGACAGCATTGTCTCCCTTTCTCTTTGGAACTGAAGGCTCAGTAAGAAGAGATGGTTGCCCATGAACCAGTTGCTGGGGCAGGAGAAAGCATTCTACTCTGTCCTGATTTTTCTTCCCAAGCTCCCTCTCATTGCAGTGTTCTCCTACCTCTTAGATGAAGCAATGCTTAACATAACATTTGTAGTCCAATACCCTAGAAAGGGGAATGACAAACAAATCCGAGAATTTCTTTGAATCTTCTCCCACCTGCAATGATACAGTTAACCTATGAGGAAAATCCAGCTACACATGCTAAGTGTCCTGGTTGTCTGCTGTGGTGATACTACTCTCTGTTGTCACCACAGGGTAGAGGAACCATTTAAAACATAGGCAGTTAGTGAATAAATTTAGGATTTACTTGTCTGGAAGATTTTGGAGAGCTGAACAGAGGCCCAGATTAGGAAAGGAAGACCTTCTACTCCCCAACCGCTGCCCAGGGCTTGCCGTCCAGTGCTACCTAAAGCAGAGACTTGCTTAGGGAAATTATCACACAGCCCTAAAAAGGTGCCCGGAAATGTCCCAGGATTGGTGAACCTTACCCACCTCAGACTCCTCTCCCTAGACCTGTGGGAAACAATTTCCTCCTTTTATTAGGCCCCAGTTTTAGCCGACTGGGGGAGCTTCTCCTTTGACCATAACTATGCCTGGGCTCAAGTTCACTCGCATATGTCCCTCTGCTTCTGGTGCTGGGTCAGCTCCTGGCTGCTCAGTAGGTAGTCATCAATGAACGTGAAGATTTCCTCAGGGGTGATAGGTTCCATGTAGCGTTCCCGGTCAATTCCCTGCTTGTCAATCAACACCATGTTGAAGTAGGAACGAGTGAGGCGTTGGAATTGCCTAGAGAGAGGGGCCCAGGCAGGTGTGAGACCTTGTATGGGCTCCATCTCACCAGGTTCTACTACCCTCTGACCTTTCACAGCTCCATTGATGGACTAATTCTTTCCCCCACCAGATCCTTTGTCCTCATTCCCTCCCCTACCTATCTCAAGCCCCTTTCTTTTTTCTCTGCTCAGACCTTAGTCTTGCTGCCCTTATATGTCTAGCTCTGTCTCTTCCTCTCCACAGATGGAGAAGCTTCATTATTACCAGGCTGCACTTCCTTCATAGGCCCTTGTAAGCCAGGCTACAACATATAGTTATGTGGGCTGCACAGAATTTAACTCTAGGGAGCACCAATCACACGCACTATGATGTGACTAGTATTTTCTAGAGATGATCTGGGCATAACCTGTACAACCATAAATGGCAGCCTCGAAGTTGATCAGTATCACCTGGTCAACTTTCATTTATAGCTGCAAATCTGCAGTCTCCTTCCTCTGAGTGTTTCCCAGTCTTTCCCCTACCTGGGACTGAATCTTTCTGATCCTACCGAGACAGGCCTAGAGGCAGGTATTGTTTCTAGAACAGAGAACAGTGTGATGGCTCTGAGTTATATGTGGAGGCTTTGGAAAGGTGATGATGGATAGATAATGAAAAAGTCAACTTCTACCACCTGTCACTTATAGTCTGCTCTTCTCCCAGGGGCAGATGGGTGTGATTCAGATTTCAGTGCCTAAAGATGCCTTTTCCTCCTTTGGAGACTGAAGGCAAAGAGATGAGGCCATGAGCAACAGGATAGGAGGCTTATCTGTTTGGGTCTGTGTCTCAGCCCTGGCTGTGCTTCAGAGTCACCTGAGGTGCCTTATAAAAAAGGCACACTCCCGAGGTGGTTTGGGTGGGGCCTGGTCATCTGTATTTTAAGCTCCTCAACACGATTCTGATATCCTCCTGCCACTCTCTGATCTCACCTAATGCATCTAAGAGTAGTGTAGCTGCTTCTCCTACAACCCTCCTGTTGCCAGTATCCTGCCTAGGATTTCTGCCTACCCCTTCCCTGTGGCACCCCAGCCTGGACCTGAGCTCCTCGATGATGTTAGCTGACAGCTGTTGCTCCCGGATACGGCCCACCTCTTGAGGTGGCTGCCCCACCAGCTCAATGATGGTCACGTGCCGCAGGTCCAGTCCGCAGGTGGATTGCTGGGAAGGGAGAAAAAGGTTTTATGGAATAGGTTCTCAGGCTCAAACTTAAGGCTGCTTAGATGATTTCTCTTGGGAGGCAGTGTGGAAAAGGAGAGTCTTCTCCCCAAACAGCATATGATGGCGTCTACAACCTCTCTTCTCTATCATTCCTGAAGTACTTTCCCTAACAGTGTTTCCTTTATTCTAATGAAGTATATGAAACTGGTTACCCCATGTGGGGTAGAAAAGAGAAATATAATTGATGAATTATAGGAACATAATCTCTCCTTGCTTAGTTTTACATAGATTTTAAACTATGTAGATTCTTAGTTTTTAAAATTGAGGTATAGTTGACATATAACAATTTCAGGTGCACAACATAATGATTTGATATTTGTATATATTGTGCAATGGTTACTAAAATAAGTCTAGTTCACATCCATCAGCGCACAGTTACAGGTTTTTTTTCTTGTGATGAGAACTGTTAAGATCTACTCTCTTAGCAATTTTCAAATATTATTAACTATAGTCACCATGCTGTACATTATATCCCCATGACTTATTTATATTACAACTAGAAGCTACATAGATTCTTAATAGATGGCTATCGTAATATGATAATAATGGCTATTGTTTATTGAACATACATACCTAATGTTTTGCAGTCATAATCTACTTTAACACAACACCCCTAACAAGGTAGGTGGTATCATTCTTATTCTGTAGAGGAAAAAGTAACTTGCCCAAATTTGCATGACAATAAGATGCTGAGCCAAGATTTTAACTTAGGGCTGTTGCCGCCTTCCTAAGTGTGTACTCCTTACCACTGGGCTACATGGCCAGGCCTTCTCTCGGTTTCCAGGATTTCTCCAAAATAGTGCTAGTGCTCTTTTCATTACCCTTCGTTGCCTTTCTAATACCCTCTAACCCTACTCTGGCTCTTTGTTCTGCCTTGTCCCGCAGGTCCCCTCTTAGCCAGTGACCTGGGGCAAGGTTTAAAGCTGCAGTGAATACTCTATCCCTTGTCTGAGCTTTGGTGCTACTCTTCTAGTCCTGACCTTCGGAGTCACTGTCCTCACTGGCTGATTCCTGTTCTTGTTCTTAATTCCTGTTCAAGCTGAGGTATTGCCTTTGTCTGCCTGTTTTGGATGGCTGGAGGAACTAAGTCCTTTTTGGTCTAGATACCCAGTGTCATGCTTTTGATAAAGCTGCTTCCATCATGGGCCTCTGAGTATTGACTTGGCAATTTGTAAGATTTAGCCTTTAGAAACCCCCTAAATAGCTTCTTCTTTTACCAGGGTATTCAGCCCTGTTTCCAGCTCCTCAGAGCTGGTTCTCTTAGTCTTGTCATCATATTCTGAGGTCTTTTCAAGAACCTAGTCTATTCCTTTTTTTAATTATTATTATTATGGCGACATTGGTTAATGAAATCCAGTAAGTTTCAAGTGTACAATTTAACAGTAAGGCGTGTGTGTGTGTGTGTGTGTGTGTGTGTGTGTGTTACACTGTGTGTTCACCTCCATAGTTAGATTTCTTCTGTCACCACATATTTGACCTTAACTCTATATCTACCTTCCCTGACCCCCTACTCTCTGGTAAACACTAGTCTATTCTTTTTATAAGTCCCAATGGCCATATCTGTTCTGTCCTATCCACCTCTCCTTCCCCAACAAGTGGCTTTGGCTAGATATTTCATAGTATGTTAAAAATCATCATGCAACTCCCCCGTTTTAATTTGAAACATCACAACGCTTTTCCTTATCTTCTGCTACTAGTAAGGGTTAAGAACACAGATCCATGAGTCAGACTGCCTGGATTCAATCCTGGCTCAGCCACTTACTAGCTAGTGATCTTGGGCAAATCTTTAACTTCTCTATGCCTTAATTTTATCGCCTTTAAAAAAGGAATATAATAGTACCTACTTCTTAAAGGTTGTTGTGAGACTTAAATGAATATATATAAAGCACAGACTTATATAGCTGGTACCTGTATAGCACTTACCATCTAAGTGTTTGTTACTGCTATTATTCCTTGAAAACATAAACATAATTTATTCCCAACATTTACATTTGATCATACATGTCTTACAAGTCTCTCTATAGTGCTCTGCCACACTCCCTTCCCATCCTTCACCAAGCCCCCGGCAAGTCACACCTACCATTCCAGTGGCCTCACTGCCTTTTTAGTAAAAACAAAGTAGTTTTTTAAATGTTCTAAATTTATCTATAGTAAAACTGATCAAATGTCCACAAAAAGTTTGAGGAAGTAGAGTTTGTGCTACAGAAAGAGCAACTCTGATTTAGAAGATTTAGGGGTGGTGTTAGGGGGCATGTAAAGGAACTAAGACCTAATTAGGGGAGTGTGTCTCACCTGTAGCATAGAGATCTGCATTTTATAATATCGGTTGGAAGGATCAGGAGCTGAGATGATGAGGAGTCGCTGTTTCTCATAAAACTGATCCAGAAGGCCAGCAGCTGAGTTGACATTGACATTAATCTTCATAGCTAGGGCAGAAGCGGATGGCCAGTGAAGAGTATGGCCTTCTCCTTCATCCCAGCATGGGTAACAACATCTTGTAGCATTCCAGTCTTTCAGGTTAACCCTTTTTGGTTATTTCTCCATTTTCTTGGAGGAAATACTGAAATAACACTTGGAGGTTTTAAGCCCTTTGTTTTGGAATATTCTGAGGGAGAACATTGGCCCTTAAACACATCTCAGAACAACCCACCCCCATTCCCACGTTATACACATTGCTATTGTACCCCTGTGCCATACACATTGAGAGATACTCCAAAGTACCCCTGATCAACATTCCCTGGTTTCACTCACGAGCACAGATAGGTGGTAATCCTGACCACTGGCGGCTAGACTGACAGACCCGGGAGGGGGTCCCTTGGCGCTCATAACCTCCATCACAGTGATATTCACAGGTGGCACCGTAGTTGTCCCCCGCTGAGGTGCAGGTGAGGTAGCCATGCTGTGGTGGTTTCAGAGTTGGGCAGCGTCTTACTGTCAGGGAGGAGTTCAAGTTAGGGGCTAGGGTATCTCTTTTGGGAAAAAAAAAAGCTAAGAGGGTAACTGTGCTGGGTTTTCTAGATCAGGAAATCTAAAATGATCGGAATAAATGACCTTTTTTGTATTTCCAATGGCCAGGGATAGAGCCAGAATTTCCCTTTCCTTAGGAATTAAATCTGAAATGTAGACAAAGGCATTCATAAATCTGGAGGCATAGGTGAGTATACAGATTGTCATCAAAAGACTTTATTAATCTGTAAAATAAATATTGCCATTTTTGTTTTCAGACTTTGTGGACATGCTGCATAAAGATGTCTGCCTTACAAAATTACCTTTTTTTGTCTTTATTGAAATATAATAGATAATTAGTTGCTTGTATTTATACTATACAATTCAATGAGTTTTTTTAAAACTATAATTGGCATACAATAATATACTAGTTTCAGTTGTATAACAAAATTACTTTTAATATCAAAAATAAATCAGAGCAGACTTAAACATCCGCCAGTGGGAGAAGTATTCAGCAAATTTTAATACATTCTTAGAAGTAGCTTATTCTATTGTCATTAAAATATTTCTGAAGAATTTTTAAAGAACATGGAGAAATTACTCGTGTTATAATGCAAAGCTAAAAGGGTTATCTAAGATTAGATGTACAGTATGATCTCAGCTATATATATTTTTAAAGTATTTGTAGATAAAAGACTAGAAAGAAAATACCACAAAATTAACAATTGCCTTGAATGATATGATAATAGATTTTTTTTCTTTGTATATTTATTATTTACCAAATATTCAAAATGAGCATGAATTAGTTTTATAATGGAAAAATCAAAACAAAACAATACAACACCAGCCTAAGAGGAAGAATCGGGCAGGCAACACCACCAATTTCAGCAAAGGGGAAAGCCTGAGAATGAAGTCTGATTAGATTTGATAACTGAAAGGCCAAGAAAAGAAATAAGTACAGAGTACCTTGGTGAAGTTTATCTCAATTTAGCAGAATGAGAAAATCTTGTCAGATTTTCTGGAACATGTATGCACGTGTCATGGAGGCTTCCTGAATGACTCTGGTGAATTTGTTTATTCCTCTCCCAATCTAAAAGAGGTGTCTTTTTTAAGCATTGAGAGGAGAGGATTGTGGTGGGAATCTAGAGAGTCAGGGTAGAGCAGGAATAATGAGCAATGTGGAAATAGAAGACTTCTTTCTGACCTTGTACTTTCACAATGAACTTGCAGCTGGCCTGGTTGTAGGCTCGGTCATAGGCAGTGTAGCGAATCACATGTTCTCCTTCAGGAAAGTGAGAGCCAGGCTCCGGGCCCCGAAGTGTCACCCTGCATGGGACAGAATGAAAGAAACACTAAGGAAAGAGACCTTTACGATCTGGTTCTGGGTCATTATCACTACAGCCTCAGCCTATACAGGTCAGTGTGGGCAGCCTAAGAGCCTGGGGAAAGCTGTTGAGAGGCATTAGGGGCATCCGATACTCACCTGGTGATGGTACCATCAGCAGAATCTTTCACCAAAGGTGGGTCCCAGTACACCCGAGCAGTCAGTTTCTCTGGCTCTGCCATCTTCTCACGTGAGTGGGGACAGCGGATCTTGGGGGGATCTATGTCTGCCAAGGTCAGAAATCAGATGCTGACTTGTAGGCCTACTGCCTTCCCTGGGGGGAACCCATAGAAGCAATAACATGCCACTGGGTAGGTAAAAGTACTCTCCATTCAAGATGCTCAATGGAACTGCAGGGGAAAACTCAGCTTCAGGGGAAGTGATCACTTCATTAAGCATGTGCTCCAGAGTGCCACTCTCATAGCAAGAATGTTTTTTGTGGTGAGAATTCCACATCTTTGTGGACATAATACCAGGGTGGCTCTTTGCAGCAGGACATCTGGGAGCAACCAGCATTTACCTACACATACAGGCTCGCCTCCACTCCATTGCCCATCTTCCATGCAGATTCTGCTGCGGTCACCTTCCAGGTGGTAGCCACTGGAACAGCTGTAGTCACAGCGGGAGTCAAGGAGCACCCCATTTGTGCAGGTGTAGGTGCCACTTGTGATGAATGGCAATGCGTGGCATCTCATCTCTAAGAGAGAACGAAGTGGCAAGGTCAGTGGCTTGACTTGTGGGACTATCTGGAGGTGATACCTGGCTATCTAGTACAAGGAGAACCATATCAGAGATAGCAGAAAACTCTATCCAAAACTGCCCTTACATTTTTCTGCCTAATTGCCAGTTTTACCTAATTGCCTTCTTATTTTTATAAGATACAGTAGTGCTTGGAGTGGGGGTGGTTCTCAAAGAAGTAAATTATTTGTCCAAGTGCACTGACACCTGAGTTTGAATCCCAACTCTCTGACTTGAGCAAGTTACCTCATCTCTCTGAGTCTCAATGTTTTCATCATTAAAATGTGGCTACTTCATAGGACTGGAATGCATATAAACCTCTGGGCTCATTTAGGGCCTCAGGTGCTGTTAGTTTTCATCTCTTGTTCCTCGAATGCTAGAAAACCTTGATCAAATTTAATTTTTTTTTTTAGTATAATTTTGATGTTACCACAAGCACTCCTCAGCTGAAGCTCACTTATATGTAGAAGGAAGCTGGCCCTATCTCTGGGCGAGAATACAAGTCAGGCCAGTGCATAGAGGGCCAGCTTTGGTGGTATTTGATTAAAGAGGAATCCATGTGCTTTAGACAGCATGTACCAGAAGTGGAGACTGCTACCATGAGTTCATTGTGAGCCGGTGCTTGCCAAAGTCCAGTTCGAGATACCTGATGCTTGTAAGGAGTGGGTGAGCCATACATTCCTTTAGGTTGTCTAAGTTCTAACCCTGCATAAGTTCAATTATTGGAGCTTTGAATAAAGATTCTATAAGCTATGTTCATTTTGCTTTTTGGTCAAACCAGACTTGAAGATTATTGCCTTTTATGTTTTCAGTATCCTTTATGCAAAAATCACCTCCTTGAAATCAGGGCCAAGAAAAAAGATTTGTCTTTTCAGATGGATTTGTTTTCTTAGTATTATCTGACAGTGAAAATGATACGTCCAAAGTGTTTGCCCTCTTGTCTCTTATGAGGAAGGACAAAGCTGGATTCAGTGTTCAAATATAGTAATTAACTCATTCTAGGCACCTGGAAATATGTATGTCTCCATTCTTTTAACTGGTTTTATGTTCATTTGTAGACTTATTTAATTTTGTGAAACCAATTCAAATTAATTTTGGAAACAATGGGGTCTAAGTCCTAGAACAAATTAATTACAGTCACCTAGAGGGACATGGTGGCTTCCTTCTTTCTGCCTATGAAGCTTCTCCTCTCCTCCACGGCACCTTCTCTGACCAATCCAATTTCTCTCTGAATGCTCAACACTCTGTGTCTGGTCACACTGCATTCACATGCACACATTTATGTTTCTATCCCATTAATGTATAAGCTGCCCGGGGGTAATTGAGGAATTGAGTAAGCTCTTGAAATTACCAGTACAGGGCCTTGCATATATGGCTGTCCTATAAATGGCATTCAGTGATTAGACATATGAACAGACAAAGCTCTGCTGCTAAAAAAAATAATAGGCTGTAGAGCTTGAATAAGAGACAGGGATTTGGGAGCTGAGGGGGACATGATTTGGAATGTGCATGTATTAGCATCTCACATTCTAGCGTAAGGGTTCTTTCTGACTTTCCAAAGAAAATGAAGAATAGTAAATGCCTCATAACTTCACTACCAAGGCCTTCTAAGGCCTTAGGCCAGGAAGAATAGCAGTTTGCCACAAATGGGAAAGAGTTTGAGACCACACATCCTCGAGAACAGAGGAAGGCCCAGGTCCATGTCAGGCCACAGGCCTAAGCTTTACATGTACTCCTGGGCCTCCTGAGCAAGAAGGACTGGTTGCTACTTAAATGCCCATGTTATTTGGACAATAACCTCAGGGAGAGAAAATGAACTAGAATGTTAGGATGGGGAAAGGCCCTGTGGGGCGTCTGTGGAAGATTCTCATTTTGCATTTGACAGAGGGCACAGTAACAGCTCTAAGTCTATACTTTCAGTGGCTGGCTGGCCTCTCTTGCATACACATGTCAGCATCTGCACATACACCACTTACGCCTGCAGTAGGCAGTTCCAGACCAGCGGCGGCTTGGCAGGCATTGCACCGACCTTCGTCCAATCAGTCGAAAGCCCCGGTCACAGGAGAGCTCACAACGAGTACCCAGGCTGCTGTGATAATTTCCTCCCCACCGTTGGAGAGGTAGCATATAATAATCAAGACATAGATTCGATGAAAAGATTAATGGAACAATCGCAAGAGCCCAGAAGCCAGACCCACACATATATGCAGAAATAACTTTTTGATAAGGTGCAAAAACAAGTCAATGGGAGAAGGATAGCCTTTCAAAAAAAAAATGGTGCCAGAACAGTTAATTTTCATAAAACGTCGCGGCGTCTACAGAAGAAAAGAAAGAAAAGAAAAGGAAGGAAGGAAGGAAGAAGGAAGGAAGGAAGGAAGGAAGGAAGGAAGAAAAAGAAAGAAAGAAGAAGAAAATAGAAAAAAAAGGGGAAAAAAGAAAAAGAAAAAGAACCTTGACCTAAGTTTCACATCTTATACAAAAAATAACTCAAAATGGATCATGGATTTAAATGCAAAAAACTTAAATTATAAAAATTTTAGAAAAAAAAATAGAAGAAAATATCTGAGATCTAGAGATAAGAGGTCTTAGACATGACACGAAAAACACAATTCATAAAAGAAAAAAAATCAATAAATTGAACCCTGTCAAAATTAAAAACTTTTGTTCTGTAAAAAGCACTGTTAATAGATGAAAGACAAACCATGGACTTGGAGAAAATATTTGCAAACCGCATATCCAACAGAGAACTATTATGTAGAATATATAAAGAACTCTCAAAACTCAACAGTAAAAAAGCAAACAATCCAGTTAGCACATGGACAAAATATATGAACAAACATGGCATTGGATATACTGATGGCAAATAAGCACATGCAAAAATATTCAGTATCAGTCATTAGAGAAATGCAAATTAAAACCACAAGATACCATTATATACCCATTAGGATGTCTAAACTTAAGAATATGGCAATACCAAGTCATGGTAAGGATGTAGAAAAACTGGAACTCTTACATATTGCTGGGAGAAATACAAAATGATGCATCCACTTTGGAAAATATTTTGGTAGTTTCTTATAAAAGTAAATATACACTTGCCATATGACTCTGCAATCCCACTTTAGGTATTTACCCAAGTGAAACGAAAACCTGTGTTCATACAAAATCCAGTACGCAAATGTTTAAAGTATCTATTCATGACTGCCAAAGCTGGAAACAACTGAAAGGTACTTCTGCGGATGAGTGGTTAAACTAACTGTGGTTTATCTATACAAAAAAAAAAAAAAGTGGTGATGTGTATAACAACATGGATGAATCTCCAATGCAGTTTGTGAAGTAAAAGAAGCCAGATTCAAAAGTTTGCATGTTGTAGGATTCCATTTATATGATATTCTGGGTAAGGCAAAAATATAGAGACAGATTGGTGGTTGCCAGATATCGGGGGGCAGCGAGGGTGGAGAGAGAGAGAGAGAAGAGAGAGAGAGAGAGAAGAACCTCAGAAGCCCTGGGCAGGTTCTTGAGGTTGTGAAATTATTTGATACTGTGGTGGTGATTACCTGACTCTATGCATTTGTCAAAACTCATAGAACTCTACACCAAAAAGAATGAATTTTACAGTAGGTAAATTTAAAATAATTTTTAAAAATAACACAAAGACGGATGCTGAGAGAGGGAGAAAATGCAATATCAAAAAACGTGCTTAAGAAAGTCTGATCCCAGTTCAGTTCTTAGCACAGAAGTTAATACGGCCATTAAATCATAAAAGCATCATAAAATCGCCTTATTATCTACACTAGGGGTCTCCAACCCCCATGCCGCAGACTGGTATTGGTCTGTGGCTTGTTGGGAACCGGGCTGAACAGTAGGAGGTGAGCGAGCAAAGCTTTGACTATATTTGCAACTGCTCCCCAGTGCTAGCATCACCGCCTCAGCTCCACCTCAGAACATCAGGCATTAGATTCTCATAGGAGCACCAGTCCCTGCTGCCAAAAAGGTTGGAGACCACTGGTCTCCATAATTTAAATGACTCTTTAGTGGGTTCGGGTTTTAAACACATATAAACAGGCATAGGGCCACCGGCCCAAGAATACATACACAGGACAACACAGATCTGTTAACCTGCAGTCAGGAAGGCTAAAACCCCATATAAGCTTATTAGATTTCCAAATCCTCAGGGACAAAAATAAGGGGCCTTGAGAAAAGTGCATCAGGAGTTAAAGGAAGAAAGAAAGGCTAGAGTCTCTGCTTGAAGGCAGCTGGAGAATGAAGACAGGTGACAATGAGAAAACTATCCTTCAAGCAACAACACACTTGTAGCTTCCAGCGTTAGTTTTGAGCCTGTGGCTGTGACACACGGCTGCCATCTGGAGTCACCATCTCCAAATTACATAAAGTCTCCTAAGCACTACAGTTGCAGAGCTGTCGATTATGTGGTCACAACACATATCACGAAGACTATATAAGAGGCTCAGACCTCAACAATCACTCCTTTCCTAGTTCTCTCCAGCATTCTGCCAAGGAAAACACACATTCAGATTGGAATGGATTGCACAAGCAAGCAAAATAAAGGGAAACATAGAGCTCAGGATAAATGCTGAGACAGTAAGAGAGTGCCTAGCTATTGTAAAGTTCAAATTTGATGGCCCAGAGGAATCCTGGTATAAAGAAAACACTGAGAGGCTGAATCAGAGCAAAACACTATCCAAATTTTCTCTCCCCCTCAGATTTATTGAAGTCTAATTGACAAACAAAACTGTATATATTTAAGGTATAAAATGTGATGTTTTAATATATGTATACATTGTGAAATGATTGCCACAATCAAGTTAATTAGCACATCTATCACCTACATAGGCTACCTTTCTTTTTGTAGTGAGAACACTTAAGATCTACTCTCTTAGCAAATTTCAAATATACGAAACAGCATTGTTAATTACAGTCAGCATGCTTTAAATTAGATCTCCATAAGGAAGAAGAAGGCAGTCTTTGGGAACTATAGCCTGGTGAGACTGACAGCACCGATAGCACAGTGTTCTAGAATATTTGAACAGGTTTATGAGCAGTTAGAAAGAGAAGTGCTTTGCTCCAGGTATCCTCAAGAACAAGTCATTCCAGACTGACCTCATTTCCTTTTTGGGTACAGTCACCAGACTGGTAGAGCAAGAGAGACGGTCGGTACACTATGCAGAAGTGAAGCATGTCATAATGCCTTCATACCATTGATGTAGATAAGATGCAGAAATACAGGAGAGATGATAGTACAGTTATGGAGATTCATAACTGGCTGAACAACTGTACCCAAAGAATGCTGATGGGAAACTGAAACTAAGAATGTGGCTAAATACTGTATGGTGAAAATGTCTGGCAGGAAATGTGTTAGTCATTACTAAGTAGCTATTGTGTGCTAGGCACCATGCTCCGTATTTTCATTTTTCACATTCATAATCTTCTATAGTTCTCTCATCCATGAGAACTGTGAGGTAGAGTGGCGTTTATCCCTATCTTGCAGATGGGAAAGTAACTTACCCAGGGTCCCTCTACAAGTAAGGAGCAGAGCTGGGGTTTGAACCCAAGCTTTGTCTGGCTCTAAAACCTGTATTTTTTTTCTAACAGTATCTGCCACTGTAGCATGTTAGGCTGCTATTTTGAAGTATACATTTACATTTTTAACAGATAATATAGCCACATGGTTTAAAATCCAAAAAGTATAAAAAGTTATACAGTAAAGTCTCCCTCCTACCCCTTTCCCACACCGACTGCCACTTAGTCCCCCCATAGAGAACTGCCATTAATAGTTTATGAATATAAAGCAAATAAAGCAAATATTGCTATAGATTCTTATTTTCCCCCTTTTTAAATACATAGAGTAGACCACTGTTCCTACCACTGCTGTTTTTGTTACTTAATGTGTTTGAGAGATCTTTCCATATCACTACAAGCATGCAACCTGCTTAAATGAAATAACATCTACAAAATACATAGCACACTGACTGGCGCATAATGGGTGTTTGGGATCAAAGCTCTGGAATGTGGAGGAGCTGGGACTTGAACTCAGGCCCATGGACTCTGCTCTGTGCAGCTGTTCGCCTTTATAATGTCTTTTCAGGGATTATAAAGGAAACAAAGTGCTGACAACAGGGTTGAAAGAGCCTTCTCTGTGATTATCTTCAGATAACCTGGGTAGAGTTACCAGCTTGCCCATGGCTGAAGCAATCTTCAGGGAAAGCGGCAGCCAAGAGGACCAAGGGCAGACGTCAGAGAAGAGTTTCTGATTCCAAACTAGGACTCAGAGTAAGGGAATGAAAGAAAGTTCAAGATAAGTGAAAATAGCAGCAAACTACACGGGTAATTTGTTCTAACATAATGATCTGGTTTTTAATAGTTAACTCTTCTTTTTAAAATTATTTTTTCTGAAACAGTGGGTTACATTTTTGTTGGAAAGAGATAGAATGAACATGGCTTTGGAGTCAGACAGATCTGGGTTTAAATTCCTCCTCTGCTACCTTTGAGCTCTGTGACTTTCTAAATTTAACTTCCCTGAGCTTAGATTTCTGATCTGTAAAATGGGGATAATAAATCAGTTTCATTGAGTTGTTTTGAGAATCAAATGAAACTATATTTAGCCCTGATAATGATATTCCCTAAATCAGTGTCTGGATTTGAGCCACTGGCTCATCCGGCAAACATTTAACCTACCATCTTAGACTGCAATTTGTATTCAAAACAACATTTATTATATAAAATGATATTTTTGTGTGGCTGTCTTCAAATGGCAGTCTTTTGTGATTGGGTCTTTATTTAGCTTATTTGGGAGGGGATTTTGCTGTTTTCATTTCAGTTTTAATATCTTGGATCTGTAGGCACCATCCCCAAATTACAAAAAGGCTCAAACACTTCAGTTGTAGAGCTGGGATTATGAGGTTACAAAGACTTTACAAAGGAGGCTGAGACCTCAGATTTTACTTTCCTGGCCACCCCTCCCCCTCAACATGGGTAACCTCACTCAATCAGTTTTATGCGCTGAGACTAAGTCCCAGAGAGGACCAGGAGACATTTGATCCCAAGCCCAAAGCTGCCATGTGGCTTATATTTTTCTAAAGGTCTTTATACAGATTTTAAAATAACCAATGAGGCAGATTAACGTTAATCATGGGATTGACAGACCTTTTGAAAGTACTTTCTGCATCCGTTGCTTTTTCCTGTCCAATTCTCCTATTTACAGTCTCCTACAATCTGGCTTCTGCTCCCAGGATGCCAACCAGCCAGTAAACATTTTTGAGCATCTACTTTTTACATTGCTTTGAGGGGGTGCTATATGTGACTCCTTCTGTTAAATAGGTAACTATTTTGTTGAGGGTAAAAAAAGTAAACCAAAGAGGCAGTACATAATGAATGCCAAGTAAGTGGTCCAGAAAATAAACATTTATTTCAGAAAAGGTACATAGTAAGTGCTTGATAAATATTCATTGAATAAATGAATGAAAGAATGAATGGACAGGGAAAGGCTCAGTGCAGGCTAAGAAGTCAGAGAATGGCACAGAGTTCTACTAAGCTGGCTGAAGCATAGATTTCATCTGGGAAGAAGGGATAATGAGTTGTCAGGCTGGGCAGCTAGACTGAGGCCAAATTCTGTTAGAAATGGTCATAGTGGCCCACTAGGTTTGAAGAAAGGAGAAATACGGATCAGAGAATCCAGTTAGGAGACAACTGCCATTATCCATGTGGGAGGTAATAAAATTAATCTCATGGATTAATGAAGAAATGACAGTTCTTGATGAACGACTGATGAGAGATGATGAGGAAAAGGGAGCTATTAGAAGTGACAGGGGCTATTAAAGGTGCCATTGAGGTATTTTTAAGAGAATGATGGTACCATTATCAAAAGTATGAAGGTCAGCTAGTAGAGCCTTTTTCAGGGAAGATGAAAGTATTTGGTTTCAGATATCTCCAAGTAGAAGTGTTCAGCAGCACTTGAAGATGTAGTCCAGGAGCTCAGGAGAGAGGCCAGAGTCACCCAAAGTGCAGATCCATGCCTCATTCTCTCTCTTATCACCACTAGAGAGCCCATCTCCCTTCTTGGCTTCAGCTATGAACAGAATAGTGAAATGTCACGGAGCCCAGGGAAGGGGGGTTAAGAAGAGAGAGATGTGTTCACTGCTGCTGAGAGGCAGAGGAGATTGAAGCTCAAAGGTCATAGCTCAAAGCTCAAAGGTCATTTGTGGGTGAGTAGGAAACAGACTATAGAGTTTAGGAATTAGTAGGTGCTGAGACAGAGAGGCAGTGGTATGAACCATTAGGGAGTGAGAAGAAGATAGGTAAAGGGTAGCTAGAAAGGAGCATAGAGGAGCCCAAAGCTCTGATCATTTCTCTGTAGAACCTATTTTCTCAAAAGTTACCATTTAACTTCTTGCCAAATATAATTTTTGCAATACCTTCAATTGGTCCCTGCAACATTTGACACAGTAGATCTCTTATTCCTTCTCCTTCCTTAAAACTTCTTCTCCCATGGCTTCTGTAATATAGATACCACCCTGATCTCCTCCTACATGGCTAACTACTAACTATTTCTTTTTCCCTTGTTGGCTCCTCTTCTCCTATTCACATCTGCAGATGTCTTCTTAGGCTCTGACCTTGGCCTTCTGCTCCCTCAGACAGCTCATCCATCTAAGCTGATGACTCCATTTTTCCAGTTCCCACTGCCTGTAGGGCACTGTCACTAAACCAACTGTCTTTTCTAACCTTGTCTTTATGAGCATGGCCTTATAGTTCTCCCAGATATTCAGACTGGATGCTTTCAGGTATTCTTTTGTTTCTTAGCCTTTGGTACATCAGATTTGTACCAAATCTTATCTCTTTCTTTGAGACATCTATGGGGTTCATTCTTACTCTCCATTTCTTTGCCACTACCATCAATCAACTCTAACGAATATTACTGTTATTAGTTCCTGAACGTCTACTCCTCCTGAACCCTTACTCTCTGTACAAAATAATGAGGTTAATATCCTGAAATTACCATTTACCGTGCCATTCTCCTGGGCAAAAACATATGATAGTTCTTTAAAACTCACAGTACAACAGCTAAACTCTTCTTCATAGTTTGCAAAGCATAGAAACAAAGAATCTTAGAAATGGAAGAGATATTAGCTATCACCTGATTTAACTTTCCTTCTAGTGCAGAAATAGCTATTCAGCATTCTTCACAGATAGTCCTCTTGCCCCTCTTAGAAGAACCACTAGATCATGGAGCCTTACCTAATTTGGTCTCACTCTTTATATTCAACTTTATTTTCTACTACTCTCTCCACATCTAATTTCTTCCAGTCAGGCTGGTTTCTTCCTAGCTCCTTCCTCTAACAGGTTTGTTCTTACCTTTGTATCTGTGGCCATCTGTTTCACTGAATGTCCTCCCCTCCCTTTTTCAGTTCTCAAAACCTGCCCATCATTCAAGACCTAGTCTAAATGCCATCTTTCGAGACCTCTTCCCTGACTTCTTTTCCTCAACTCCTATTGCATTTACTGCTACCACATGGTTTCACACTTACTTGCCCTGCATGTGTTAATTTTACTGCCCCTTACCCATCCCTCCCCCAGTAGATTATAAGGTCCTTGAGGGGGACAAAACTCTATCTTAGATTTTGTTTCACCCACAGACTTACCTTGCACAGGATTAAGCACACAGTAGGTACTCAGTCAATACGTAATGATTAATAATAGATAGGCAACCTTAGTGCTAGTGCGATAAGGTCAAACAGGAAGTCAGTAACCAAAGTCATGATTGGAAATCACAAACCTTGATTCCATGAGCTTCAGTTTTGGCACATGTGAACCAAGCTGGATGAGGATACTTCAGGGAGACCCTAGGCCTTAGGCTGGAAAAGACCCTTCCTTGAGACTGAGAAGCAGTGAGGATTACCTTGGTAGTCTAGGGCAGGGGCCTGTGGGACCTCTTCAGTATATACTTCATTGTTGCTTTCATCTGGGTAGTAGCCTGAGCCTAGAATGAAAAAGACAGTATCAAGATGACGTATTGATTTTTTACTCAAGTCCTTTCTTACCTTTCCCTCTATTCAACTTATTCCCTTCCTGAGGACATGGCACTCCATGGGTGGCAAGCCAGGTGGATATTTAGCGGGGCAAATTCTGCCTTATAAAGCAGTAGAACTATTGTGGGCAAACCTCAACACCTCAGCTCCATAAACGGGGAGCTCACGGGGTAGGGCAAGGATTACTGGTAGCATCAGAAGCCTCCATTTGAAAGAAAGAGTAATCGAACTTCTTGAATGCCCATCAATCCCACCAGTCTGGACTATAAATGACCGATTTCCTTGTTGCAACATATGAGTATTGGAGAGCTGCTGATAACCAAGCTCTGAGGATGGACTGTTCTCCCAGGTAGGAGGAAATAATAGAGCATGAGTAAGATCTTCCCCCTAATGACAGGTCTGTCACAGTCCTCAGAGGGAAATGATTCCTCAAGCTCCCACTAGTCCATAGAACACCAACCTTTTGCCACTTGGTTGCCATTGCTAGGGGTGGCATGCCAAGGTAAAGAGGGAGGGTTCAAAAGGCAAGGGGAAATAAGAATAGTTTCACATCCTGAGTTTTTTGTCCTGATTTTGGGGAAAAAGCAGGCAGAGTCCTTTGGAGAAATTTCTGGTTCCTCTAATCAGCAAGAACTGTAGTAAAGAGCTGATGAGATGGAGAACATTCCCAGTCCACTCCCGTTATGTTAAGTGGCCCAGTCCCTGGTGCAGGCAGGTCTGTGGCTGTCTGAGAGACTAAACAGTATGTTCCACCAGACGTTAGGAGTCAGTCATGAACACAAACTAATTGGAATACAACTCGTTCCTTTCTAGAGTGAAGCTTCAGGAAGCCCTCCTTGCAGCCTCCCTGAGCCCTAATGCTTGCACAGGAATAGAGTAGCCAGCTGTGTAGGAGTTGGAAGACAATTTTTCACATCCAGGACAAGACTGGGTTTTAATGCTGGAGCCCTTTGGCCTGTGTAAACACTCAGACCACAAGTGTTCCTGCCTCCTCTCTGGGAAGAGGCACAGGGCCCCCTGCACTAAAGGGTGGAGCAGAGAGCTAGATGATGAAGCTCCTCCATTCCCCACGGACTGGGGATGGGGGATGTTGGAAAACCAGCCCAACTTGATGAGCAAGGGAATACATCAAATTAAAAGTTAGCCATATGAAATCATGTCCTCATTGGTTTGCCCTCATTCCAGAGGAAAGAGTTCATTTTTTCTCTATTTTTTCCCCTGTTTTCCCATTTCAATTCTTCTCCTGGCTTCCTTTTATTTATCCTCAGGCATGCTCTTTTCCCATATGGGAGGCTTCTTTGTGGAGGGCAGAATTCTTGTCAGCTGTTTTGGTTTAGTATTAGCCTCAAAGCCTTACAGCTTCTGTAAACAAGAGGCCAGATGTATGTGATTCCCTGAAGGATTTGGTGCCCACAGTTGTACCAGAGCTTGCTTATGAAGAAATGGCCAGCAGAGAGAAAAACTCTGCTTGTCAGAAGAGCGAATGGGAGTATCGGAGGCCTATGGCTAGAAAACAGCAGCAGCAGCAGCAGCAGCAGCAGCAGCAGCAATGGTTGCTAATATCATTCAGCACATGCTCTGTGTTCAGCCCATTACGTGTGTTATCTCATTATGTCATCCTAACAACTCAGTGAGGTCGACACCCTTATTGTTCTCAAATGTACAGATGAGAAAACAGACTTGAGGGGTGAAGGGAGTAGTCCAAGTCTCCTAGCTAGTAAGGAACAGAGTGGGCATCCAGCCCAATGCTCTTTGACCCACCTTGATACCAAACTCAGACACTCCACTAAAGATGGCAGTAGGAGAGAGATTTGGACAATGTCCAGCAAGGATCAAAAATCCAAAATCTTTTTTTGCAGTCCAGCTTCTTTTACTCTGTGTGCGTGGGATTGAAGGCCACGAAACATTTTACATCATTCCAGAATTATAGGGCATATGGAAAAGCTAAGGGGAAGACTCAGCCAGATAATTACAGTCTCCACCAGGGTGCAGAGGTAGCTGCAGCAGTGCCAAGCTTGCTTTGTGATGGGAATGGACTTAAGCCACCTTACTACTTTAAGTCTTTCCGGTTCCCCTCACTGCCTGTCATTGGGTACTTTTTGTAAATATTAGTATATTGAGATGAGATATAAAAAAAACTAGAGAGGCACCCTTTCCACAATGTTCTATCTGCTTGTCTGTTCAGCCCTGGGAGAGACAGGTTTGGGCAGCATTCCTCAGCTCCTTTAGATCAATCAGCGGTTGCTGTGGGCTCTGTTACTGGATTCCTCCAACTTCCATAGTACAGTCAGATCCTCTAAGCACTGCCCTTCACAAAGGTATGGTTGGAAATGTAACTGACAGGTGAAGACTATTTTCAGATCCACACTAATGCTTGGCTTATAATACATATGGTCTGACTGCACAGGTACGCCAATAGACACTTTTAATGGACTGTTTGCTTTATTTATATTCTTAACCCTTCCCAACCCCTGCTTATTATTCCTGGATCCTTTTACTGATTAGTCCTGAATCCACACTTGGCTGCTTTCCTTGTGCCATTCTCATTTGAGGACAAGGCTGTAGTTGGGAACAAAACAGTGCTGGATGCCTAGAGAGTGAGTGAATGAACAAATGGGTGGAACAAGCTCAGATAGCTAAACTAGCAATGTAGAGAAGAATTATTGGAAAATTTCCAAATGTTTCTCATCAGATACCCTCCTACGAACAAAGGAGGGCAGGATAAGTGGGTTTGCAGGGCTGTTCAAGACCTCACAGCCTGGGCTCCTCCAAAGGAGTGATGACCCAGTGATTCTTGGAGAAGTGGGAGTGCCACTTTTGTAAAGAGCCTTTTGAGAACCTCAGATGAATCTTAGTTTTTAAATAAAACCACCCTGTCCTCAAGACTCCAATAGCTCAGGCTTCTACCCTGGGAAAGGTAAAGGCCTTTGTACTCCATGAGGTATCTTACAAGAGTTCAAAATTGGGCTTTGAGCCATCTAATCTCCACTCCCTAAGTTATGTGGTCTTTGGTTGGGTTTGGGTCTCATGTACTTGAATTGAAGCTTGGGGAGGTTGAGGAGGACAGCTTCTTTAACCCCAAACAGTGTGTACACTGCCAAGGGCTTAACTTAATGTTTTTCATCTTAATGTCAGCTCTTGTACTTCACCCCCTACAAAGCCAGATTAAGCCAAAGAGGGGAAGAAGTTTGCATATTTGTTTGAAAACTTCATGCAGCTGTTCCAGACAAACAGAGCTATTGCCAAAGGCCTCCACCAGGAGCTAAGGGCATGTGGAAAATTTTAGCTGCAAAGACTGTGGCTGTGATGGAAGCAGTTTGTTATTTACTCATCTCTGGATATTTTCCTAAATCCATTGGTTGGGCCTGTCTCCTTCCTCTACTCCCCCCGCACCCCACCCCCGCTAAGCCCTGATGAGGGCAGACACTGTAGAGCCACACACAGAATATTCTTAGCACTTGGAATGCTAGCTGGACCCCATCAAAAACCTCTGTCTACCCCCTCATTATTCTTCCATAATTCTTCTACTCCCCTTTTTCCTCTCCCCACCGAGTCTCTTCTCTTAAGCTCCCTATGTCTCCAGGGGCAAAGGATGAAACATTCAGGAATCCAGATATTCCATCCTTTCTGAAGTAAGGAACAAGCCAGAAGAAACTGGGGAATTCCTGTTTGAGAGAATATGATCTGTATTGTCATTAACATGTTTGACAGAAAGGGGCTATAAAAATATCATCCTATAAATAATGACTGGGGGAAGAGGGAGAGAGAGGGAGTGAGGGAGTGAGGAGGAAGCTAAGTGCACAAGGAAGTGAGACAATGGCCTTAAAAACCATATTGTTCAACCTTCTCATTTTTATGATGATACAGCCTGTTTTCAAATATCTCTTGTTAGTTTTCCTCAAAAGCCTTCCGTGGTAGCCTGTTGCAATATTTAATTATCTTTATTGTTGAGAATAGTTCTGTTTTATATCTAATTTAAGTGTCTTTCGTTGCAGTTTAACTCTTCCCTTCTCCAAGACTGAGTCTAGGCCCTGCACTGCCCTGCCTAGAAATGATAGGCAACATCTCCTAGAACTTACCTGTATACCATGTCGGTGTCACTGCTGGAGTGAGGAAGAACAGTAGAGAAAGAGCTCCTCTTTGGATTAGTTGACCGGACATCCTCTAAAGGAGACGGAGGTGTCAGGGAGACAAGAATAAGGGTAGGTGACCAGAAGTACCAGGACAAAGGAAAATAACTTTCAGAAATCAGCCATCAATAAACTTCCAAAAGTGAGAAGAAGCAGAAATGCAGGATCTACTAAGAAGAGGAGAGATTTTTAAATTAATGAATGCCTGTTACATCATCCCCATTTTGTAAGGATTTTCCACTTTTATAAAATAACAAGACTCTTTTTGTTATTTATGGTCTCTTTTCATCCTAGAAAGAGGAGGATGTAAAACAATCAATTTTCAATTGACCCTGGTGAGATTAGATGCAAATGTTCCATGGTCCAAGTAATAGAGAAGGACATTGAGGTACCAAGACCAGGAAAGGGTCAACATAAAGTCATACAGAATCAAGAGGGAATTCTGCAGTCTAAAGGCTGCCAGTTGATAGTTTCATCCATTTACTTAGTATTTCCTAACCACTAATCTGGGAAAGCATTAGAGTATACAGACTAGGAGCTTGAACACTGGAGTTACACATATCTGGATGTATATCCAATTCTGTTCCTATTAGCTACAGGGCCATGGGCAAACGCCTTAACTCTTATGAGCCTCAGTTTCCTCATCTATAAAATGGGAATAATAATAGTATCTACCTTATAAAAATAGATTATTACCTAACACATAAAGAAGCAATCAATATATATTAGTTATTATTACCAACTTTGTATTAGACAGGACTGGATATCTCCTTTCTCTAGTCAGTAACTATACCTTGGCTCTGTTCTTAGCTTTGGTTTTTGAAGCTTAGTGGTTTAGTAGTGGTTTCTGGCTTTTAAGCCCAGCCTAACCTTCTAGTTTTACCCTGCTGAGCCAGCAGGAAGTCAGCGAGGTTGGGAAGAACTTACTGAGGTATGTGAGGAGAGAGTAGGCAATTTCTAATTGCCCCCTCACTTCCTGTCCTGTCCTCACTTTAATGGGATGAGAATTCTGTGGTTCCCAGTAGGCAAATACTTCATAAATGACAATATTAAACTTGCTGCCCATTGGTATAAACTGGCCACTGGACTGTTCAGTAAGCATTCACTCACTCACTCATTCACTCACTCACTCACTCACTCACTCACTCACATGCTTTCAATGAAATACCATGCTCAGGGGAGGAGTCAGTCCCAGAAACAGAGAAACAAAAAGATGGCAGATTCTGGGCATAGTCCCTAAGGGACATGAGAAGTGAAAAAATGGTATACATTCATTTTCCAATTTATTGCTACTTTGGCTTCAGATTTTGTCTAGAGAGTGGCAAGGAAGCAATATAGACAAAAAGTGAGAGCAAGTGAAAGAGGCAAGGAAAGTGGAAAGATGTGGGAAGGAAGCTAGAAAGAAAAGAAAATCTGCCAGAGCTGAAGGAAAGAGATAAAAGCAGAAAGACAGAACAAAAGGATGAGAACGAGGAGTTTAAAGAGAGATCCAGAAAAATGAACAGCTTAAATAATCACTGAGCCCTCTGCCACATGCAGCCTCAAGGAATCCAGTTCCTTGGTTCAGGAGTAAGGGCTTTCTTTTTCAGACCTTGGTGTTCTGAGTCTGTGATTGCTTCTCTGCCCACCTCTTCTCAAATCTCAGATTGAAAATTTGACTCACCGGAGTCAGCCAACTCTCTGCTGAGTATTGAGAAGGTAGTGGGAACCTGTGTCGATAGCCAGGTCAAATGAAAAGCAGCATATGATCCAATTTCATAAAAGAACTTCTTCCTCTCTCTCCCACCCCTAGCCATGTTGCCCAAGGTCTGAGTCTTTTTACCTCCATGGCTGTGAAATGTGGGTAAGTATAGTGTGGAGGGTTTAAGCAGCTGATCTTACCTGTTTTATGGAATTTTGTGCTCTCTTTTTCTCTCCTCGTTCTCTTTCTCCTTCCTCTCTGCTTCTCTCATCAGTCGAAAAACCTTCTACTTTAACATTCCTAGAACGAGTGGCTCCTGGTCTGTCCGGGCCTCCGGGATTCTGTGAATGCTGCCCAGATGTTAGGACATCTGCATCTGCCAAAAATTTCCTTAAAGCTATATTATCCCCCAAGCTATAGTTGTTTTTCCCACAGAGAAGGGTTTTAGAGAGGTAGAGGAGAAGGCACAGAAGGATTAGAGGGAATCGGTCTGTCTCCTGCAGAATGGAGATTGCAGGGGTGGGAGTGGGAGTGGAGGAGTGGGGTGGGGGTGGAGTGTGAATGGTGCTGGCTCTGCGTGCCTGAATATAGTAATAACAGAGGCTGGCAAAAGTGCCTCCCGAGATGTGGTGCATTGAAAAACACAACTTTTTATGATTCAGCATGACATCAAGATTGAATGAAAAGGAATTTCCAAAACTTCAAGGAGAAGAGAAGAGTATAGCTGACTTTGACATTCCCTATAATTCCTTAGTACTCCTCAACTCTGAATTGCCTTGTCATCCATATACCCAGGGTCAGACACACTTTGAAACCCTAGCACTGATTATCTAACTTCTATGGACTTTAGTTTCTGATAAGATTATGTTGTTTACAAAAAATACTATGTGCTTCTTGCTTGAAGAATCAAGACTGATTTCCTGTAATAAGAGTGGAGGGAAAGCATGCTTAGAGAGGCTTTAGCAGGAGGCTGTTTAAGGGAATCTTGATGATTTGTACATGGCAAGGTTATAGCCTTTGCTAAACTGTTTCCCAGTGACCCCGATGGAGGGATATATTTCTCTCCACTAAGCAAACTTTCTTTTTAGTGTTTGATAATAAGACTATTCCACCATACTGCAGGCCAGATCCTTACAGTCTCTTTCCCCTCAGACTTGACATTTCCATCCTTGAAAAATCAGTGGTCGTAGTAGAAATATTTTTAACTGGTGTAGAAAGGGTTTCTTCCCTGTGTGTGCAAGTATATTGGTAACCCTTTCTCAGTTATGAAGGAAAGAATTGTGCTTACCTTAATAAAAATGTTCAGTAGCAAGCCTGTTTCATTTTAATCCACCAATCATAAGTATCTATTGTTTGTTTACTATGTTCAACAGTATGATAGTGGTATAAAGAACCTGAAGATATGATTTTGGCCTCATTCATTCAATAAATTTATCGAGCATGTATCGTGTTAAGGATGGTGGACAGACAAAAATCCCAATAACCTTATCCATAATTAATTCAACAAATATTTATTGAGCATCTATTATATACCATGCAGTGTTCTAGGTACTTGAGAGACATTGGTGAACAAAAAAGACAAAAATCCTTGCTTTTATGAAATGGAGGAGACAGATATTCAACAAAAATGTTCTTGATTACAATTGTGTGTGTGCTTAGGAAACTAACCTTCATTGGGCATCTACTATAAGCTAAGAATCAGGGGACAGTGGTAAGTAAGAGTGCTCCTTGATCTAAAGGAGCTTACTCTCCAGCTTCCAGAGGGTTTATATTTAGTAGGGGAGATAAGGAGGACACAAACTATTAGAAAATGATGCAAGACCATATAAAGTTACAAGAGCTATATTATAGAATGTGAGGACTCTGAACACTCTGTGGGAAGAGGTGGGCCTTGGTATGCTCTCAGGCAAGGGAAATGACTTAAACAAAAGCTCACTGTTGGTCAGAGGGGAATGGGCTAACTGGTTAGAGGGCTCAGGGGAGGGGTGGGCAACAAAGTTGAATGAATAGAGTAGATCCAGATTGTGGGGCCCTTGAAATGAAAATAAGAGTTCACTCTAAATTCATGTGTTAAAAAATAGTGAATTTATTAAATGTGCATGTGCCTGTGTGCCTCTGTGTGTGTGTATATATGGGTGTGAGTGTGTGTGTGTGTGTGTGTGAGAGAGAGAGAGAAGAGAGAGAGAAGAGAAAGAAGAAGGAATAAATTTTATCAGGGTTATTTTCTTTCTAAATTAAAGGAACCCATTCACTGGCTCCCTCTTGGCAAAGAGTACAGTCTGAGCTCTTAGTAGAGCATACCAAATCCTTCACAAGCAAAACACCACCTATGTCCTCAGCCTAGTTTTAAACATTTACCCAAAGACTTCTCATTCTGGACACCTTAAACTTCTTGCTTTTTCTTTCATGCCGTGGTGACTTTGCACAGACATATTTACGCTACTCTGTATTTCTTTCCCTCCTTTCCTGGCTTGTGGAAACTGTATCCATCTTTGCTGTTGAGAAGCTACCCTCAGCCCACTCCAGAAAGAACTGGTTTACTTTGCCTTCCTTTTCTATCATATCACTTTTATATGTCTCAATTATAGGATTAATTGTTCATCTCTGACAATCTCTGTCCCCAACTATACTTGTCTGTTCATCTCAGATTCATCTCTGTACTCTACTAGACCATGAGTGCCTAGACGGCAAAGACCTTGCCTTAGCCTCCTTCATTTCCCCAGTACAAACACAGAGCCTAGCTCATGCTAGGACAAGGGTGCTGCATAAGACCTCAATCCCACTTAGAGCTAAATGGAGCAAGGCAGAGAGAGATTAAAGAAGAAAGTAAAGGAGGAAGAATATGAAAATCATATGGCGAACAAATTCAGGGGATAAATGAAAGGAGAGGGACAGTATTCCTGTACAGAATAGTATAAAGAGCTTATTCCAAACAGGTGGGGTTAATTTTAAAAACCAACATTTCTTCAGTACCTACTATATGTGGATAACACTCCGTTAGACACTGAGGATATAAAGTTAAATAAACACCCGTCCATATGATTTGATTAACAAGGCTAGACTAGAAACATTTTTCTTATAAATGGACCAAGGCGAATTTACATGAGATTGTGAATTTTAATAACTTTAAAGAATATTTCTCATTTTTATGTGTCCCAAATTATATATTATGAGAGTTTTTTTGGAGAAGGCCAGATCAAGGCTGAAAAGGAAGGAAAGTATTCATGGAGAATTTGAAAGGATTGGATGAAAAAAAGTGAATGAAAAATTGGCAAGAAGAAAATTTCAGAGAAGGAATAATGAGAATACATGAGACAATAAGAGTTAAAGAGATATTAGTATTCAGGAAACTAATTTTTAAAACTGTACATATGAATTATCTATTTAAATGATGATGTTTAAATTAACTGTTTAAATGATGTTTATCTGAGTGTTGTAATGTAAAATGAGGTTCTAATAAGTAGGAGGTGCATTAAAATTTCATGATAGGCACTTAGTCAAAGGTAATTGAAGGGATTCTAGAAAAAGTATTAGGAAACGAAAATGATAAGGTCATTATGTGAATATAAGATGTATGCTGAGTGAAATGGTTGATGTCTTTCTACTGGTTCCTAAAACAGGGTGTAGTAAAGTCCTAAGACATTATCTGGCAGTTCAACTTAATTTTTCTATTTTATGACAACATGGTACTGAGATGGGATAGACATTTAGTTTTTAATTTAATTTAATTAATCAAATCTTGAGTCACTACTAAGTGGTTAGCTTTGGAGACCAGCTGTGACCAATGAGCTCAACAGGGATTGGCTGAGCACCACATGATCTCATCAATTGAGCATTGTGTCCTAGGTTGTTGGGAAGAGTATAAAATGGGGCGCACAAGCCTGCCACACTGGCTCTTCAAGTAGTTTCTGAATATGTAGATGGCAGGGTATAAGACAGGTAAGTAGAGAAGAAAGCAAGTACCAGGTACCATAGTGATTAACTAAAGGTCTGAGTTAATGTGAGTGATTAGACTATGAGTACTGATGTTAGAGAAAGAGGTATATATTGGGGGAAGGTGGGGAGAAATGGAGAGGAGTAGAGAGATGGGGGGAGATGGGGGTTTTGTGGTGAGGGGAGGGAAGATGCCCTGTTTGATTTGGGGTTAGTTGAACCTAACCCCAAATCAAACAGGGTACTTAAGGGGCAGAAATTTTGAGTGAGTTTGGAGAGTGGAAAGGGAGTAGAGGATGTCTTGTTTATTGGAGAGAGAATCATACTGGTTAATTGTGGAACAGAAAATTCACATTGGAAAAGCAGTAGGAAATAAGTTGATATCATATTTGCTGGGGAAAACATAGTTTAAATGCCAAAGGAAAACATTTAAACATAATCTTGAAAGTTACAGGCAGTTTCTGAATATTGAATGTAAAACAAACAACAATACTTAAGGAAAGTATTTTCCTTTTCTCCTACATTTTCAGTATCAAACATGTTTTTGTAATCAGAAAGAAGGAGAAATTGACGTTGACCAAAAAAGGTGTTGAACTCTCTACCTCGCCACTCTGGGACAAGCAGGTTAACTTCCTAGGTGACTGGGCTATTGGAGTGAAGGCAAAAGGAAAACTCAGCAAAAAAGTACTAGGCAGAATTGGGGAAATGATGAAAATTCTTGTGATTCAGGGGCTCTAGACAGCCCTTGTTCATGGCTCAATGTCTGAGTACAGCAGTCTTTGGTAAGATTATTCCCACCTGAGACAGCTGTTTATACCGTGGCAGCCATGTCTCATCACAGAGTGGGCCCTGTTTCCAATGAGGGAAACAGAAGCTCGAAGGGCTTAGTCCTAGGCAAGTTACTTAGCCTCTCTGAACCTGTTTCTTCATCTGTAAACTGCTGCCAGTAGTAGCTTTGACCTCACAATAAGAGCTTTTGTGATGTATGCATGAGGTGGTGACACGTGTTGAGCACTTGGCAGTGGTGGTTGGTACATAGTCAATGCTCGATATTACAGTCTCTATTAATCCTTTAAAGACTAAATTTCTTATGACCTAGAGAATTACTTCTTACATTGCCTTATATGGGATTAGATGCCCCTAGGTTTGGCCCCGGGTCCAGGTGTACATTTGAACTAAACTGAACTTCTGGGTTTGGCGGCATGGCAGAGGAGAAGGGGGATGTAACAGGGTGGGAGGTAGGGGTGCAAGGTGTTGTGGCCATAAGAATATTAAATTCTATGTCAGCCTTTAGTTTAATTTGGCACTGACTATTATTCAAGCAAAGCAGCATTGTGAGCAGCAGAGGAAGGGAGAGGAGGAAAATCAACACATTCTTGGAAATAAGATGTGGCTTTTGCTTTGATTATTTTGTTTTTTCTTCAGCCACAGAAATATTTCTTTGCTCTGGGGCTCACAACGAAAATCCCTTCCAAGACACAGTACAAACATATATTTCAGAGGAAACTTCTATTTATGATGTTAAGGGTTAGCAAGACCTCCTTGATACTTGTTTGTTTTAATATGAGAACCCCTCACATAGTGCTATCTAGCCTCAGGAGAAAGCTTTGCAAATTATTGAAGAGCCCCCATCAAGTTTCATTCCCTGTAGCAATGTCATATGTGATACTTTCAAAGTTAATATATACTGTATTTCCTGATGAACTTGTCTCAGTGTTAATAGGTGTATAGATGTATCATTTACCCATTCTCTCCATGTATTTATGCTTTTCTAATTTTAAGATAATATTCTGGTATAAGGCCTGGTTGTACAGTAATTCATTCTCCAATAACTATTCTCTTAGACCTCAGATATTCGGCATGATGCTAACAAGAGCTGATCCTAAGTCAATCACAGGGAAGCTCTGTATGACCATCAATGGAACTTTCTTGTTTTCTGGTTCTGTGATATATGTTTAAAGCAAGGTTTCAAGCAAAAAGTTTTGGGTGTCCATCTCTCCTTCACTAATGCTTGACATTTTGCCATAGCAATACTACTAAATGCCCATTTGTGATGTTAAGCTTGTGTCAGTGATGATGTAATGGGTTGGATAAGCAACTGATATGGTCTTCTAATCCCAACCCTTTAGTAATAACACACACTCACTAGACATTCAGCCTCTGCCCTCAAAGTGTTTACACTTTAGTTGAGAAACCAGACCTTAATACATACACTGCACTGTAACAATATAGACTCACTTAATACATATACTGCACTGTAACAATATGCTACATAACATGGGAACACGGAGCTACCTATATACTTGATTTAAAAAAAAAATAATACTATACATCCATACTTTAAATGCCATCTATAATTTACTAGGACTGTCCAATTATAAACTTCCCTTTAGAGTTATTATTATTTTTTTTTAATTTGACTCGGCTGCCTCTGGACATATAGGACAAAAAACTTTGGGGTGATTCATTCCCGTACTGTAAGCAGTGTAACTCCTTAGGAACACATAGCCTCAAGTTCTAAGCAACTGGGAGAATTTCTCTGGGATGGGCAACCAAATGCCATATGCAGCTTATAAACAGAGGAGGGGATTGGAAAGCACAGTAATCTCTAGTTTTGGCTTCGCTATTAGCTGTTTGACCTTAGATTGCAGCCTCTGTGATCGGCTGGTTCTTGATCTGAAAAAGCGGGCGACTGGAATACATAGTGGCTTTCTGTTTTAACATTTAAAAGGAGGTCACATCTACCTGGCTTTCTCTGTAGCGTCTTCCGTTTTTAAAAGTTTGTAGCAAATAGCTGAACTGACTTTTCAGCCTTAATTACTTTAATGTAAGGGAAGAAAGGAAATTCTAAAATTCATTATCAATCTTTCATACCTAGCTCTGGAATTCTTTCAACAAATGATTATTTCCCACAATTCATTCATTCTTATGGCCCCTCCCCACCGCATAAAACAACGTTCAAAAGTTGAAAAGCACAAAAGAAGTGAGACAAATATCAGCTAATTCCCCCACTGATGTAAATTTCACTTTTTTCCTTTGTTTTTGTTTAAAAACGTGTGACTGTACGCATCTCTTTGCAACCAGCTTTGTTTCTTTGGAAATATAGTTCTTGTGGGGTATTTTGCCGTATAATTAAATGTTCTCGGGTCACTTTTAACCTATTTTTATTCTTTTCTGTCCCTCTAGGGCACCAGAGGCCCGGCGAGGCCGAATCTCTGAGCGCTGCTGGTGATAGAAACAATATGATGAAGTTATAAAGGCGGGGGAGGAGCAGGGGGCGGGAAAGACTCTTAGTGAAAAAAGCAAGCAAGCTCCACTTAAAGATCCAAGAAATCCCGACATGAGAACCTTTGTATATAGTTTTCAGTAACCTTCGGCAGGGGGCGCTCGGCAATTGTCATTACTTTCCGGACAGCCTCCTGGACTTCGCCCTCTAGAAAACTGAACCGTGTTTCCGGCTCTTCTCAGTTGTGGACACTCGTAAGTTTTCGGCAGTTTCCGGAGAGACTCGGGGACTCTGCGTCTCGCTCGCTCGGTTCTGATCTGGTGCAGCGGGTTAGGGTCCTGGGCTAGTCATGGCGTCCCCTTCTCGGAGACTGCAGACTAAACCAGTCATTACTTGTTTCAAGAGCGTCCTCCTGATCTACACTTTTATCTTCTGGTGCAGAGGCGCCCGGGGACAGCTGGGTTCCTGGTTTGGGTGGGGGCGTGCACTGATCGGAGCTCAGATCCCAGGTGGGGCAGAGGAAGCATGCGGGCGGGGGGTTTGGGTGGCGTCCCTCTGGGATCCTGGTGCTGCTGACGAGTCGCTTGGGCCGCAGCTGGAACTTGGGCATTTCGTGCCTGAGCCAGGGGTTGCGTGCGGGGCGGGCTGAGCTGGGGTCAGACGTGCCTAGAGTTCGAATTTGATGCGGGGATGGGGGACAAAGAAGGGAATTAACCCCAGAATACTCCGAGGGTTCCCCCAGACTGTGGAGAGGGTAAGCTGGCCTCGCCACTCCGAGAGGCTCGCTTGCATAATAGTCTCTTCTTTTCACTGCTTCATAAAGAGGGGTGTAGTCCTCCGGTAAGTATGGTAATGGCTCAGCTCCGGCCAATCTGTCCTTGGGCTTTGCTTTTGTGTACCATCCTTTTGTGCTCATCTCCGAACTGGAGGGAAGGGGAAGTTTCTGGAATTCCTAGAAACTTTTTTCCCTCCAGTGATGTTTTCTTCCTGAGGCGGGAGTAAAACAGTTAAGGAAGTTTTGATCCCTAGGGCAAATGTGTCATGGGCTTTTGTTTACACAAAAAAACAGATGAAGTTTAAGAGTTTTGTTAAGTTACTTCTCTAGCTGTCCCCTGGTTTCACCCTGGCTGCTTGGGCTACCTAGTGATCCAGCGTGCGGATTTAACAAGGCCTGTCCTTGTGTGCAGATCGCCTTCCTACCCCACAGCTCTGTGGCCACAGACTGCTCAATGAGTTGTCATACCTATTGCTTCTTAAATACCAAGAGGTTTGTGGTGTGAGGATGCTGCTGTATACAGTGTATAACTTTCCATTCTCTGATTTCCCACATAGATCACTGGTGTTATCCTTCTTGCCATTGGCATTTGGGGCAAGGTGAGCCTAGAGAATTATTTCTCCCTTTTAAATGAGAAGGCCACCAATGTCCCCTTCGTGCTTATTGGCACTGGCACTGTCATAATTCTTTTGGGCACCTTCGGTTGTTTTGCTACCTGCCGAGCTTCTGCATGGATGCTAAAACTGGTGAGTTTTGATTTTCCTTAGAATCAATTCTTGTTTTATTGTTAGTATTATTATTTATGCCTAGAGCACCTGGTCTTCCTGGGTGGTCTCCCATCCAAGTACTAACCAGGCCCGACCCTGCTTAGCTTCCAAGATCAGACATCTGGCTTGTTCAGGGTGGCATGGCCGTAGACCATGGACTGTGGCTCCACTGGAGCGGGAACCCAGGACCCTCTGCGTGTAAAGCAGAGGTGCTAACCGCTACACTATGGAACCATGTCTGATTCTTGGTTTTTGAAAAGTCTTACACATATCTTGTAGACTTTGTTTCTTGGAACTGGCTATGGCTTTTTAAGGTTTTTCTTGTTCCTTTTGAAAACTTCCCAAGTAACAGTCAGCTGCCAATTCCCACTTTTGTTGTGTTTTTCCTGCCCTTTTCAATAATAATAATAAAAATGCTGAACTGATTGAGCAATTGAGCAGACCTTTTTTTTTAACCTTTGACTCCATTTGCAGCTGTGATGTATCTGATTTATACTTACTGGGACTTTCTTTTTATCCTGCAGTATGCAATGTTTCTGACTCTCATTTTTTTGGTTGAACTGGTTGCTGCCATTGTAGGATTTGTTTTCAGACATGAGGTAAGCCTGAATTTGGGAGCTAAAAATGGATTAATTTAAGTTACAGAGTTAAAGACAACTTTTATTAGTTTAAAAATCACTCACAGCTATACTTAAAGCTTTACATTGCAACCCGTAGCTGACAATAATGGCTTTCTTGTAAAAATTCTAGCCCACTTTTAATACAAAAGAACATTTGGAAAATTGTAAAGACTAACAATCACCAGAAGAAAATTAAAGGTACCCATTATTACATTTTTCTGTGTATAAGTACCTATTAAAGTGGAGATGGTACAATTTATAACTTTGATAGGAAACTATTTCAAGCACAAAATTGATCTTTTCCACTGTGACACGCATTTAGAAAATATTGAATATACTTAATTCAAATAATCAAAACCTTAATATTGAATTAGAAATTAGGGTTCCACAGTGAGTAGTGAAGGCTCATCAATGAGAGTGTTCTACAAAGTAGCAGTGCAGTCTCCCAAAGTAAGGTTTTGTAGCTTAAAAATTCCATAGGCATCAAATTTGTACTGTTTAAAGTGGATAAAGATCAGGGTGGTGGGGGATACAGCAGTACAAAGCTGCCTTTTGACGTGTTCTCATAACACTTTGAACTTGTAGTGGTTATCATCTTTTATTGTAATGTTTTGCTCAGTAGTCCCCTCAGCTAAACTATACCCCTTAGGACAGGATTGAACCACAGAAGTTAATTACCATGCATATCGCTGTTGTCAAAGATATGAGCATTGGTCAGATGTAGGAATTTCATATTTGACTTAGAAACCAAAAAAAATATACTCACACTTTCTAAATCTTTGTTTACTGGCCTTGTGTTTCTTTGCTGTAGATTAAGAACAGCTTTAAGAATAATTATGAGAAGGCTTTAAAGCAGTATAATGCTACAAGAGATTATAGAAGCGATGCAGTAGACAAGATTCAGAATACGGTAAGTGGTCGTAGGTGGTGGCTTCTCAAGAGGGGAACACATCTCCTATCTCCTCAGAGAAGAGGATAGACCCCTGGCTACTAGGTGTTCTTACAATCTTAGATTAGGAGAAAGTGGAGATATGTCCCTTGAAAGAAGTGTGCGATGATGCTAAGTGACATATCTCCATTTTCTCCTAACCATTCTCCTTACTTGTGCACCTCTTCTCTTCAGTCCCCACTGACGTCATGGACCAAGTACTGTTAGCACTGATGAAAGCAGGAAAGTAAGGCTAGTCTAAAAATATTACAAACATTTGATATTAGAAACAACTGCTAATCTTTTGAACTATAATGCCATTTGAAGACAGCCACACAAAAATACCATTTTATATAATAAATGTTGTTTTGAATACAAATTGCAGTCTAAGATGGTAGGTTAAATGTTTGCCTACAAAATTGTAATATGAAATATCAGTATTTTATTGGATTTTTTTTCAGTTGCGTTGTTGTGGTGTCACTGACTTTAAAGATTGGGAGGATACTAATTATTACTTAGAAAAAGGATTTCCCAAGAGCTGCTGTAAAATTGAAGACTGTTTTCCTCAGAAAGATGCAGATAAAGTAAACAAGGAAGTAAGAAGCCTTTTTAATTTTTTTCAAAAATATTAACTGAATACAGTCGTCTCAATTTTTAGTTTTTACTCACAGTACACAATCTGAAATAGGGCAGATGTTATTCTCATTGAATAAATGAGGAAACTGAAACACAGAAAATTTGTGACCTCAGTTCGCACAACTAGTAAGAAACACTTTTAAATGCATAATCCAAAAGGTCTGTTCTTCAAACTTGTCAAAAATAACTGTGCTTGAAAGGAGACTGGATTTTTTATGTGAAAGTAAATTTTAATAAAATGACAAAGGCTAGGGTAGCGACAGCTCATGATGTATGATCAAAGTATTTCTTATTTCTTGTGCCATACTTAATGTTTTTTTCCCTGTCCTGTTAGGGATGTTTTATAAAGGTGATGACCATTATAGAATCAGAAATGGGAATTGTTGCCGGAATTTCTTTTGGAGTTGCTTGCTTTCAGGTAAGTCCCTGTAGTTAGGAAATGTTTCATCACTCTAGTAGATGTCAGCTGGAAGATTTCAATACCTTTGAAGGCTTCAAGTTTTTGCTTCAGGGGCCTGGATAGCAAGGGCATTTTCAGAGAAGTCACATTTTCACAAAATTCTGACGCTCATCACAATATAGAAATACTTTTATTTTTGTTTGTAAAACATATATAGCCAGTCTTTTGTGATTGGGTCTTTATTTAGCTTATTTGGGAGGGGATTTTGCTGTTTTCATTTCCGTTTTAATATCTTGGATCTTATGCTTTTCCACACTGTTTTCCACAACTACAGAGTTCTCTTAAGTTTGTATTCTCATTTTACTTGTTCTTTTTTACCATGGCCAATCATACCTTGAACCTACAAAAAGCAAAACTTCTAGTACATATCTTTTGAAAGCAGTTAACTGTAGAAGGGCCTGGTGCCCTCTTAGTTATTGCAGCTTTCCAGAATCATTGTTCATTAATTAAAAAAAAAAAATGAGAGAGAGTGGAACTTTGCTTTGCTCTACAGACAGTCAAGATTCTCAAACATTATTAGCATCTTTCTTTCCTGGGCTGCACTGCCTCATGAGTTTCATATAATTCCCAACCTATTAAAATTTAGATCATACAACCCACATTCAATATGGGCCTTATTATTTTGGGTGGATACTATGTTGTGGATCAAACTGTATTTCCTGAGTTTTGCTACTTCTCACAGCATGAAAAGTCTGTATTGTGGCTCTAAACAATTTTTTAGGGGATGGAGTTTTTTTTCCCTGTATTAGACAGTGTGCTGATAAGGCCAAAAGCATTGCATACTTCATTTTGACCTATGTAATTGATTTGGGAAGTCTTATCTTAATAGCAGGCATAGCTATGCCTGAATCTGCACTGTCTAATAAAATAGCCACTAGCCACTTTTGAAAGGTTCCAGTTATTAAATAAAATTTAAAATTAGTTTCTTAGTTACTGTAGTCCCATTTGAAGTGCTCAAAAGCCACATATTGGACACGAGAGGTATTACAGAACACTGCCATCATTGTAGCACTGCTCTTGACCCTTCAAGAAAATCTGCGCCCCTCGCCGATAGACATTTTACTTGATGAAATGCTTATTCTAAACTATGCTCTGTTCTGATAAGTGAGAGGAAAAGTAGGAAAAGTTTCCCCCAAACTATGACATTTAGAATCATCTTTGAGGGATTTTTGTCATGACAGTTGTGAAATTCCAGGTCACAGTAGTAGTAAAATTTCACTTATATTCTTTGAATGTAATGTAGGCGCTGCAGAATATCAAACATAACTGTCTAGAAAAACTTCAGGGAAGAAGTTATTAGTGAACTAGAAGTGAAAGGAGACTGTACCTACATCCTGAGTTCTTTCAAATCTTTGGTGTGCGTGTATTTAATTTTGCTCATATTTTATATCTAGCTGATCGGAATCTTTCTCGCCTACTGTCTCTCTCGTGCCATAACAAATAACCAGTACGAGATAGTGTAACCAGCATAACACGGCCTTATTCCTCTCTGACCTTAAGGTATGTTCATTTTGGTCCTCAGCTCTGTCAGTCTTGGTGTTTGCTTCAGCCTGCATGTGTTGATGGATGGACTGAGTTTGTCGAGAAGGTCTTGTCTAGTCGTGCCTTCAAATCTTGTCGATACTATGTTAGCCCCACACAGACAGCTCAGGTCTCAAAGTACAGGGAATGGCCAAAATGGACAGAAGAGCCTTTCTGTATTTACCTGCATGTCAGCCTAAAGATGCTAAGTGGTTCCCTTTCTAACAGATTTGGACCTAGAATGAAGAGAAATGAGATTCCCTGGCAAATACACTCTGCTCTTGACCAATAGTGGCCTTTTCCCTAGTTCTCATTTACCATAGTCCCCTGGTGGACTATTGTTAGAGCCATCAACTCATCTAGACTAACCAGGAACCAGATTTGGGGAAAATGTATTTTAATAACTTCAGTATTTAAATGGTAAAATGTGAGAAGTGTTGCTGGCTGAATTAATCACCATTCATATTTTTATGTTCCCAAGCTGTTGCCTGGGAACAAATGAAAGGTCTTCATTAGAGGAATAGATTAGAATGTGTGCAAGCAAATATAGATATTGAAATTCGAGCAAGTAAATTAACTTTTTTTACTTTTAATTTTAGGACGTTTACATTCCCCCCTGTGAACTACTAGATCGCCTGGTTGGAAAACTGCCTAACATTACTCATCAGTAGACCGAAAAACTACACCAATAGTCTGATTCAATCTAGACATTTGTTCAATATGTCATAAGTCCACCTTTTGTCCCATTCACGTAAGATCAATGAAACTCCCTTATCACCCTGAAACACTGGAAGAGCAAGTAAATTGTAAATGAAACAATGCTGTGTTCTGCTTGACTTTTGTTTTTCTCAATGTGGGGCTTTTGAAAGGCAGTGTATTTTCTATTTTGATGTAGTGTTATAAAATGGGAAATTAACCCCTTTGAACTAGCCCCCTCCCAGCCAAGGTTATCTGGTCTAATTGCATAATTTACATCATAATTTACATCAAGAAGCTAAAATGTTTTCATTAGTCTCTCTCTATTCTAATAGGAATGGAGTGACATTGTGTAATTTAATTCCAGCCAGGAGCTGGATGACATCATCCAGAGGGTGGTAATGGTCTCTGACCTAAAGCACCCAAGGCTAAAGGCATTACCAATGTTCTGTCACATCAGGTAGTAGCAGCACACTTATACATTACATTTTTTTGCTCCAAATTAAGGTGTTTATCCTGATATTTATATTTTCTCTCTTATTTGAAAGTTTCTGATTATTAATGCTGTCATAATTAATGTATTTTTCTGAGAAATTCAAAGCAACTCATCTTCATTAGCTTTAGCTGGCATTTCCTTACCAGGCTGATATGACTTGTCAATATTGTGGTCACCTTTAATAATCTCAGTTTTGGTATGTGCCTTTGATTAACAAATATAAATCTTTTACACAATAAACATTGTTTTCCTCTAAAATCATCGTGTTTAAATTCACTTTTAGAAAATTTGCTCGGGTGTTTTTCTACCACTGAGAGAGGTAAGCCATGCCATATTTCTACTTGGAGTACAGTTTTAGACATGAAATATAAAACTGAGGTATTGACTGCCATTTAAAAAAAATAATGTCTCTTTATAAAAATCTATCCCCTGTGAAAGGATTACATTCCTTGTTATGAAATAGCATATTCTTAATATTCTCCTAGAGATCAGACTTTTTTGATTATATAGCTTGCATTGGAAGTTGGATAGGGAGAGATAGAACCTGACCTTCAGGGTAATGAGGAAATTAATAATTATCAAAATTTGAGTTGAAATGGGGGAACTCTTTCTTTGGTTTTTGGTTAATTTGTTGACCTATTAGTAGAACCTAGCTCATATCTGCACAGTTTTTGAATTTGGTGGTTAGTGGGAGTCAATCACAGTCACAGAGAAAGTGGCAACAACTAAATAACATTAATAATGACTTTTAGGTACATGTTTTAAAATGCTTGGAGTTACTGCAGAAAGAGGTTATTAACCATTAAAACATTTGAACAGGGATGGCTTTTGACATAAGAAGGTAGTAATAAAATAGTTGAAAAATAGTGGATCTCCAAATGCAGTACATCAGATTTTGTCTATTTTTGGCTATTAGAAATAATGAAGCTAAGGCAAATTATTTAAAGGATAATCAGAGCAATTTTCAAATAGATATTTTTCACTAGATGGCTTAGAATAAACTTAAAGTTTTCTTTAAGTAGTTTTTTTTAAAGTTAAAAGTTTTCCCTCATTATTAAAAAGAAAAAAAAAACAAAATATGGAAAGTAGAAAGAGAAAAAAAAAAAGCACGTCACCCTTGAGGTGGATTGGTGTATTTACTTTTAAGGTGGGGTTATTTTGCATGGTTAATTATGGAAGTCCCTTATAGCCAATGTATGTGTGTGCATGTGCACACTGGACTGTAAAATTCACCTCCACCTTCGATATGCCAAAGGTATCCTGTGGGTTGTTCCACTTGCAGGGACCAGGAAGATTACTGCAAGGCGGCTCTGAACTCCGCATCTGAACTCCAAGCTAGCAGGGGGAATGTTTTCTGAAAGTGGAAAGCTTGCCAGCTTTGGCCTATTCCTGTAGGAGGTTGATTTTATGTTGTAGGCACCAAACTTTAATGGAAATAAATGCCTAATACAAGGCATAAATGCCATTTCTGTTTTCCCTCAGAGCTCACACAGGATTCTTTGAGACCTGATGTGTTTAACCTCCTGTCAGAATCCAAGTTGGTACTTTGCCAGTGATATGGCCAACTCAACCAATTAAATTATGAGAAGTAAAATAAGAGACGCATTTTTTTTTTTTTATGAAACTAAGGAAACTGGTTCCTTTGGACTATTTTGTGTGGGCTTTTGTTTGTATTTGTAGAAAAAATTCTAATGGTATAAAGACCATTTCTGCTTTTCCTTGCAGAATGCATAAGATACATTGAGGTTTGATCTTTTATTGTTTGTTGTCTTGCAAGGTTGACACTTTGCCTGTGATGTGGCAAACTCAACTTTTTTTTAATTCAAAAAGGAAAACAAAAGACCGATATATCAGAAAAGAATACATAAACTGAAATAGTACAGGGAAACGAGATTTTCATTTTTAAGTCATTGATCTACAACTTTGCCCAGATTCCTTGTGAAGGAGAAACCATTATGATTTAATTATAGCTTTTCTATTAGGAGCTTAGTAAAGTTAGGCACTTGTAAGAGCACAGCAAATGTTAATGAAATACATGACTAAGTAAGTGAATCTAATTATATTGGCTCTTTAATGTTCTGTGTGAAATAAATTGTTGATCTAAATATCTCATTCCTTGTAAGCCACCATTTATATAATAGAAACCACCTGCCCAGTCAGAAACCACTTAACTTTGGAAACCACTGCTAACTTCCTCCTAGTCAAATCACTTTTTGCTACTTCTCTATTTTGAACTTATTACATTTGATGTCACCGAAGATTCTTGTTTGTTTTGTTTTGTTTTGTTTGTTTTGACCTTGTAATATCCTGCTTTTTTCTTTTAGTAATCTTTCTGGTTTACTTTGCTGTTTTAATTTCCTCCTTTTAAGTACGGCTGCCCACACAGGCTTGCGTTTGGCTTTCTGCTCTTAGGTTATGCTGACCTTGGAGGAATGAAATTGTCATTAGGCCTAACCCCTTGTTCTCTGGTTGGACACTTTAGTTGTGTGTTGGTTATAGTGGCTTGCTTGTATTCCCCCACCACACCCAAAAACTTAACATTCTGAACACTTAAAAATTGAAAAACTATAACATTAGTCCATGAATAGTAGGCACTCATTTGATGTTGACTGAATTGGCTCCTTTACCAGAAAGAACACAGTTTATGGGAATTGGGGGAAATGGGCCAGTTTCTCTAAGAGTTCATTATCGTTGGCTCTGCCACATGCATATATCAGGTGAATATGTGTTCTCTAGGTAAGATTGTCCTACTTGATCTGGTGGTGCTCTCATTACCATGTCCTCAAAGTTTTTATTTAAAAAATTGAAGCAGTGACTTGTAAAGACTCTTCTCTCTTCCAACAAGTTTCTCACCACCTTTTCTGGGAAAAGACAAGCCCAGTAGCAACATCCTCAAAGCAAATCAAATCAGCATGGTGCTTGCCTGGATATAGACAATTCACAAATGGATGTATACAATGTCCAAGGAGGTGAAACAACTACTCAGAGTCACCTCTGGAAAGGTGACATTAATATACACGGGGCAACACATGTAGAGTACAATATAAGAGATTTTGAGAGATGAAGGATGGCATCCATATAGTTTCACTCTGTCATACACTTACATAGCAGGAAAATTGCATATAAGAGAAGGTAGACCCCATGCACAGAGTGTTTTTTTCCTACTCAGTTTCTTCACTCACAGAGGAGAGGTAAGGGAACTAATGTTTGTTGAGCACTTACTAATTGCCAGACATTGTGTAAGGTGCTTTAATCAACACTCTATGTAGGAAAGTAGTGCTATCCCTGTTTTTCAGACCCCCTCCCCCATCGCCGAAAAAGACGATTAGGTGAAATAACTTGTCCAAGGTCTCACAGTTTGTAAGTAGCATATCTGGGATTTGAATGTAAATCCATATGATTCTAAAGCCCATGCTTCTTTTATTGGATTTTACTGCATCATAATAGCAGAAAAGGGATAAGTGGAGATTATGTGACACTAGTCCATAGCCAGAGAACAGAAGTAAGGGAAAAAGAGATTCTCCTTCAAATACCTTTTAATCAGTCTTTATTGCATATAAAATCTTTAAAAAGGAAACCATGAAAAAGACTATCCTATTTTCTCAGAATATGCTCTTGAAGGGTGTTAGTATAAAAACATAATAAAACCAAACCTTTTGTTACTCCCTGCCCCCACGACATTATTGAACCAAAGAAATTATTACAAATAGTTAATAGCAGTTTAAATATTAACCCTTTCTTTTTCTTTTAAAAATATTTTTGTTTTTCGGTTACAGTTGACATATATTAGTTTCAGGTTTACAATGTAGTAATTAGACATTTATATAACTTACAAAGTGATCACCCCAATAAATCTAGTACCCACTGACATTATACATAGTTATTACAATATTATTGACTATATTCCCTATCCTGTACTTTACATCTCCATGACTATTTTGTAACTAACGATTTGTACTTCTTGATCCCTTCCCCTTTTTCACCCACCCTCAACACCCCTCCCATCTGGCTACCATCAAAATTTTCTCTTATCTTTGAGTCTATTTCTGTTCTGCTTGTTCGTTTCTTTTGTTCTTTAGGTTCCACATATAAG